>NC_041335.1:13594682-13964682 GCF_004354835.1 Perca flavescens
ATTAACAGAGTTAAAATAAACTTTAACAATCAACAACATGGACCTCATAAAAATGTAAAAAACATCTGTCCAATGGTTTCTAACAAATATTAAAACATTTTTTTTTTTAAAGTCAATAGAAAAGAACATTTTTGGTCCCAATTCCATTCTAAACACTGTGTACCAATTCAGACACACTAGTTTAGAGTGCTGCCCAGCACTAACATTTAAGTTAACAGTAAATGTAGCAGCATCCCCATAGACATTATTTCAGTCTTCATCATTTGTCACCTCAGAACCATAGATAAAGTCAGTGAACATATAAACAGGCAGAAGGACGTACTGGATCCAAATATGGCCTGACACTGTCCGTCGTAGTATTGGCACTTCCCGTTATAACAGTAGGCCTGCTGGTTCCTGCAAGGCTGCCCATTCTGAAACACAAAAATAATAATCTAATAATACAGTTCAGACTGCTGGGGGCTGACAGACAGGATGTAGATTGAGCCAGTCAGCAAGGATGCAAATTCCGACTTGCCGCCTGTAAAGTTTCTGTGTCAGCAGAGCAAAAATCTCTGTACAGAATGGTGGGTCTAATGTAAATCTGTAAATCAGACGGACAGAGTTGGGGTGGTTGAGGTAAAAGCTGAAATATATCAGGTCATACCTGGACAAAGACGTCGCTCTGGCAAAGGGACGAGGAGCCGTTACAGTACTCAGGTAGATCACACTCATCTGTACTGGACCGACACACCGTTCCACCTGGTAGGTACTGAACACACACACACACACACACACACACACACACACACACACACAGACACAGACACAGACACAGACACACACACACACACACACACTTTATAAATGTGCTGTAGATAATAATGTAGATATAATAATAATGTATCTAAAATATGAATTCCCAAAATATGACCTCATATCATCTAATAATAAACAGTGATTTGTATCTCTGTGTGGAGAATTGTTTGCCAACGGAGTATTGTGAAAGCTGGCTGTGTTTACCTGACATTTGTAGCAGCATTCTCCATATGCACACTGAGCTCCCGACTTGAGTCTACAGGTCTGATACTCACAGCAGGGGTCCTCCTCACACTCCTGTACAATACACACATACATATACAATATGATATAATATGTATATTATACATATATCTATTTTCATGAGATGCTGCTTGTATGATGGCAGCCATCTGACATTGCCTGTCACGCATTGTGGAATTAGTTTTGTATGTCTGAAGCTACGTTATGGCTAATCAAAAGCTCATTGCAAAAAACAAAACAGGGGTCAAGTCAAGTTACAGCTAACGCACTGAATCCCTGGCAATATTAAATTTCCTGTTTTATAGCCCCTGAAGTATTATGGGAATTGTAGTTCCAAAACTTAGAGCATGATTAGATGCCATATTGTCAGACTTAAAAAGCCCCTGAAATAAATGTTATTTACGCAACTTTACAAAATGCTCCATGTTTACGGTATATGTATATGTATGTACAAATGTGTGACATTTACATTAGTGGGACTGTTTAAGTTGAATTTATCATTGAAAAAATGATCCACAGACCTTCTGTGATCCACAGTCGCACTCCTCTCCCATGTCCACCAGTTTGTTTCCACAGTAGGGGGCGCTGTAGGCCTCGTCAGGCCGTGGGACATTCAGGAGACAGGTTCCCCCCGTCGACAAGATCATCTTCTCAAAGTCATCAGCACTACAGCTGCTGAAATTTCTGGATCCTCTGCAGAGAGGAGGAGGAGATGGCATATTTTGTAAATGTTTTCTTAAATTTTTCGGTGAATATGTGTGTGTAGGTGTATATATGATGTGTGTGTGTGTGTGTGTGTGTGTGTGTGTGTGTGTGTGTGTGTGTGTGTGTGCGTGCGTGCGTGTCTTACGTGGCTCCAGAGTTCATGATGCAGGCGGAGGTGGCGCAAGTACAGGGACGTCCGTCGTCGTGGTTCATCCCAAGGTTGTGACCAAGTTCATGAGCCACGATGGAGGCGAACGAGGGAATGTTGTTATTGGTGAACTGGAGAGAGAGACAGACAGACAAGTAGAGAGTAAAATAAAAGCCAGTATAATGGTCCCGGTTAGTCCTCTTATGTAAATGTTGCCCCTGGATTTTAAATTTACCAACTTTTCTGTATGATTTGAATGCAGCATTAATTTGTAAAGAGAAAGACAGCCAATAAAATTAAAAAGAGAGCAATAAGCAGCAGCATACCGCGTTGATCCCGCCTCCGTGGCTCCGGGAGCAGACGGTGGAGACGAATGCCATTCCTGCTGTTCCCCCAAAACTCTTTTTCCTGCAAGGACATCATCATCATCATAAATATTAAGAATACTGACTGCACGTGTGTGTGTGTGTTTGTGTGTGCACTGACAGGATGAGTTGTGCTGAGTCATGGCGGCAACGGGGAACCAGATCTTTCTCTCTCCACTGAGTAAAGCGACTCAGCACCTCTCCGGCTCCTCCGTCGGTGTTGATCAGGTTCTGCTGAGTCCAGATCTCCAGGCCAACCAGCACCACCCGAATATTTAGCTGTACGTAAATCTGAAAACACACACACACACACACACACACACACACACACACACACACACACACACACACACACACACACACACACACACACACACACACACACACACACACACACACACACACACACGTAAGTAAGTAAGTAAGTAAACAACCCAAGGTGTGGGGTGTGTAAGGTACAATTTTGAGGTACTTGTACTGAGTATTTACACTTCTACTCCACTTCTTTAATCTGACAGCTTTAGTTACATTACAAATTAAGGTTTTACACACAAAACATGTGAAGAGTTTAGTGTTAGTGTGTGTGTGTGTGTGTGTGTGTGTGTGTGTGTGTGTGTACTCACGCTGTCTATAAAGTTGGCTAGATGAACCATCTCTTCCCTCACTGCAGTCTCGTTCTTGTTCATATAATTATACTGAAAGAACAAAAATCTTTAGATCAAACATTAAGCACATGATTATGTATTTAAAAAGGAACATTCCAACATTTTCAATACATCTCAGTTTTTATCTCCGTTTGCCCTGGCCTGGACGTGTTAAGTCTAGGTCTAGGAAAAAATAAACCTTTCAATAACTCCAAAGCACTTTCTAGCATTTTACTTAATGCTAACAACAGTACAGTAGTCTAAATCCATGACGTTCCACTACAGGGATTGCTCAGGTGGCGCCCGAAATTCCGCCGGATGGCACTCTTTTCGGCTGGATGTACATTACATTACCTTCCGCTTTCTTTGTGTTGTAATTTTAAACTCCGGTTGATTTCTGAGGACTATGGTTAACTGCTCCTCAGATCTCTGCAGGGTAAATCCAGACAGCTAGCTAGACTATTTGTCCAATCTGAGATTTCTGTTGCACGACTAAAATAACCTTTTAACGAGCACATATTCCACCAAAACAAGTTTCTTCCCGAGACTATTTTGCAGAGGCACCGTGGCTCCGTCCGGCGTTTAGCACCGCCCAAGATGATGTTGATTGGTTTAAAAAAGCAACCCCAGTGGCTGTGTGAAATTAGTTACAGCTTCACACTGTTATCTTAACACAGCAGAGTTCAGACTCAGTAAGCCCCACAGTTACTAGACGTTTTTTCATTCATTGTCCAGCAAATTTTAAATGAACTTTTGAAATGTTCCAAAAAAGAAATGTGAATTAGGTGTAGGTTACCCTGTCGTTGTCGACTACCAGCAGCAGCTCCACGTAGTGAGTCTGATGGAGAATAGCTCGCTTCATCTGCAACACACAACAAGTTACTCTATATGCACCAATTAATTATTAGTGTGAGTGTGTGTGTGTGTGTGTGTGTGTGTGTGTGTGTGTACACCTACCCTGCTGTGCTGTCTATGGTGGATTTCCTCTGGTTTGTACTGAGCGTGCTCCGTGGCGTTGTTGTCATGATCACGCGGATCATCGTGGGGCGTGCCACACCCCCGGGGCTGTGATGTCACATCCTGCAGGCGGTACACCAGGTGCTGGTCAGGGGCGAAGTCTGACGGCTCGATGCCATAACTGTCGTCAGCGAGATGCAACACCCCTCTGATGAAAAGACAGACAAGTAGATAGATATTAGTTTTTTCATTCAGAGTGAGACATCAAAAACAGTAATTCTGTGTTATTCTGTGACTTGGTGTTTTAAAGTGTTAGGAACTATCAAAACTAACAAACAAACTAACTAATCGAGGCAGCAGTAGACCAGCAACTTGTGTGTTCTGCGAGGTAAAATTACTGTTTTTGTCAAAGGAGTCGGGTGGTTAGAAGAGAGCAGAGTTAACGGCCTAAGTTCTTTGTCGGAAAGGGTTGTTTGACAGCAAGGTAAACCGGTGGAAATATTCTTAATATAGCGTACACTTAATCAGATATTGATTTTTGTAGGTGGTCCTTTTTTAGGTGTCTGAAATATGTTAAGCTGCTGCCCCCGTCCACAGCAGTACATTGCTTAGCTTCCACGTCGGTACTCCTGCCAGCTTCTCCAAACTGGGGGTGTGCCAACGCCATCTACTGTAGCTCATACACTGACTATGGATAAGTACCTCATACAACCTCACTTCAAATCCCTTTCCTATCCCTTTCAGCTTCATTCAAGTTCAGCTAAAACCTTCTGTGGTGTTACAAAGAGACTATTGAAAAGTGTGTGATTAAATTTTACAAGGATATTTAAAGTCAAACTATTAATTAAGCCAGAGTGAGTGTGTATGTGTGAAGTCCACCATATTAATTACTGAGAAATCACACAGATTGAAACAGCAGGGTGGACCACACACACACACACACACACACACACACACACACACACACACACACACACACACACACACACACACACACACACACACACACACACACACACACACACACACACACACACACACACCTCCGTCTGGGAGGAGAATATAAATTAACTTTGTCCTTGAGAAAGGGGCAGAGTGTGTGTGTGTGTGTGTGTGTGTGTGTGTGTGTGTGTGTGTGTGTGTGTGTGTGTGTGTGTCAGTTCTCTTTAAAGACGACATTGTAAACGGTCAAATTTCTGCTGAAATCAAACAAAATCTATGAACCAGAGAAATAATGTGAACAATTAATGAGGTTTAATACAGAATATATTTATTACACAGCCTTGTTAAACACTTGATTCTGATCAATCATGATATTCTACCTGCTATTTCTTTTTTCTGTTGCTAAGTGTAGATCACAGGCAATAGCTCCCACTGCCTAGCTAATTGGTGCTGCTCTGCACTGCTCACTACCCGGGTCAGGCTTCCGTGGGAGAACCATGGATGTATAAAAAAGAACTATAGTTTTCGGGCCGAATGGATTAAATTCTGATAGCGAAATGAGTGATTTACAGACATCTTTTTCACCATGTAATAGGGTTGGGCAATGTCCCCAAAATTGGCAGTTGACGATGCTTACAGTAAAACGATATCATCGTCCATCAGCACAACCCTACCATGTAAGTCTATATGAAAAAGCGTTTTTGGGCCGGAGGGCATCACTTGACGGACCAGGAGTTGTAATGCCACTGTTTGGCCGCTATGTTAAATTTGCTTCAAAGCCAGGCCTAGTTTCTGGGGACCTGGGGAGATTGCTGCTCATATGAAGGTTACCGCTGATCAGCGGATCACAAATGGAGAGAGAAAGTGGGTTGGAAACGGACTCTGGAAACCTTTGATAGGATTTATATTTATATAATAATTCTTATTTGTTAAGTCTTTAAGTTACAGTTTAAGTTTATATACATAAAAAGTGCAAGTCACATGTTAAAACAATCAAATGTTGTAGAGTAATTGCTACAAATAAAAAAAACTAATTAATGAACATATAAAAAAAAATAAATCAATGTGTGTGTCTCTGTGTGTTACCTGAGGCCATTGCAGATGCTCATAGCAACAGAAGAACCCTTCATGTCCTGAACGAAGCCCTGATAGTGACAGTGGTCCTGAAACACAGAGAGAGAGACATTATACAGTGATAATCAGGCCACAGTCTCTTAGACACCAGCAGGGGGCAGACATCTGCTGTGTTCTACTAAACATCAGGTAGCATTGCCACTGTGAGCATGTTAGCATGCTGATGTTAGCATTTAGCTCAAAACACCGCTATTTCTAAGTATAGCCCATTGACTGTAAATATTTATAACATTCATATTTACACTCTATGGTAGGCTACAGCCCCACAGAGCTGCTTATCATGTTAGACTGTAACTCTCTTTATATGATGCCAATAAAGTCCTTTGGATTTAAATTAGGAACTGACTGACTCAGACTTTACAGAGTCAGAGTCCAGCGGCTGTAGATCATTATTGTGTCATCAAATCTCACACACACTGAAGACAGAGAGAGAAAATGAGAGAAATGGAAAACCTCTAGATAAAAGAGTGCAGTAGGTCAACAGACAGGAAATATCAATGCATTTAACCACCCACATGCGCGCGCACACGCACACACACACACACAAGTCCCAGGATGCCTCTCTTTCTGGGAAAAATCTTATTTCAATAAACCAGCGTCAGACACACTGAGCAGTGTGCAGCAGTTTTTTTTAGAGAAGTGGGATTAGCTTTGTAGTTTGGAGACATTTTGGTTTCTTGTTCTTGCATTTATATTATAAGTTGTAATTATTACTGAATGTTTTAGCCTGAAAATCGATTTTATCTCTGGACTGTTGGTCAGACAAAACAACATATTAGAAGACAATGCCTCAGACTTTTTTTTTTTTTACTATTTCCTGACATTTTAAACACTAAAACAATTAATCAATTATTGGAATAATCAAGTGTGGATTTCCAACATTGGTTTGTTACATAAACGTCTGCAATATTAAAGCACCAACTCTGCTTAAAATTACATTTAAGTTCTTAGATAACATTGTATTCACGTCTCTACTAAAAAAACCTGAGAAGTTCTTTACTGTTTAATATTTAACTGTCTGGTTGTTATTATTACTGCGGTGGGGCTGAAAAATGATCATTATGTGCACCTGAATGAAGCTTTTGTCAAAATATATAATAAATTTCATTTAAATTAATAAATTTTTGCCCATCTTTTCTTCTCTGTTAGTTCTTCAGTCCAGTTTATGTACGACTTCACTGACTCATCCTATCTCATGATCCCAGCTTCCTGTTCTAGTTTATTATCTGAACCTTTCATTGGTGACATCAAAAGGTCCTGTCACTTCCTGGCTGCTCAGAAAAGATGTAGTGTCAATTAAAGTGAGACAAAAATATTGTTGACAGTAAAGCGACTCATATTACTGTCACCAAACCTCAGTGTGGCTTCATTCTGACTGTTAAACATCCAATAAAGGCCACAAATCCTCAGTAAATAGATAGATAGATGTAGTCCACCGCTGACTTCTTGTCCTAATTCCCCTCAAACACAACCCGCCTTTGTGTGTGTGTGTGTGTGTGTGTGTGTACACAATATGAGGAAATATGATGTCAAATTGCAATTATTTTGACTGATGTTGCGATTGCAATATGATTCACGATATTGGAGGGAATGACCAATTTTTTGGATCATCATTCTCATTTACATTGAAACACAAATAAAAATGTATTATCATGTGTGATTTTTTCACGAATCTGTACCAAATAAAGATTTTTTGTTTTGTGTGTGTGTGTGTGTGTGTGTGTGTGTGTGTGTGTGTGTGATACCTGTACAGGTGGTCTGGATGTGATGAGTGATCCGTTCTGACTGTAGGAGAAAACAGTGAAGTCTGCAGGAAGCAGCAGTCTGCAAACAACATGTGTTTTAAATGATTGTAGCTTTGATTTCAATAAAATCAATTATCTTTATCATCAACAACATGTAAACAACAATAACACCACCAGATGCAGGAAGGTGTCAGGTTGTTTCCCCCAGGTAAAGACTGTACAGAATTACTAATTAATTAAATACCTTCAGGCTGTGTTGTTAATGTAAGCACACAACTTAACAAAATATATAACGGATTATCAGAGTTTTTATGCAGAAGGTTACATAATATATCATTAATTTTAATCATTATGTGCTAATTCACATTCGTTAAAACTGAATTCTTTTAAAAAGTAAAAAAAGAAAATACCAGTATGGAGTCAGCAAATGACAAATGTGTAAACCATTCTTTTTCTTTTCTACTTGTCTTTCTTTTTATTGTGTTCTATGCTGTGTCTGTATGTCAATTATTGTTGTTATTTTATATTTTGTATATAGTCATGTATCGGTTATTTAAAGCAGTAGAAAACAACTGATGATCCTCTTAGATTAACCTGTAGTGTCTTGGCTTGAACATTAAAAATTAAAGATTATCAGCTGTGTTTCTAGTTAGTTTTTTGCTGCTGACATCATTAACTGATGGATATGATTGGCCAATCAGCTGTGTCTGATATGATGTCATCAGACCAGATAATAATGTGCCCTAGTTCAAAATGCACACTTGGATAAATGAAGTGATTCAGTGATATAAAGTACAAACAAAATGTAGCTCATTCATTTTGTTGCTTTTCTTTTTTTAATGGGTTTGTATTCTTTTTGTTCTGATTGTGTGTTTTAATACAAAAACAGAATAAATTGGATCAGAAGACGGACATGTTTTTTTATATAGCTGTTATATTCCAGGTGCTAGTTACCAGGTACTAAATGTACTTCTTGGAAATACGGTTACATTTCTGTCAAATAATCATCTTACAGGGTTTTCATGGTCTTTATCAATGTGACATGCAGTTGAAAATGTTGGTAAAACTAGTAAGAGGAGTTAAAGGGATAGTTGTATGTAGGAAGTGGGGTTGTATGAGGTATTATCCACAGTCAGTGTATTATCTACAGTAGATGGCGGTCAGCACGCCCCCAGTTTGAAGAAGCCAAACTGATACAAAAGCAAAGCAATATACTGTATCTGTTATTTAAAGCAGTAACAAACAACTGATGATCCTCTTAAGTTGCTATGTTTCTGCAGACTTGTCCTTCGGATGAACGTCAGCAGCCTGTTACCATGTAGCTTTCCAGTTTAGACACTGAGGTTTATCAGTTTGTTCACAACGGAGAGATACCGAGAGAGAGGAGAGCAGAGTATCAGCAATGTTGATGGAAACACAGTCGGTGAGCTGGATAAGTACCTCATACAACCCCACTGAACTATGCTTTTAAGACTATTTTGTTTTTACTACTTATTAGGTGAAGAATGAACTCGCTGCTGATCAGTAAAGCATGTTGCAGTAACAGTGAAGTTACATGAACCTGCAACAGTTTACAGATGAGGAGTCAGTGTGTACACAGAGAACAGCAGGCCTACAGAACTACTGGATCATAAGATCATATCACAACTTACTTATTTCTCTTCAGATGAACAACATGATCTTTTCCATCCACACTGATGACATAAGAGACCTGAAGACAGACAGAAAGGACTTATTAATTTAATATAAATATACGATACACAAATACTGACCTTCATTAATGAACACAGTTAAATGAGCTTTTACAAAAATCAAACTTACCAAATCAAATGATTTATAAACTTTGAAAAGAAATATGTGGTCAATGGACTCTCACAAAGTGAGTGAAAGAAGCAGAGGTGGTAAAACATGATTTAAATCAGTTGTGTGGCAGCAGGTGCGGCCATCACACACACCAACAGTGTGATCAAATAATAAAGCTTTCTGCAAGTGATATAGTTAAAGTTACTGAATAAACATTTATAATAGAGCGAACATTTTAAAAGTCTGTGTGTTTGTGTGACAATAACTAATCTGATGGAGCGCAGAGCAACAATTTTGGTGAGCAGGCATATGGAAGATGCGGGACGGATTTCAAATCCACCTGTCACTCGTACTGATTTACGGAGCTCAGCGGGCAGACATGGCGCTCCACCAGAAACCCCTCTAAATGCACAGTAGGGCGCAGATTCTGAAGATTATTTTATTCTGTAACATATTCTTTCACATAGCGAGTTAGTTTAACTTAACTTAATATCGGCATAAGAAAAAAACAACCATTGATATATGATTTGACGTGATCATGGTTCTGATACAGGGGAGATCAGGGTTTGTTGTGTGAACAGGAAGCTTCAGAGAAGCTGGAAAAAAATTAAAAAAAAACTAAATTAAACTCCAAGGTCACCTGAGATATCCTCTGTGTGTGTGTGTGTGTGTGTGTGTGTGTGTGTGTTTAAGGTGAATTAGGACAGGATATCAGCGGTGGACTACATCACCCAGTTGCCAAAAGCAGCTCCTCTGTGCTCTGAACACAGTGGGGGGCAAAGGTCAACAGAGGACCAGACACACCTGCTCTGATTAATCCAACACTTACCATGACAACAAAGATTTACTCAGCTTCTCATCATAATGAGAATTTTCTACTTTTAACTAGATCCTTTTCACTTTTAAAAACATGAATATATTTTCATGTTATTATGACAAATTTATTGTTATTACACCCCATATTATTCACAAAATCCCATGTTTACCATTTATAAGCAGCATGAACACTTAATAAATTGTTTATTACACATTGTAATGTAATTATGAGAAAAAAAGCGTGTTTTGTGTTGTTTACTGTATTTATGCTAAGCTAACCATGTGCTGGCTGTAGCTTCATGAGACTGGTATCAATCTGAACATCTAACTCTCAGGCTACATCTACACTACTACGTTTTCATTTTTAAAACTTTTTTAAAATTCTTAAACAATCTATTAGCCCCCTTTCAGAACCAGTCTCCGTCCATACTAACATGTCTTTAATGCATACCAATCACGTACACTGGGCATGCGCATGCCGGTTTTTGTGCCGAGTTTTGCATCCCTGGCGAAAATTGCATCCACCTCACGGACAGCAAGGAAATTTCTACTGAGTCTAATAAAACATTGGTGACTAAAAGTTCTTATCATCATTGATAAAAAATGACAAAGAAGATTATATCGATTTTAAACAGTATTTTGCCTTAAAAATCATTAGTTTCCCTTGTGGATGCAAATTTCAGCAGAGATGCAAAACTTGGCATAACACCTGTAACAACCCTGAACACGGGAATTGCCGCAAATCGCTCAAATATTAGCTTGGCTCTGCGCATGTAGGCAGAAACAGCTGTAAGTTGTTATCCCTGTTGACAAATCACAGAAGGGCAGGTCGGGATTGATAAGCCAATCAGGAAGACACCGTGGCTGTCTGTCATCGTTTACGAAAGGTCTGTTTATGCCCATCCAGACTATAAAAGATTTAAAACTGGGTCAGCAGTGTTTCCAAATGTCTCTGTTTATAGAGCTTGGAGTGTTGTGGACGCCAGGCATAAACGTAGCAAAAGTTTTGAAACAAAAACATACATAGTGGATGTAGCCTCAAAGAGTAAGAGAATTTCTAACTACATTATAGAGTATGATAAACTGTTTATTAAGTGTTTATCACTGTTAATAAATGCTAAATAATGAGTTACAGATGAAAAGATGAAGTGTTTTTTAGATTGTGGACTCTTCAGATGTTATTTATTACTGCAGAGAATAAAAACAGACAGCGGGAGAGAATGGCTGCAGGCTGAAAACACACACACACACACACACACACACACACACACACACACACACACACACACACACACACACACTAACATCATACTTTCACACAGCGTCACTCGCTCCGATCATGCTCCCATTTCACCAGTGTGTGTGTGTGTGTGTGTGTGTGTGTGTGTGTGTGTGTGTGTGTGTGTTTTAAGGTGGTCCTGTGACATAAACTGTGTTCATACTGAACTGTTAGTAGAGAAAGTTCAGTTCCACCTTATCAGCTAATTTCTTATTAGTCTCATGTTCTTCTTGTGTGGAACCATTCTTCACTGCTGCAGCTCTATGGAGGACACTTTCAGCTGCACACCCACCCACTGTGCATTAAGCTCACTTTCTGCCTGCAGCCAGATATGCTGCTGTTAGCGAGAATGTATTTATGTTAGATATTTATTGTTGAAGATGTGTATTTGTGTAGGTTTACAATAGTACGGTGGTCCTGAGTGCTCAACGTACTGCAGATTCAGTGGTGGAAAATCTTAACCGTATGATGTCAGGGGCTGAGGACAGAGAGGGGATAGCTGGATTTTCACAAACCGTGAAGCCGTCTGTTTTGCCTTTTGTAGAAAACTAGCTTCAAAGTAAAGAGAGATAAGTAGCTGCTGGCACAGCGATGATGAGGTGAGGTCACACAGACAGGAAGTGAACCTGACTGGTCAGCCGTTTCTCTGCAGAGTTTGTTTCCTAAAGGTTAAAGGTCACACTGCAACCACAGAGAGGATAACACAAACCAGAACAACACACTTTAACTATTGTAATAAAAGCTCAGTACCTGATTTGGGGGTCTCCCGTCCACATCCCGCCTCAGCCTGCCTCCTATTGGTCGTGGGACAGTCATCTGATAGGAGGAGAGGTGTTCGGTCTGCTGAGAGTCTGCAGAAGGAAACAGACCGTTCACACACAGCTGAGGAACATTGATACTCATCTCACTGAGCACAAAACAGTTGTCAGTAGGGGTGTAAGGAAAAAAAAAATCCATACACAAGTATCGCGATATTTTATTTTGCAATACTGTATCGATTTTCAAAAAGGCAATATCGATTTTTTTTTTTTTAAACGTTCAAAAATGTTCATGCTAGACAGTGGTTCACGTTTATGTTGTGTTTAAACCCCCTAACGCTAGATGGCTATGCTGAGACGCACCACTAGTGTCCTTGCCTGACAGTGCCTAGCAGTGCCTGACTTTTTGCTAGAAGCTAACAACGTAGCTATGGCTGAACTTTGGCCTACTTTAGCATATAAAGATTTGCTCACTAAGAACCTGTGAACCACAATCCCAAACTGCCAGTTTGATTTTCTGTGTGCTGAATTGTTTACCTAGAGTAAACTTCATTGACTTTTATGCACATCATGTCTTTTTTTAAATATTAGTTTTTCTAAAATTATACTTTAAAAAAATCCCAATATATCGCCTTATGCACAGTATCGAAATATATTGCAATATACTGAATCCTGACCCATATCGTATCGCATCGCCAGATTCTTGCCAATACACAGCCCTAGTTGTCAGACAAATCTAGTGAAGTAAAGTGACATAAGACATGAATAATCTTACTGAAACTTATGTTTAAAAAAAAAAAACACATCCTGAGGAAGTTTGTCACCTCTCAATCAGATCAGACACCCCTCCACCAATCAGAAGGCTCACTCAGAGAGGTAACCATGACAACAGTAATGGTGAACTGAAAGTCACTTGTTAGCCAACTTTTGAAACTGAAACAGTATTGAGCAAGAGTATGTAATGTAATCCTTCAGGGCAATTATCACCGTCCGTGTACGTCCACTAAAGTGCTGTGTTTGCCAATGTTTGTCAGTCTCAGATTATTATCATAAGTGTCTGACTGTATTATGGAAAGATGGAGAAGTCTTGTTCAAAATCTTGAGAGGTGACTTGTTTACGTAGGACAGAGATAGAAACAATCGCTCTACCCATGTACCACCCCTCCCTTAAACCCAATTTCTCAGGCCATTATACTGTACTTCAGATGGATGGAAACACACTTACTGCTGATGTTGAGTTTGACACAGGAAGAGTTAGTGGATGAAAATAAAATGTTTGTATATCATTTTGTGATAATCTAAAAATAAAACATGAAGTAACAAGATGCCCTCTCTCCCTGTTCTTCGTCTTCTTTCGGTTACATAAAGTCTTTGTGTACACATCACTGCCAGCTTAGCTGTGTTTGTTTGTCTCATTTCATGGGGTGAATAAACCCGATGTGATTGGGTATATGCGCGTTTCTGTGTGTGGCCCTTTATTTAGCTCTCAGTAACACCTGTCTGTCTGTCTGTGTACAGTATGTAGAGAAATATAAAGAATAAACTTTATGGAAATATGAAGAAATGGTGGCAAAATCCTAAAGCAAATCAACTGATTTCTTTAAGAAAACAGAGAAATGTAAAAACAAAATCAAAGAGAAATCTAATCTGCTCTTAGTAACGCCTGTCTGTCCGTCTGTCTGTCTGTCACAAAGCGCAATGGATTTTTGCACAAAATGATCCTATGACCATATACAACTTGAAGTAGTTTCACTGCATAATTACTTTACAGGGAAAGTCAGCTCAAATGATATTGTAAGACACTGAAAATGTCCACATTAAATCTTTTCATTCAGAGGTTTGCAGTAATGTTAAATGTAATCCTGTTCAGGATGCCCCTGACTATGACCCTGTAACATTTGAAGTTATTGTACAGTTTAAGAAAACAAATTGGTGCATGTCATTTTAAAAGTTACATGCACCAGTTAACCTGCAGCCAGAGACACTGAACACTGGTCCAAACTAAGGTTAATGCCCAAAGTCAGATCGTTTGGTTTGATATTATAATCAACAGGGTATATTTGCATTTTATGAGACGTTCTTGTATATTTATTCTAACATTTTTACAGATTAGAAGATAATCAGATTATTTTCTGCATCAGTGTGTAAATGAAAAAGAAATACTGCTTGATTGTTATACTTGATCCTGCTCTCTGTTGGTCTGACACCCAGTTAACCCCTGGTGATCAGACAAGATCTGTCTAATCTAATTAACTCTCGCTTCATCTGTGCACTCTCTTTTCTACCAACAAACCAGACAAACTGTGACAAAAGCCAGTCAAGGGATCGTAAAGACAATCATTGAGAAATCCTAAAAACACCTGTTCAGGAGGAAATGATCCGACCCAGCCCGGCTGTCAAACTGGGGAATTGATAACAACACACAGGCCAAAACACAGACAGAAATTCTGTCACGGAACGGAAATTTCAAAAGGAGAAAATACTGGCATTAGCATTGTTGTCAGAAAAGACAGTATTTCAACTTGGCATGTTTCGTTAATATATGATGACGCATTGGGGTCATTTTTGGATTTATTACAGTAAATATATTACATATTGGACCTTTAACAAAATCTGTATAAATATGAAAGTGAAAACTTTAAAAAACAAATCAGGAGAAATCTAAATAAATCTTAAAAAGAACTGAAATGGAAATCAGAGAGAAAATCTACATAACACTAAGAAAAGTTTTCAGAAATCTTAAAGGAAATCGAGAAAGATCTTAAAAAGAAAATGCATAAGAAAATCATGATAAACTTTTGAAAGAACTTTAAAGAAAAAATGGTCTCTAAGAAAATCAAGATGAATCTTGAAAACAGTTTAGAGAAATCTAAAAAAAAGTCTAAAGAAATCTTACAAAACTCCTAAATATAATTTTAGAACACTAGGACACCCTTTCTAATCCTAGCGCTTGAATGCTACGCAGGGCAGGTCTTACCAAGAAAAGCAGTTGAGATTCATGATAGCATGTTACTGATGCCTATGTGTTTTTAAAACAGCAACCCATGCAGATAGGTTGGTGATGCCCGGACACACATATCCGATCTGACAGTGCAGACAGTCTGTCTCTTAAAGATCTGATTTGAGAAACAAAATTGGATTTGAAGGCAGTCGGAACATAGCCAAAGACAACCTACAGAAACAAAAAGTAGGAGAATCATTTTTTCACCTTTCCATCCTGAAAGAGAAAGTCCAGCTCTGGATGTGATGTGAATCAGCCAAGTGGGTTAATTTGTTCTAACAACTGAAACTTGACCTGACTTTCACACACACTCACACTCACACTCACACAATCAGAAGACAACTGAAACCAACACCTGACGTCTTTAACTTTAAGGTTGTTTGTTCTCAAAACCAACGGAGCCCTCCAAACATCATTATGGTTTAGCTCTAAAAAAAATAAAAAAAAGAATTCTCATAATATCTTTGATGTTCTGACTAAATAACAATCTGTCAAACTGAAACTCTGCAGTCTGTACGAACAGACGGAGAATTATATTGACAGAACTGCAGTATAGTAATGAAATCTTATCTAAAGCTTCTTTCAATTCAGAGACAGAGATCAGACATTCTCACACTGTAAAAACGGACTCATCATCAGAGCTCCTGAGTGATTTCATCTTCAGTCCAAACATTATATGAACTTTCTTGAAAATGGTAGACTATATTCAGCATATTCCAGTCAGTAACTCAGCAAAAGCGCACTACTGTAAAGGAAAGGTGTGCGGCTGGATTTATAAAACATTTGCTAAACTGATATAAATGTACAAGCTCAGGAGAACTGCTCCTGTCTGGCTGTCGATTTAGGGTCCTAAAGGCCAGCACTGGACACATTATTATTTATATAATTATTTGCTGCTTCCTGCACATTTGTACTATTGTATATTTTTTAATGGTGTGCTGTGTTATGTAATTTGTGCGTACCTATCTGTACTTGGGATAAGCCAAAGACAAATTTCCAATGAGGTAGACAATAAAGTCAATCTAATCTAGTATCCACATATTTATGGGTTTTTGTTCTTTTTGTTGAAGAACCTCTTGAGGTAGAGCTTGGCAATATATCGATATTATATTGATATTGTGATATGAGACTAGATATCGTCTTAGATTTTGGATATTGTAATATCATAATATGGCATAAGTGTTGTCTTTTCCTGGTTTTAAAGGCTGCATTACAGTAAAGTGATGTCATTTTCTGAACTTACCAGACTGTTGTAACTGTTCTATTAGTTGCCCACTTAGTCATTACATCCACATTACTGATGACTATTTATCAAAAATCTCATTGTGTATACACCCCATTGTGTAACACCCGTGGCCACAGCTAGTACTGAGAGACAGACTACCACATTGTCATGAGATTTGTTGACAATAAGTAAAAGTAAAAATATAGAATAACTCTGGACCAGTCCTTTAACAGAGAACATTTCTGGTCGAAGCTTTAAGTGTCAAAGCAGATTTTGTGCCTCAGAGCTGCAGATTTGGTCATGTTCAGTCTGGAGAGAAATAACAGAGTGAGTCATCATTCAGGGAAACAGGGAGTGCTGTTCCGAGAGAGAGAGAGAGAGAGAGAGAGAGAGAGAGAGAGTGAGTTTCCTGTATATGCAATCACTCAGATTCATTCAGACTCTCTAGATGTTTGAGTGTTTCTGACCACACACACACAAAATCAAGTGTTAAACAGGGTTTACTTCCTGTCAGAGTCGGAGCTGCTGAAGGACTCGGCTGTGAGCCCGGCGGCCGGCAACGCTAAGCTGCTTAACGCTCAACCTGCCTGAACAAGATGCCAAGATGCCAGCGCGCGCGCACACACACACACGCGCGCACACACACACACACACACACACACACACACACACACACACACACACACACACACACACACACACACACACACACACACACACACACACACACACACACACACTAAAGTTTCCACTCCAGTTACTGTCATATGTCAAATACATAATTATATCTGCTGATACACCGTAGAGGTTTGATCATTTTTGTGGACAATGTTTTCTTATCAAAAAGGCCAAAACCCAAACGGGAAATGCTATTAATTATACACTCACCTAAAGGATTATTAGGAACACCATACTAATGCCGTGTTTGACCCTATCCTATCAATATGGGCCAACATTTCTAAAGAATGCTTCCAGCACCTTGTTGAATCAATGACACAAAGAATGAAGGCAGTTCTGAAGGCGAAAGGGATCCCCCACACCATTACACCCCCACCACCACCACCAGCCTGCCCAGTGGTAACAAGGCATGACAGATCCATGTTCTCATTCCGTTAACGCCAAATTCTGACTCTACCATCGGAATGTCTCAACAGAAATCGAGACTCATCAGACCAGGCAACATTTTTACAGTCTTCAACTGTTCAATTTTGGTGTGCTTGTGCAAATTGTAGCCTCATTTTCCATTTTTAGTGGAGATGAGTGGTACCCGGTGGGGTCTTCTGCTGGTGTAGCCCATCCGCCTCAAGGTTGTGCGTGTTGTGGCTTCACAAATGCTTTGCTGCATACCTCAGTTGTAACGAGTGGTTATTTGAGGCAAAGTTGATCTTCTATCAGCTTGAATCACTCGGCCCATTCTCCTCTGACCTCCAGCATCAACGAGGCATTTTCGCCCCCCAGGACTGCCGCATACTGGAGGTTTTTCCTTTTTCAGACCATTCTTCGTAAACCCTAGAAATGGTTGTGCGTGAACATCCCAGTAACTGAGCAGATTGGGAAATACTCAAACCAGCTCGTCTGGCACCAACAACCATGCCACACTCAAAGTTGCTTAGATCAACTCTCTTTCCCATTCTGACATTCAGTTTGGAGTTCAGGAGATTGTCTAGACCTGGACCACACCCCTAAATGCATTGAAGCAGTTGCCATGTGATTGGTTGATTAGATAATTGCATTAACGTGAAATTTAAAAGGTGTTCCTAATAATCCTTTAGGTGAGTGTAATTTGTAGTCTACTTAATAACTTCTGTATAGCTAAAACTAAAATTCAGTCAACCTCTGTAGCTATATTGTGCGAGCTCCGGATTATTTTCCACAGATGAAATATCTTACTTACTGTGCAACAACAAGATTGACACGGAAAAATGCAATTGTCTCTGACAGTCTGTACAGATCACACAAATCCATCTCCCGTGAAAGAATTGCAGTGTCAGTTTGTCAAACTCACGTGTGATGCGTAATTGATCCCATGAATGATGTGTAAGTGAACAAGTTGTAGGAAATGAACCCTACCCAGGGAGATGGGAGAAGGCAAGGCAGGCTCAGTGGCTCGTTGATTGTGACGTATAAAGGAAATATGCACAGAATATACATGTAAAAACTTCTGTGCGTACATACTTTTCAAGTTTTGAGCGTACGCCATCTATTAGTTGGAAAGCTGTGAATCTTTAAAAAGGTCCCATGGCATGAAAATGTCACTTTATGAGAAACATTAATATGAGTTCCCACAGCCTGCCTATAGTCCCCCAGTGGCTAGAAATGGCGATAGGTGTAAACCGAGGCCTGGGTAGAAAATGAAAGCTCAGATGGGCCGATCTGGAAGGTTACCTCCCCTTTCTCTGCTTTGCCCGCCCAGAGAATTTGGCCCGCCCATGAGAGAGCAAAATCATGGCTTGAAAACAAGCAAAGTGGCAGTTGGTCATGGCCACACCCCCACCCTCCACCTTGCCCCCCCCCCCTCTCTCTCTTCCTCAATAGCATTTAAAGCTACAGACACAGAAAATGGCACATTCTAAGAAAAGCTCATTGTGGGACTGGCTCTAGTGGCTGTAATTCTGCACCAAGGCTGAATTTCGGGAAAGAGACTTCAGATACAGTATTAGGGGACCACTAAGGTCTATATAAAAGAGACTTCAGATACAGTATTAGGGGACCACTAAGGTCTATATAAAAGAGACTTCAGATACAGTATTAGGGGACCACTAAGGTCTATATAAAAGAGACTTCAGATACAGTATTAGGGGACCATTAAGGCCTATATAAAAGCATCCAAAAAGCAGCATTTCATAGGACCTTTAATACCAGAGGCCCCTGGAGATTGGGCCTATTTAGAAGAAAACAACACACTGATTTGGATGGGTGTGCTTTTGTGCATCAGGAACTACTTTGTGTAACTATAATCTCAGGGAATTTTAGAGTTTCTTCTTGCAAATATAATACTTGTACAATAGTTGTGTAGTACTGTAAACAGAGTAGTACAGTCAGAGTCCAATGGAGTATAATATAGTACAGTACACACACACACACACACACACACACACACACACTCACACACCTCTGTCCTGTCCACCCTCCTCACCCTCAGTGTACTCATCCCACCCTCACTCTTCTCACCCAGTCACCCTTCTCCCCCTCCCTGTACTCACCCTCACTGTACTCATCCCCACCTCCAGTGTATTTACCCCATAGACTGTTAATATTAATGGACAGAGCAATCATTTACCCTTAGTGTATTCACCCTCACTGTACTCATCACCACCCTCAGTGTATTTACCCTCACTCACCTCTGCAGTGTGAGTTTCCGCTCAGAAACAGCAGCAGCAGGCAGCAGACCTCCATCAGCTGCACCATCCCTCCCATCTTCTTCTTCTTTTAAATGTCACCGGGCAGTTTCCACACAGATAGCCCTTCTCCTCCTTTGTTTCTTCTTGATATTACTATTATTATTATTATTATTATTGTAGTTTATACTGTTGTCTTCCAGCCGTTTCCCCCCACGGAGCCTCATGCTAAACACCCCGGAGTGGTTTTCTTCCTCGGCCGAGCCATTCCTGTCCCAGCTGATGATCCTCAGTCACAGTCGTTAGCTAACACTCGGACCCAAAATGTCTCCCGCTGACGTTTCAATTGTTAAACCTGTGAGTCAAAACACAAAGTGTGAGTGTGAATGTTACCTCTTTTGAGTCATGTTTCAGTAAAGTCTGTCCTCACCGTGTGGAGCAGCTATTTCTCTCCTTGTAAACTCGACTGGAATCTAAAACAAGTGAGCGGAAATACTCGCTGCTTCCTGTGACGCACTTCAAAATAAGACTAACTTTTATTAAAATAACTAAATCATCGATGTTACCTGGCTAGGTCCTTCTTTGTCAAATTAAAAAATTAGATTGATTTAAGCTGTGCCTGATTTGATTCCCATACTAAAACTATTGTCCATCTGTTCTGGAAATGTATACATACCGGTTAACCTTAGCAAGATATTTGTAGATTTATCTTGGATAGGCCTATATATAATCTGCAATTTTGAACTTTTAAAAGAAATGTTTATTTTTATTTTTTGTGTGGCAAGTAAGGTCAAGAAAATACAAGATTTCCTCTTCCAGGGAGTCCTAGGCGGTTTTCTAAGATTCAACACAATATAGTCCTATGGTTGTGTTTTCTAATCAATTTCATTATATTTTTTGCAAAGTTTGACATTCATAAATGTAAATTTGCTTAAGTAAAACCTCATATCAACGTTTTCAAGAAAGAAATGAAGCTATACTAAGACAATAACATTAGCAAGGCTATTAAAACTGCGAGACTGTGCTCCCAGTTTAGTTTTTTCATTTAAGTTACTATTTTTTATTAATGTAGACCCCTGGAATGTTTTTTTTTTTGTTTTCCTTTTTTCTGTATTTCCCTTTGTATCTGTTTTAAAAGTATTACTGTTTATTTGTATAATTGTATTGTTAATATTGTATTGTTGAGGTACTTTTCCTTTACTTGTGTATTTTCATTTTAAGATACTTTGCTGTCTTCAACACACTTCAAAGAGAAATAATGAACTTAACCCTGTTGAGCTTATAGTTATAATAACTAAAGATTGAACTACCCAACAGTTAAAAGTAGATACAATTTACACCACCTTGACCAACTACATAATAAAATGCTGCTCACAATTGTGCATCAGAAATAATA
This sequence comes from Perca flavescens, assembly GCF_004354835.1. Lineage (NCBI taxonomy): Eukaryota > Metazoa > Chordata > Actinopteri > Perciformes > Percidae > Perca > Perca flavescens. Next base: position 13,615,980 of record NC_041335.1, read on the forward strand.
TTCTAATATTTATAAATAAGTATATTTTGCTGATACTTCTTTAACTTTACTTAAGATATTAAATGCAGGACTTTTACTTGTAATTCTTTGTGCATTGATGTCGGTGTTGGTTATTTTATATATTTGTGATTTGGGCTACCATGCTCTAGCCTGTACAGCACTTTGATCAACATGGGTTCATTTTAAATGAGCTCAATAAATAGATTTGACTTGACAAATGAAGTTTGAAGTATTTTTATTTACTATTTACTGTAACGCATACATCTTACAGCTTTGTTTCATAAAATTTCAGAGCTGGAGCAAAACGGACCTTTATTTTGAAGTCAAACTAAATAAACCAGAAGTCAATAGGCTCGTTCGAGATGAACTGCGCCTCGCCTGTAAAGTAGACGAGAGCAGGCGGCAGCAGACGGGGGTGGTGACAAAAGTCCGCTCTCAAATCGGACAGTTTTCCAGCTGATTCCAGCAGCCTTCAGGCTGAACAGGAGTGACACAAAGACTGTGGTCCGTTCGGGTCCGATTCCGATTTAATAAAATGTTATCAGACCCATATATCAGCTCCTACACAGTCTTTAGTTGTTTTTATTATGACAGAGTAGCTGTCAAAATGCTCTACATGTGATCTGTTGCTGATTTTAATTACCAACAGACTATAGATGATCTGTAATCTGAACAGATTTAGTCTCTCTGACTCCTAAACGTCACTATCAGCCTCACAACATGTGTTCTGTACAGAATAAGCCTTGAAATGAGACAAATAGCAGTTAAAATCCCTCCAAATCAAAATCAATAAAACAGTTTATATAAAACCTCATCATGTTGAGTTGATTTTGAACCAATCAGCTGTTCGATCAGCTGAGAGGCCGGCGTTTCCCAGCATGCACTGGGTCCACCTGCGTCCGCCTGGCTCTTGCAGTTGGTGAAAAGCAACTGCGCTACCTGCGTCTCAGAACTGTGGCCGCCTTGGTCTCGTGAGGTTATCGTTGCCCACGTGTGCATGACGTCAGAGCAAGTTGGGATCAAGTCGGACACAAATCTAACCGGCATGCATAGGGCGCCGATCGCCGGTGATCGATTCTGCGCAGATCTGGCTCATCTCGAACGAGCCTATTGGCTATTAGTTTCTGCTCACGTCACTAATCCACTCCGGCTGAAAAAAAAAAAAAAAGAAAAGCTTCAACAGCGCATGCGCCACTCATTGGACTGTACAGTAAAGTAAACCGAGCACCCCCTTGTTCACATCATAGGCCTAACTTTATTATAATTTGATCAGGAGGAAGGTTCAAGTGTTCAAAGTTCGACCTTCACCAAAAAAAACACCGGGAGGTCTCGACATTCTTTTCAAACGCACTGGTAAACCTTTTTGAGCCCTTAGCCAATAAAAGGGAAGAGTTTGTAACAGTGGTCGCTGATTGGCTGAAATTTAAAGCGGATAAAGAAGATTGTGGTGCGTTCAGGTCCCATGCCCTATACTTTCTTTAAATCTTTAAAGTTGAATGAGTTACATGACGTAAACAAGGTTTTTTTTTCAATTTAAAAGATTAAAACTAAATGCTATTTCCAAGTTAACTTTATACTGAAGAATATTATTAATTGACAGACATATTAGCAGCATATTGTCTCTTTAATCATTTAAATTGACTGATTTCTGCTGCGAGATGATGGTAACACAATTTTCTAACAGTTCAAATTTACAATTTCATTCATAATACCTAAAACAAACAGCTCAGAACCCTGTAACTAATGACAACTATTATTGCAATAATCAATAGAATTATGTCAGAAAATACGTATCAATTAAGATGTCTTGTTTTGTTGAAAACCTCAAAATATTAAGTTAACTGGACACCTGGGAAGCTCACCTGGTAGAATGCGCACCTAAATATAGAGGTTTACTCCTTGATGCAGTGGCCCCCAGGTTCGACTCCGACCTGCAGCCCTTTGCTGCATGTCATTCCCCCTCTCTCTGCCCTTTCATGTCTTCAGCTGTCCTATAAAAACACATGCCCAAAACATAATCTTACAAAAAAAAACGAGTTAACTGTGAAATAAAACAGAAAATCTGAAGCTGCAACCGGAGAATGATTGGCAGAGTTGCTTGACATATCACTTAAACAATTATTCAGCTGTAGTTGATTTTCTGTTTCTCAACAAATTTTCTTTTGGGATTATGCAGAAATAAGGACCCCACAATATATTTTCAAAGAGACAATTTCATGACTGTAAAATGTAATATGTCCATTAGATTTACATCAGCGTTAGAGCTGAAACTACTTTGGCTCAAACAATTAATTGATTACCAAACACTTGCTAGTTCCTGCTTCTCAATTGTGAGAATGTTTTGCTTTAATCTTTTTTTTTTTTATATCACAGTAAACTGAATAGCCTTGGTTTCTGAACTATTGGTTGGACAAGACATTCTGGGAAACGGTTACGGGAATTTGTCACCCTCTTCTGGTATTTTAGAAACAAAACAGTTCATACAAAACCAATAAAATCATCTGCAGATTAACGGATAACGAAAACTATTTAGTTGCAGTGATAATGAATATATCAATTAAGAAATCTCTTTTGCAACCCTGTCTGCATACTGACTCCCAACCCAAAGAAAATGTAAATAAAAACTTTAAAAAGGGACATTTTTTACAACCAGTACAGGTTTCAAGAGAATTATTTTATTAACAAATAAGGATCCAATACAATACATGCAACACATCTATTCCTGTAATTTCTGTAAATATACAAAATATGATACAGGCTTTTAACAGCAACAATACACACATACAAATTGGTTATGTTTCTGGAAATGATTTGCATGCCAAAGGTGACAAAACATTAAAGGGGAACTATGTAGTTTTTTTTTTTTTTTTTTTAAGCTTAATTTACCTTAACTGAACAGCTCTGGTGTCATTGGAATGGTTATATGACTTTTTTTTCCCCCGAGTTGAATGGTGGACGCCTCGCTCCCCCCTAGCGCCTGTGAGCGGAAAAGCCACCCTTGCGACTTTTGGCTGGCGAGCCGCCGGCCACAGCGTCAGGAAGTATCGCGTGATATCAGGTCTCGCGATGTAACAAATTGCTTCACGGCACCGCACACATACACCATGGATGTATTAAGAACTACACGCCGCTACTTTATTTCACCGTTTATGGCCGCTACACGCCCCCATCCAGGAACCGGCTAGCTATAAGAACAAGGTAGCGATGGAGTTTTTCACACTATCATCATGGCCGAGTCGGCAAAAAAGAAGCAGAAAGCCAGGAAAGCATTGTCGGAGGAACAGACATGAGTAAACATTGGACCTGTGTTTTCAGAATGACGAGAACCGAGACAAACAGAAGCCTGCAAATCTGATGCTGACCTGGCGTTCTTGCTGTTGCACTTGTAAGTATCTTTGATCAGAAACGTTATCTGTCACAGAGTTTCTTGTCAGCTTGATGTTGGCAAACGCAAGTTGCTTCTGCTCTGACAGCGTTCTAAGGCCATTGTAGGAAAAAAGAACAATGTTAGGGATCCGGGAGAGAAGGGTATTATTGCGAGAAAAACCTCAGTGGACATGGCTCTGTGCGTTCGCTGGCTTCTTTGAAAACAAATGCACATGACCAGAGGGAGAAGATGGGAGGGGGGAGAGTCACCAACAAGTTTTTCCGACAGCTTTGGGTGCAGCTATATAGAGAAACCCGGATGGATGGACTAACTCACTGTTCGTTTGGGTGTGCGCAAAAAAAAAAGTATACACGCCATTCATTTTGTAATGGCGTGTATACTATTTGATTTTAGTTGCAAAAGTTTTTATTTTTGTATGAAGACATATAAAGTAATATCAAACTACATTTAATTTGTGGTGTTTTAAAAAAAATGGTATGTCTACTCCAATCGCACGTAACTACATTTACATACTGTGAATAGTTTTTTTTTTTTTTTTTTTTTTTTAAGATCGTAAATCGATTTTGAATCAAATCTTGAGCCTACAAATCAATATCGAATTGTGACATTTTCTGAATCGTGCACCCCTAGTGTGCATGTTGGATTTGTTGAACATTCTAACAGTATCATTTCAGGTTGTGTTGGAAGTAGTTTACATCACAGGATTGTTCTGAACAGTTAAGACCTTTGACTCAGCTGTCGGTACAGTTGGATGGTCATGAGCTGAATCTCAGGATCTCCAGGTTTGATGTCGATAGCCCTCAGGAAGAAGCCCACGGCGTCGTCCAGCTTCCCTTGGCTGTGGCACGCCTTCCCTTTACTGACCAGGGAGTCAAAGCTCTCCTCCTCGACGGGAAGCTTCGTCTTGACTCCTGCATCGACGGTGCACTGATCCATCCTCTCTGAGGACACTAGCTCAGGCTCACTGGTTGACTGCTCCATCTTACTGCTCATTTCCTGTCCTGACACATCGGCAGAATCTGCTGACACAGAGTAATCATTATCATCATCCTCCTCCTCCTCTTCTTCTTCTTCTTCCTCCTCCTCCTCCTCCTCCTCCTCCTCACCCTCTGTGTTTAATGTTTCTCCGACAGTCTTCTCCAGCTTAAGCTCATCCGGAGAACCAACGATGTCGTCCTCTTCGGCCTCATCAGAATGCCTCTCTGAAACGTCATCATCTTCTTCATCCTCCTCATCAGTCATCTCTTCATTGTGGTTCTCCATGTCGTCGATGATGGACAGGAGGAGGGACCGGCGTGAGGCCACGGAGAGGTTTCCTCCCACACTCTTTCTCGACCTTAGAGGGCTGGGGCCAGATGGGGCAGATTTAGGTGTTGACGCTCCAAGAGCCTGGAAGGAGTTGTTGAGTTGACTCCTATCATCATCTTCTTCTTCTTCATCAGTATCATAAATCACTGCTGCTCTTTTCTTCTTGGTAACCACAATGGAATCATCCATTGAACCGTCCATCTCAGAGGTGCGGTTAAGGCTTTGGCCGAGCGCTTTTCCATGTTGTCTCTCAGAAAGGGATTTATTTATGTCAAAACTCCCATCCATCTGCAGCTGCAACAGCAGCTTCCTCTCCTCTGCTTCCGTCTCCTGATGGTCCAGGACATCATGGTCTGAGAACATGTCACTGTCCTCAAGCTGTAACTGGAAGTTGCCTTCAAAGGATTCAATCCCTGTGCTGACTCTTGATGATGTGTCTGCTTTGAAGCTTGAACAGGATGCTTGCAAGACAGAAAGTCTTTTGTTTTGCAGGGGTGTGACACGTGAATGCCCCAAGTCCATTTTGGAGTTGTATTCTGAGTGTGAAGTTCCGTTTAGCTCCTTATCTTCATCAAGTGCTGTAATGTATGCTGGGCTGCCGTCACCTGCTGAAGCACCTGCATCCTCAGACGATGCAGACTCATCCATTAATTCTTGAACAGAGGCATCTGCCTTATCACCTGCTTCAGCATCACTGGCCTCTGACATCACCAAAGACACATCAATCACCTCCTGAGGAGCGGCGTCTTCTTCTATCAGGTAACTTCTCTCCTGCTTGACAAACCTGTGTTTTGGGGAATCCAGGTTCTGCTGGGCAAGCTTGTCTTGGCTTACTTCTACAAAAGGTTGTTCTTCTGACATACTGTCATCTGCAGTAAGATCAATGACTCTGTCACTCAGATTCTGTTGGCCGGCCTCCTTGTCAGAACCCGACTGGTCCAACTCCACCACAACAGGTGACCCATTGAAGTTGTGGTCAGGCTGTGGATAGGAAGGACTTTGTCTTGGATTTCTTGTCTTTTTGTCATTAGACCGCTCTCTGTTGTGGTTGTCCAGTGGTTGTCTGAGCCAGGCTGGTTCTGTGCTTGAAGCCATGCTCTCTGCCAACTGCATCTGTAATTCTGACTCAGCCTTCATCAGCTCTTGGGCCTTCTGGACCCTCCCTTCAATGTAGAGGTGCGCCTCTTGGTCCTCGGCCTCGTCACAGTTGACATCGAGAGAATACATCAGGTCGTGGTCAGAGATCCCAAACATCTCCATGGTGTGGAGGTGGGCAATGTGCTCGTCCAGTTCAGGGTCTGTCCGTCGGTGTCTGGAGTGCAGAGCCTGAAGCTGCATCTGCGTAGATGAAGACCGTGGGTCCTCCAGAATGAAGAGCTCCTTCAGCTCCTGCTTGCTGAAGTACCGAAAAGGGTTCTTTTTGTCCCCAGTATTCTGTCTGATGAGAGAGTCTTTGAAAACCTGCCGTCTGTAGATCTTCTCCTCCACCGTGCCGCAGGTTATCAGCCTGTAGACAACGACGTTTTCAGTCTGGCCGATGCGGTATGCCCTGTCAACAGCCTGGGCATCTGTTGCTGGGTTCCAGCTGGGGTCGTAGATCACGACTCGATTTGCTGCCGTCAAAGTGATGCCAACTCCTCCAACTTGGGTGGTCAGGAGGAAGACAGAGTAACGTTTGTCTGTTTGGAACAGAGTAATGAGCCGCTCCCTCTCTGCAATCTGTGTTATTGTGCCATCCAGTCTCAATACTTTGAAGCCTCGGTTGCCCAGGATGCGTTGGATGATGTCAAGCACTTTCCTGTAATGAGCAAAGACGAGTGTGCGGTGGCCTTCTTCTCTGAGCCTTTCAAGCAGCGCAAACAGAAAGACAAGTTTCCCAGACTCAGATATTAAGGTGTCATCAGAAACGTTTGCGATGCTGCCTGTGTCTGCCTCCATGTTTTCATTTTCAGCTGTACTTTCCTCCAAGCCTAACTTGGCTATGGCTGCAGCAGAGAGCAGTCTTGGGTGGTCGCACAGCTTTTTCATTATGGTTAATTCAGCTAGAGGTGATCTGGTGGTCATGAGCAGCTCTTTGATGTGGTCCAGCGAAAGGAACTGCCTGTATATGTCTTCCTGAACAGAGCTCAGGTAAGTCCAGACAATCAGGTCGTTCTTTCTCGTCAGCGTGGGCATGACTGCTCCAGAGTCTTTTGGAAGGTTTGGAACTTTGCTGTCCTTGTCTGAATAGTCCACTTCACACGGATGTGTGCCGTTCATTTTGTTCTTTTGCACTTCTGCTTTTGTCCTGCGGAGGAAGTAAGGTTTAATGATGGTCATGAGGTTCTCAGACATCCGAGACCCGAGAGCCTTCTCCCCTGGAGTGGCGTCCTTCTCTCGGGCCCGGGTGATGGGGTTCTCATACTCCGTTTTGAATGTTTTAGCTGTGCCGAGGAGGGCGCCTTGGCAAGCAAAGTCAAAGAGAGCCCACATTTCTTTTAGGTTGTTCTGGACTGGAGTGCCTGTGAGAAGAACTCGGTTTTTTGAAGGTATGGCGGTGGCACTTTTGGCCGTTTTTGTGGCTGTGGATTTTATCTTGTGTGCCTCATCCAGGATCATGTAGTCCCATGTGAACTCTTTGCCATGGTATGATGACAATTGCTGCCAGTTGTTCATAAGCATAGTGTATGTGGTGATGATGATGCCACTTCTTCTCTGAACTTTCTCCAAATTCCTGGTCCTCTCTTTGCCCGCACCGTGAAACTCCTTCACCCTCAGGCCAGGAGTCCATTTGGCAAACTCCTTGGTCCAGTTTGTGATGAGTGAGGTTGGCATGACCAGGAGTGTGTGTTTAGCCATATCATTGTCGTACATGCCGGAGAGAAATGATACCACCTGGATGGTTTTACCAAGGCCCATGTCATCTGCCAAGATCCCACCTTTACGACCATCTCTGTAGAGACTGTATAAGAAGGCCACTCCATTTCTTTGGTAGTCATAAAGCTTGTCATATAACTCTTTGAAAATAATTAAACCGCTGTTGTTAACATTGACAAACTCTTCATCTTCATCCTCCGAATCAATCTGAGCAAGAAGTTCCTCAACTTTCTTTATCCTGCTTTCAAGTTTTTGACTCTGGTGAATGTTGTACGCCAGTTTGAAGAGCTTCAGAGCCCCTTTCAGGTCCCCTTGTTTGGCAACACCTTTACCATCTTGAATGAATCTGAAAGAAAAAAAAGACAAGACATCAGTGGGTCATTAATAAGACAATGTAGTATAATCTAGAGCGAAAACTAATGATTAATTTAATATCAACTAATCTGACAATTCTCAATTATTAAAATCTTAATAATCTTTGATTCATCAAATTTTGGTTACAATTTATAAAACTGAAACATTTCCAAGGTGATGTATTCAGATTGCTTGGTTTATTCAACCAACAGCTCAAAACCTATTTAGTTTTCAATACAACACATATCTTTAGGAAAATCATCGAATCCTCACATAAGAGAAGCTGGAACAATAAAATGTTTGGAATTTCTGCTTACCCTTTGTGCCTCACGAGGGACATTTTTGGCTTTTAATTTTTTTTATAATTTTGGCTATGTTAATGTATATGGGATGATTTTTGGCTATGGTGGGAGTTTAGTTTTTTGTAAGTTCAACCTCACTTCCTACAAGTCTTAAACTGTGTAGCCACAGTGTGGCCTAAACTGTGTGGCCTTGACCAACTGCCACTTTGCTTGTTTGAAAGCCATGATGTCTCTCTCTCTGTCTCATGGGTGGGCCAAATTCTCTGGGCGGGCAAAGCAGAGAAAGGATTCCAGATCGGCCCATCTGAGCTTTCATTTTCTCAAAGGCAGAGCAGGATACCCAGGGCTCGGTTTACACCTATCGCCATTTCTAGCCACTGGGGGATCATAGGCAGGCTGGGGGAACTCATATTAATGTTAAAAAACCTCAAAGTGAAGTTTTCATGCCATGGGACCTTTTAATAGGATTTTTTTCTTCCCAATTTTTATTTTAGATTTTGCTCTGTAGATAATTATGTAGTGCTCTTACTTTATGTCTGACTGATATTCCTGTAGATTAAAAATGTATTCAGTTTTCTTTTCTCAACCACATACACAGAATATGTCCGAGGAAGAATGCATCACGTTTACAATTTGCACCACAGTGGACTCTCAATATTGTAATAATTTCATTCAGTCTGGGATTTCACCAAGTGGAATAATCTTTATTCTGGTGTAATTCATCTGAGTTTACCATCACCAGTTTCAAGACTGCTTACACAATAAGAAGCCTGACTCCTGCTGGTTAAAGTGAGTTACTACTATTGCTGTCAGTTAAACGCGTTATTAATGGCTTTCACGCAAACCCATTTTAACAGTGTTAATTAAATTTTTTTTTTTGCGAGATTAATGTTCTTTTTGGGCTAGCGAACTTTGTAGTCTTTTTTTCCACATGCTGTTGTAACAACTAGTAACGTTAGAAAAACTACAACACCACACCGGATCTAGCTAGACCGGAAACAAAACGGGTACGCCGCACACACTTGTTTGAGCTTGCGAACAGGCCTAAGACTAGTAGGCTAACGTTATGTTTTGAGTGGATGGCGAGCGCGAGATGCCGAAATGGATGCCAATAAGATTCTGAGTGGAAAGTTTACTTTTAAAAAAAAAGTTGCCAAATAGTTCCATTGACAAGACCAAAGTGATCGGTGTTTTGTCGTTGTGAACTGAGCTAACATTGCAGCACGTCCAGTCTGAAATACCACTTGATGACCCAGCACACAGCTGATGCAAATTTCCACCCCTTTGTCAAAGTCAGGCGACAGAAGCACAAAGCAAGCCCATCCACTTTTCCATGTTGATAAGAGCATTAAAATGAGAAAAAATAAAAGGGACAAAAAGAAATCAAGGGACATTTAGAATAGATAAAAATGTGCAATTAATTGCGAGTTAACTATGACAATGCGATTAATTGAGATTATATATTTTAATCGTTTGACAGCACTAGTTACTACACGTCAATAGTAGTGAGACACAGCAAATGTAAGCAAAAACATGTTGCCATTGTGATGATCCCAACTCATTTTCTGTTACAGATGCATTGTGTAGGTGTGGTCAGGTTGTCGTTTATTGGGAACAGACAGAGCGACAGAGAGACAGAGACAGAGAAAGAGAGAGAAACTGTGCTCCCTACGCTCCAGGCTCCTCATCCTTGCCTTTGCTTTTTCCTTTTACCATAAAACAGTCTGCTTTTTTTCATTTTGGTTCACTGTCACAAGAGATGATGGAAAGTCATGCGGACTCCTTTTTTAAAAAGCAGGTGAAATATTATAGCTAAAAAACTAAATTGAAATTAATTTACCTTATTTTTTATTTTATTAGTTATTCAACAGGGCAATATTGTTTAACTTTAGTTTTTCTTGTAGGATATCGTTTTTTATTTAGTTTCAGTTTACGACAATATTTTGTTGTTCGGACAGACCTGCCCCCACTTCTAAAAAAACATCATAAAGGAAACATTGAAGACTGCTTCTTATAATGTCCCAATAAATTATTTAATATTTTACATAATATAAGGCCAATTGAGCATCAGGGAAAATGCCTCCGCTTACTTACTGATTAGCTTTGTTTCACACCAAAAGTAATGTATTATTTAATTTCTTAGAGTTACCTGTGGTAGGCTTCCATGTTGTCATCCGTATCCATGGACAAAGACCTGTTGAAACAAATTCAGGGTTAAAAAAACACTAATTACATTAATTTAGTGCAAAAAAACTATGCAGTGGTGGAAAAGTACTCAGATGCTTTAAATGATCAATACAACAATCTAAAAATACTCCCAAGTCCAATCTTCATGTAGTTAAAATCAGCACCAAAAGAAGTACATGAGTATTATCAGCTTCATGTAGTTACACCTAAATGTATTTTGATTGTTTTCTTTCTAACTTTACTAGTCTGAAAGAATATTTAGGTGTTTATTTTACTACACTTTGTCTATAGACTTCTTCTAAATTCACCAAAAGTTAGCATTAAATCATGCCTAATTTGCATATTTAAACATAACATTTTAGAAAACTTACAAATACAAACAATAATTGGGAGTAATTAACTGGGGCAATATTTCATGGTGATATATTATATTAAGATGTTCACCCTATTAACCTAACATTAGCCCTAGATTAACCTGTGTCTCCCTGCTGTTCTGCATAATGTGTACTTCTATTTTTGACACTTAAGTTATATTTTAACAGAACTTGGACTTGTAATGGACCATTGATATATGTCTACGGAATTTGACTCTTTTGTACTTTTAAGTAAAGTATCAGAATACTTCTTCCACCAAAACGTTCTATATGTTGTTGTTTTCAGAGTCACTGCGTGTTTTCCAGCTAAAAAATAATTCCAAACACACTTCGGAAAACAGTCATGACCAGTCGAACGACGAACGTCGGGCAAACGGTAACACAGTTATGCCAGTAATAGAGCTCGAAACGTCAGCGTTCGTGATTCGACTTTTCGTGACTGTTTTCCAAGATGGTGCCCGCATGTAAACATGAACGCTACTGTCTTTATAATCTCTTTTCAATAAACTGTCTGTACACTTACAACGTTCTCAATGCTTCTGTTTACATGTAGGGACCCTCATTATGTTACCGTTGTATTGCTATTTTGAGCCTTGTTAGTGGTATAAAATAGCGATTTAACCTATGCCCCGAAAGCTAGCGTTAGCAGCTAACCACCAGTTTGTGGTAGCTTGTTTAGAGCTAGAGACACATTCGATTAGCATGAAAACATGTACCAGAGAACGTTCGAACATGTGTACCGCTCGGTACACATGTTATTACCCCCCCCGATTCATTTTGCGCCGGCTTTACTCACTTTTCCAGTTTCTTTGAAATCTCCGCAACTTCACCATCTTGTTGAGAGACATCCATCCCGACACTATTCGCTTTTCACCGGCACGTAAACAAACTAAACCCGCCGGTGAATAAACGAGATTTTCGGTGTTTACAAGCAGTAAACACACCGCAAACTGATGGAAAATCCACTGACACAAGTTTGTCTCGTTGTATTCGATTTGAACCTGTAGTTTTCCACCCGCCAACTGTTTTCAGCGAATTAGAGAGGACGCTATAGTGATACTACGACGAGGTTGTCCAATTGGGAAAACAGAAGAGTTCAGTGGGCGGGGTCAACAGTAAAGCACAGCCAATGAGCAGCGTTGAGTCAGGCAGGAAAAAGGAAGCTAAAACCATTGACATAAAAACGGATAGATTTTATTTGGCTACACTTTACAGTTTGATGTTTTTTCAGGCACTTTTTATTCCAGAAACCGCCAAGAGTTAGTTGAAAAAAAGGCCAATTATACAAAAGTAGGAATAAAAGAAATACATATAAGCAACATGTCTCCCTGCATGTAAATGATGTACATACTTTAGATTAAACTTTAGCTAGTATTTTAAAATCACTCAGGTTATGAGTTGAAGTGTTTCCCAATCCAATCTTTTTAAAAAAAAAGTCTGGAAAATGTAGGCTATTAATTTCTCTTTTTTTATTGGATTATTCTCAATGCTGCAAGAAAGAAAAATCTGATGAATCACTGTTTGTTTTATCTTTAAAGTTGTAAAATTGAAATTGAATCTGTCACTTATTTAGTTCTGTAATCACAAAGACCTATTGTTTGTTTTAGGGTAGAATATAAACTCTCACAAGGTTGTGAAAAACCACCAAATATATAAGAGTATGGAAATTCCCTAAAATTAAACCAGAAACACCCTGACACCTTTCATTGGTACATGTCTTGACAAAGTCTCACCTGAAGGCTGCAAGCCTTAAATTTCTTTTAACCAGAGAAACGTCTCTTAATGGTTCAAGAGGTGTTGGAAGGGTCGAAAAGTTCAACACATAAGAAAAAAAACATTTTAGGACCCATAAAATAGACAGGGTTCCTAAACAACACAACAAAGCTTTGTTTTCCAGAAGCTTTTATTGTAAGGAATCATCAAGGTATCAGGAGAGTTTTAACTTCCTGATAACAAATTCAAGACATTTACAAGGTTTCACTTGACAGGTTTTCCAAATGAAATCCAGTTTAAATCTGCAGAGCTCCATCTCAGTGCTTCTTCTCTGGATGGAAAGTATTGAACGATTAATCAGTTAAGAAAAAACTAAATTACATTTATATATGGTAAAATATAAAATAAAGTCTTTAATTAGCATACAGATCAGCTATGAAGATATAAATGTGCCCACAATATTGAGGTTTTTACCTTTTTGATAAATTGAAAATTGAAACATTGAGCAGTTCATTCAGAATATTGAAGCTGTCTCCAGAGCTTTGACTTGAGCGGCAAAAACCAGAACTCTTTTCTCCACCTCGGCGTTGATGTCGGCCTGCAAGGCTCGCGGGTTCTTACGGAGGAACTCTGAGATGCTAAGGATGCACTCTCTCTGAGGGAACACACACAAAAACACAATGAGCCACCTAATGAATTAGACGTTAAAAACAACCCAGGTTATTATATCAGTATGTAGCTTCCCAGTAGTGTTCCTTATGTATTCAAACCCAAATATTCATATTTTGATCAAATTACATACAGTGGTGTGAAAAAGTGTTTGCCCCCTTCCTCATTTCCTGTTCCTTTGCATGTTTGTCACACTTAAGTGTTTCGGAACATCAAACCAATTTAAACAAAAGTCAAGGACAACACAAGTAAACACAAAATGCAATTTGTAAATGAAGGTGTTTATTATTAAAGGAGAAAAAAAATCCAAACCATCATGGCCCTGTGTGAAAAAGTGATTGCCCCCCTTGTTAAAACATACTATAACTGTGGTTGTCCACACCTGAGTTCAATTTCTCTAGCCACACCCAGGCCTGATTATTGCCACACCTGTTCACAATCAAGGCATCACTTAAATAGGAGCTGCTTGACACAGTAAGGTCCACCAGAAGATCCTTAAAAGCTACACATCATGCCGAGACCCAAAGAAATTCAGGAACAATTGAGAAAGAAAGTAATTGAGATCTATCAGTCTGGAAAGGGTTATAAAGCCATTTCCAAAGCTTTGGGAATCCAGCGAACCACAGTGAGAGCCATTATCCACAAATGGCGAAGACATGGAACAGTGGTGAACCTTCCCAGGAGTGGCCGGCCGCCCAAAATTACCCCAAGAGCGCAGCGACGACTCATCCAAGAGGTCACAAAAGACCCCACAACAACGTCCAAAGAACTGCAGGCCTCACTTGCCTCAGTTAAGGTCAGCGTTCATGCCTCCACCATCAGGAAAAGACTGGGCAAAAATGGCCTGCATGGCAGAGTTCCAAGGAGAAAACCACTGCTGAGCAAAAAGAACATCAAAGCTCGTCTCAATTTCTCCAGAACACATCTTGATGATCCCCAAGACTTTTGGGACAACATTCTGTGGACCGATGAGACAAAAGTGGAACTCTTTGGAAGGTGTGTGTCCAAGTATATCTGGCGTAGAAGGAACACTGCATTTCATAAAAAGAACATTATACCAACTGTAAAATATGGTGGTGGCAGTGTGATGGTCTGGGGCTGTTTTGCTGCTTCAGGACCTGGAAGACTTGCCGTGATAAAAGGAACTATGAATTCTGCTGTCTACCAAGAGATCCTGAAGGAGAATGTCCGACCATCTGTTCGTGTACTCAAGCTGAAACGAACTTGGGTTCTGCAGCAGGACAATGATCCTAAACACACCAGCAAGTCCACCACCGAATGGCTGAAGAAAAACAAAATGAAGACTTTGGAGTGGCCTAGCCAAAGTCCTGACCTGAATCCTATTGAGATGTTGTGGTATGACCTTAAAAAGGCCGTTCATGCTCGAAAACCCTCTAATGTAACTGAATTAGGACAATTCTGCAAAGATGAGTGGGCCAAAATTCCTCCAGGACGCTGTAAAAGCCTCATTGCACGTTATCGCAAACGCTTGGTTGCAGTTGTTGCTGCTAAGGGTGGCCCAACCAGTTATTAGGTTTAGGGGGCAATCACTTTTTCACACAGGGCCATGATGGTTTGGATTTGTTTTCACCTTTAATGATAAACACCTTCATTTACAAATTGCATTTTGTGTTTACTTGTGTTGTCCTTGACTATTGTTTAAATTGGTTTGATGTTCCGAAACACTTAAGTGTGACAAACATGCAAAGGAACAGGAAATGAGGAAGGGGGCAAACACTTTTTCACACCACTGTATGTTTTAGTGTCAAATGCTGTTTTCCCAAGCCCTTCTAAAACCATTTTTCCACGTGACCATTACGTAGGTTTCTGGATAATGACGGTGCTACATGTACTGTATCCTTATCCATAGTCAGTGTATTATCTACAGTAACTTACATAGATGGCCAGTTTGGATAAGCAGACAGGAGTAACGTTACAGGCACAGAAGCTAACCAATGTACCGCTGTGGACACCCACGTTAGTTCGGATCCGAAAGTCACACAACAACACAAACAAACTAACCGATCGAGGAAGACCAGCAACTCCTGCGTTCTTCGAGGTAAAATTAACTGGGTTTTTTGTCAAGGGAGTTTGGTGGCTTTGAAGAGAGCAATATGTACTGCTGGGGATGGGGACAGCAGCTGAACGTATTTTAGACTCTTAAAAAAAGGACAACCTAAAAAGATCAATATCAGTTAACGCTATATGTAGAATATTTTCCCACTTTACCTTGCTTGTCAGACAGCCTTTTCGGACGTGGAAATGAAGCTGTTATATTGCTCCCTTCAAAGCCAAAACAGTCATTTTACATTGTAGGTCTACCGCTGCCTCAATCAGTTAGTTAGTTAGTTAGTTAGTGTTATTGGGTGACCTTTGGATCCATACTAACATGGCTGGCATCCACAGCAGTACATTGCTTAGCTACTGTGCCTTTATGTTCAAACTTAGCACAGCTAACCTTGACTCAGTTAGTGCTAGCGTTTACATTATACATAACCTCAATGATAAGCTTAGTGTGAAAACCTTCACTGCTTTTTGCTAAGGCTGAGTTGGCATTTCAATTTGAAAAACCCAGAAAAGAATGCAGATGGAGTCGGCCATTAATAATGTCCCTGATTTAGGTTATAATTCTGAAACTGATGTGTATGTGTCTCTCTTGTTCTCCTGTCCTCTTATTTCAATAAAGTTGTTTAAATACTTCGGGGCTTCCGTACATTAACCTGAATGAGACAGACTGATTTAGCATCCTTTCAGGTTCAGACATGAGTTTTTCTGAATACTGCAGATAAAACTCGGTGTATCTAATCCAGAAACAGTTCCCTCTGCAGGCTTCAGACAGGTACCTTGTAGGCGTCCACTTTCTCCTGGCCGGTAAATCGGTTTAGCAGCTCTCTGCCGACCTGGATGCCAGTCACTGCCGTCAAGATCATCCGGTCATCGTCGGTCTGAGAGGACAGCCATCGCAGCAGCGCCATCTGCCGGAGGGAGGAAGACATACTAAGATAAGAACTTTATTGATCATACACCAGGGTAAAAAAAAAAAAAAAAAAAAAAATGTATGAACACCTTTAACTTATATAATTGTGATTGTAATCAGTAATTGCGAGAAGGACCAGATAAGAATCTTTACATTTGTATTAAAGACACTATAGTTTAGAGGTAAATGCTGCCATCTGTGTTTTATTTTGGGTTCAGTCAGAGCAGTTCGTCTCTCTTTTCTCAGAGTAGATTGGTGCTGTGTTTAGTTGCCCTTTTTTTAAGTTTAGTTTTCCCTCCTACTTGTGTTTAACACTAATTCACTACTGTAAATACTGTAAATGTACTAATAGCCAGTTTAAAAGAAGCCTAAATTACTCTAAAACAAACTTCGTTATTTGTTTATAACTTAATGATCAAGTTAAAGGTGGATGTGTTCCCTTTTTCCATAGATGGCGGTTTACATTGATCTACGTGTAGGGTGGATCTAAGAGAAGGGTTTGATTTGATCCAGGTAAGTTACACAAACAAAAGCTAAATATAGCATATATAAAGTACGGCCCATTTCAGAATAATATATATTATCGGATTATAATTATCGATGCATTAATGCGTTTATCACTTTAATATTGCAACTGGTAAAGATGGAGCTCATTTTAATTACTTTATATACACTGCTGGGAAGTTTAATCTATCATACTACATGATTATTTATAATTTGATCATATTGTTTTTAAAATCTGAATCTGTTAAAGTAACTAAAGCTGTCAGAAAAATGTAGTGCATTAAAAAGTACACGATTTCCTTCTGAGATGTAGTGGAGTACAGTATAGGTATAAGATACAGCAAATTCTCGAAATACTCCGTAAAAAGCACCTCAAATTGTCAGAAAACCATCAATTGTACTTGTTTCTCACCTGCTGAAATAACTGAGCGTTTGTCATTTCTCCTCCTGAGTTCACTAAACCTGCCATGACGGAAACAAACTGACGAATAAACGACAAAAACTCAATACAGCGGACAGTTGTGATGAAAGCAAACCCTTAAAACTTCATATGTAACCGATAATAGAAGCTAAATTCGCTATTTTCACAGAAATATACCGAAAAACGAGTCTTCTGTCATTTAGCTACTGTAGATGGAAAACATCTCACTTCCTGTTTACATCCCTTCTTCTTCGTTTGGGTCAGTCAGTTATTTAGACTGGCTGCTGCCGCCCAGCGGTCACACCATGTACATCCTTTACTTCAGTAAAAACAGTGGTGGAAGAAGTATAGTCGTGGCCAAAAGTTTTGAGAATGACACAAATATTAGTTTTCACAAAGTTTACTGCTAAACTACTTTTAGATCTTTTTTCAGTGGTTTCTGTGATGTACTGAAATATAATTACAAGCACTTTATACGTTTCAAAGGCTTTTGACAATTACATGACATTCATGCAAAGAGTCAGTATTTGCAGTGTTGGCCCTTCTTTTTTAGGACCTCTGCAATTCGACTGGGCATGCTCTCAGTCAACTTCTGGGCCAAATCCTGACTGATAGCAACCCATTCTTTCATAATCACTTCTTGGAGTTCGTCAGAATTAGTGGGTTTTTGTTTGTCCACCCGCCTCTTGAGGATTGACCACAAGTTCTCAATGGGATTAAGATCTGGGGAGTTTCCAGGCCATGGACCCAAAATTTCAACATTTTGGTCCTCAAGCCACTTAGTTATCACTTTTGCCTCATGGCACGGTGCTCCATCGTGCTGGAAAATGCATTGTTCTTCACTAAACGGTTGTTGGATTGTTGGAAGAAGTTGCTGTTGGAGGGTGTTTTGGTACCATTCTTTATTCATGCTGTGTTTTTGGGCAAAATTGTAAGTGAGCCCACTCCCTTGGATGAGAAGCAACCCCACACATGAATGGTCTCAGGATGCTTTACTGTTGGCATGACACAGGACTGATGGTAGCGCTCACCTTTTCTTCTCCGGACAGGCCTTTTTCCAGATGCCCCAAACAATTGGAAACAGGCTTCATCGGAGAATATGACTTTGCCCCAGTCCTCAGCAGTCCATTCACCATACTTTCTGCGGAAGAAGATCAATCTGTGCCTGATGTTTTTTTTGGAGAGAAGTGGCTTCTTTGCTGCCCTTCTTGACACCAGGCCATCTTCCAAAAGTCTTCGCCTCACTGTGCGTGCAGATGCGTTCACACCTGCCTGCTGCCATTCCTGAGCAAGCTCTGCACTGATGGCACTCCGATCCCGCAGCTGAATCCTCTTTAGGAGACGATCCTGGCGCTTGCTGGACTTTCTTGGACGCCCTGAAGCCTTCTTAACAAGAATTGAACCTCTTTTCTTGAAGTTCTTGATAATCCTATAAATTGTTGATTTAGGTGCAATCTTAGTAGCCACAATATCCTTGCCTGTGAAGCCATTTTTTTGCAACGCAATGATGGCTGCACGTGTTTCTTTGCAGGTCACCGTGGTTGACAATGGAAGAACAATGATTTCAAGCATCACCCTCCTTTTAACATGTCAAGTCTGCCATTCTAACCCAATCAGCCTGACATAATGATCTCCAGCCTTGTGCTCGTCAACATTCTCACCTGAGTTAACAAGACGATTACTGAAATGATCTCAGCAGGTCCTTTAATGACAGCAATGAAATGCAGTGGAATTTTCATGGCAAAGAAGGACTATGCAATTCATCTGATCACTGTTCATAACATTCTGGAGTATATGCAAATTGCTATTATAAAAACTTAAGCAGCAACTTTTCCAATTTCCAATATTTATGTGATTCTCAAAACTTTTGGCCACGACTGTACTCATATGTATTTTGCTCCAGTAAAAGTAACAATACTGGTCTTTGAAAATATTCTATTTTGTACTGAAGTTAAAAGTATAATAGTATGAATTCCAGTCCATTTCTCAGCTTTCATGTCGGTACTCCAAGATCTTCTCCAAACTGGGGGCGTGCCGACCGCCATCTACTGTAGGTAATCCACTGACTATGGATAATACCTTATACATAACATATTATAACATTCTAAAATTGCACCATTTATCAGCAAAATACTGGTAAATATGCAAGTGGATAGTAGAATTGCTTCACTTACCAGCCAACAAATAAAAAAAACAATTATAATCTATTGAGTGGATGGTAAAATTTTAATATTCATTAGCCATTTGGCTACTGGACAAAAACGTTAATTTTGCACCCTGACCCTACTTCAAAAAATCCAAACTATCTCTTTAACATGCGGAATGCATTCATCTTTTCCACATCATAGTTTTAGCCACATCACTGAGTGTATTATTATAATTATCATCAAGTGTGTGAAAGAAAGTGTATTCATGTTCATGAGTCTAAACAGTCAGACAACATTTGGCTTATTTAACATCCCAAAAAAGTATTTTATGATAAATCGCATCACATCTTTTCTCCATACTGAGCATTTGCTTGCCTATTGGACTTCAGCATCTCAGCATTACAGTTTGGTCGTAACCAAGTATTTGTTGTGGCATTAACAGCCACAGACATACAGCAGGTCAGAGGTCAGCTCTTCTCTGCAGGTTTAGAGAAAGAACCTAGCTGTTTGGTGTTTACATCCCTCAGCTGCTCCAGCTGTCTCTGTCCTCGCCTGTACAGATACTCAATGTGCATCACGTCCGTCTTCTTGATGCAAGCATTCACTCTGAACTCGTCACGGATTCGGGGGATGAAGCCTGGTTTGTCCTGACCGGCCCGCAGAAACTGCCGGTACAGAGCAAGGACCTGCTTCTGCAGCTTACTGTGCCGCGCCATCGGACTAACTCCCCAGACCAAAGATCAGAAACCAGGTCAGCAGAGAGCTAGAAGGACACAATGACTCCGGTACTTCAGCTGCAGTTCCTCTAATGATGTTCCTTTAATGTCCTCTAACAATGCTGCTGTGATCAAACTCTGACTGTTTTGAAGTGAATGGGAAAGTTCAGCTCTCAGCACATCACTGAGCTTCTTCTCGTGTCAGTCTGAGGGCAGATTTATAATTACAGACAGACACTGAACGTGGTGTTGAACCCTGAATGGGTCATCAGTTTAAATCTGGAGCTACAGATTAAACGCTGAGGACCCTGAGCTCACAACGGTCTTTTTGGTGAGTTTTTCGGCTCTGGTCTTGATACAGGCTTTCTGAGGTAAGGGGTGGACAGGGAGCTCTGATTGGCTGAAAAGTCGTCTGAGGAGTTCAGGTGTTGAACTGATGCAGGATCTGATGTTTGACTATGGGAGTAAACACACTGAGTTAAGGTGATGTCACAACTACAGTACAAAAAAAAAATGTTGGCCAAAGAATCAGCACTTTACATTAGGCTACTTGTAATTAAATTGTGCACTACTTGCACTGTGTCAACATCACTTGGGTTTATTTGTCTACCATTGCACAACATTACATGTCTATAGAAAAATAAATCGTACGTATTTAAGCTATTGCCAAGTATTGCACTTTGTCTTTTTGCTCTAAACTGCTGTAACAGTACGATTTCCCGCTGGGATTAATAACGTACTCTAATATTCACACAACAGTAACGTTAGTGGATGGAAAAAAGCATTCATTCATGTTTTCTTTTGATGATTTTCTAAATTAGTTTAACATTTGGATGGAATATTGAATAAATGACAATAGTTTAAGAAAGGGTGAAAACTAAATATGCAATATAAGTGGGGCTAAAATAAATAATTATTTTAACAATCGATTAATCTGCAAATTAGTTAGCTGAACTAGGAGAATAATAGAAACAAATTCAGGTAAGCTTAACTTACCCGATATACTGGTTTAACAAATGTTTACCAATTCAACCCATTTCCTCTGGTTAAACTGGTCCCGTTAGTAAATCACCAGTAAGTTAATCAACCGACATGTAAAAGTATAACCTGCACGCTGTATAATCAGCTGTATTAGCTGATGTAAACAGCCTCTGTGTGACCTTACTTCGCGTTACAAAACCACAGTGAAGCTAACGGAAAACAAAAACTACAACTTCCGATAAGAGATTTCACAATAAAATACTAATTTTGGAGCAGGAAATATTACAAAGGCTATGAAAAGTCGATTTGGTTAACAATTTTAAAACCCTGCTAACTATTTGTTTTTATTTTAAATATAGATTACCACGGAGTGTGTGTAGGTATATATTTACCTGTTCCATGACTAATGTTTGAGAGAAGCATCTCAGCTGCTCCTGACTGACTTAAGATTAAAATAAATGCCTTGTTTATTTAATTTATTTAAATCATAAAGTAAGTGACTCTTGCTCCAGAGCTCCAGGTTTATTACAGTGTGCCAACTGGTTTGTACAAATTTAAGTCAACAATTGAAGCTGAACGAGGACACTGACAAGCTCCTGACAGACACCTCTGATGTCATGTCAATTACCTCCAACATAACCCTGCATTTACTCCGTATTTAGTATTGCGTGGTCATGACATAATCGTTAGCCTATTTGTACAAAACGGCTGCTACTGAGCCATAACGTGAGATACAAGGTAATGGAGCCTTTTATACATTGTTGTGTTTCTTTAGAAATAAACAATGGACAGATTTTCTTCAGAGTTATTCGCTGTCAATAAAATGAATGGCAGGCAATGGAATGCTAACAGCAGGTGATGGCTTGTTGCATCAAAATGTCTCCATAGGAGGTAGGCCTACGCTTTGCGGATGCTCGCTTACCCCCTTGTCCAGAACTCATATTCAACATCGCCTTTATTTTGAAATTCCCGAACCTGAAGATTTTTATTTCCAGGTCAGCTTGAAGGTGTCAAATGTCAAAACAGAGCAGCAGCAGCCAGCACAGTGGAAATGGAAACTCAACACGGTCGTTAATTACACACGGTGTGTGCTTTTATTTCTGTTAATTTGTCGGAGTGATTTTACAATATCTATCTTTTTCGGGTGGGAAGTTTGACAAAAGTGGAAAACAGATTTTCCTAACGACAAAGCTAACATTAGCTTCTGTCAGAGCACACTGACTAAAGCTGATTAGTTATAGGCTAAGCAATAATTAGCTAATCTGCATGTCAGGCTAGTTATCAACAAAAAATAATACACGGATTTAGCATTTATTTATTGTCAAATCTTTTAATTGTGTCTAAAAAAGCTTTTCATAGCACTGTGGTTACATCACATGTATTTAAAATAGAAAAATTTACTTTTCTCAGCAATCTGTCTAATAAAATGATATTAACGAGTGTTAACTGTAGGAATACTGACCGTTAACTAATATTATAATACTAATATCTGCTTATTAAGCTCTGGAAATAGAGAAGATTTTTCATACTGTTGTTTACATCATGACATTTGTCTCTTTAATATCTCAGGTAAAAATAATAATTCATTAAGTACTTCCACCACTCCTAATAGGAACATTCTACAGAACACATAACTGCAACCTACAAAATAAATCTTCTCACAAAAGTCATCTTCTCTGTAACACAGTGTAAATAAAAACATTATATACTTCATAAAGGTTGGATTCAGTTGTAGATATGTCCATGTTATTGTGCACCACCAAACCATCCTACTGTAAATAATGAAGCCCAACAAATAAATGAAAACCACCCTGCAAAAGCTCAGTATGAAATCGAAAACTGTAATAATCATCTAATTATATATTTACAATAAATCACTATTAAAACACTTTTTTTTGCTTTCTGTTACTTTAGTGTAATAAAACATTTTGAGATGTTATGCGTACATTTTGAGATTCTGAGAAGCGTATTTATTTTCCCATGTACATGCAGACATGGAGGTGACGGAGAAGGGGTGGCGGCAGGTGGAGGAGCAGGTGGAGAGGCTGCTAAGTGGTCAGGGGTCAGAGGTCACCGCCTGTGACGTTGGCCTGGAGCAGAGCAAACCGGCGACTCTGAGGAAGACCGTCACCTACATTGTCTGCGCGGTCATCTTCAATGAGAAGGTTACCTCATTATCAATTTATCTGCCAATCATTTGCATTATTATTTCATTAATTGTTGGGTCTATAAAAACGTGTGTGTGTGTGTGTGTGTGTGTGTGTGTGTTGTCCATCAGGAGGAGGTGCTGATGGTGCAGGAGGCAAAACCGGACTGTTATAAGCAGTGGTACCTGCCTGCCGGGAGGGTGGAGGTGGGGGAGAGCCTGGAGGAGGCGCTGAGGAGGGAGGTGAGACACACACACACACACACACACACACACACATAAACACACACACACTTGTCCGGGTTACCTGAGTTACCATTCTTGTTTGTCTGCAGGTGAAGGAGGAGGCGGGGTTTGACTGTGAGCCAATCACCTTGCTGCTGATCCAGGAGCAGGGACCGCAGTGGATCCGCTTTAACTTCCTTGCTAAAGTCACAGGTCAGAGGTCACACATAGCCTACACGCACGTTTGTACTTCTGTTCTTATGAGGACCCTCATGAACATAATTAACCAAACTGAGCATGACACTGTCAGTCTCCATTAAAAAACCTGAAACTGTGTTGCACAGAAACTTTAGAAATATTGACATATTCATAGATTCTGGATTTTTACATTAGGTGGGCAGGTGGGTGGGGGAGATGATCTTTTAAGGTTATTTTTATGTGTCTTAAAACATACATACATAAAACTAACAGGGATAGTGTGTTCCCTGAAATTAGATTACGTTTTATTATAAATAATACAACTGAATGTGCATCCTTCATTGTGAGTCTGGGAGGAACTACAGATGGTATTTTTTTAAATGTATGATGATTTTAATGAAGTAAACCTCCTCTCTGTTTCTGAGGTGGGAGTCTAAAAGGTCTGTCAGCAGCAGATCAGGAGTCTCTTCAGGCCTCCTGGTGGGACAGACAGTCTGCTCTCCCTCTGAGAGGACGAGACATCCTCCGTCTCATTGACTGCGGACTCAAGTAGGACATTAAACTCTCTGCTAGACTAAAGATGTCCTGAACACATATTGATGAAACTGATATCCCTCTGAAACATCTGGAGATGAGAGAAAACAAGAGGGTTTCACAAAATCTATGACTGTTCTTACCAAACCCACACATTTTTATATATTGAATACTGACCCTGACTCTGGCTGCTGTGATGCTTTCAGGTACCATCAGGATCCCTGCCATCCTGTCACGTTACCTGTAGACCTGAGCTGCCGTCACGTTGTGCAGAGACTTGTCCTGGTCTTCACCAACGCTAAGGAACAGATCTGGGTCCTGCTTATCAAAGGTAACTGATTGCTCATAAAATAAAATAAAAAACTAATTACCTTCAGGTTTCAGGTTGATTTTCACTGCTTGAGCTGCTGATGAAAATCAGTTGTTGAAGTGTTTTCCAAGTCAAGTTTCTTTTTTTCCACTTAACTCTTTATTGCCAAAAGAAATACAAAAAACAGTTGTCGTCTCAAGTTATGTGTCGGTTTTCCATTAAGATTTCTACAACGATTATTAGCCGTTGGTCCTTCTGTCTGTGGCTCTACTTTCCCCTAATTCTTCATAAAAGCTTTTTTACTTACTACTTACATTATTTCTACCAAGTTTATGCTGTTCCTATTTCACTTTTGTCATAGAAGTAACAGATAATATACTAAACAACTTATAGGGACCTTTTATTGTAGTATTTGTTAAAACACTAATTAGAATCCTAATTACAATAACTTCAGTATGATGTAAATACACCCTCACATGTCAGAGGCCTGTAGGCTCAGGCTTGTTAGAAAACATTTCATATTTGAGAACTTTTGTTTCATTAATATGATTATATTTTAAAGTAAGATATTGCAAAAAGTATTCTGTAATTAGTTAGTTATTTATTAGTACCAAACCTATGCAGTTTTATTAGAAGGTTTTTGCTCATCTTCCAGACAAATCAATTTTTTTGTCCCATACTACATAACCCTCTCTGTCCTGCAGCCCCGGTGCTCCACCTTCCCACGGCGGCGGCGGTAAAGACTCACGCGGTGACGTGGGCGGCCAACATGGTGGTGCAGGAAGCCATGCCGTCAGCATATTATGACCAAGACGTCAACACGCTGGGTGTCTTCAGCCTGCAACACAACGGGCGTCAGCACGGGAAGACAGACGGCGTGTGCTTCAACACGCTGGTGGCGCTGGTGCCCGACCACGTCCAACGCAATGAGGACGGAGAAAAGGTAGAGTGGACGGGGACGGGACAACCTCCACCTGTAGAAAACCCTCGATACGTCTGGCACGAAGTCCAGAAACAAACACTGAAAGAGAAACTGCTGGAGAAGACCAAAAACACCTCCATTTTACCTATGCACAGCCTGTACTGACCACATTATATCACTGTATCATTCACCAAGAGGACTCTTATTGTGTTAAGAAGATTGAGATTTTATTCTGAAAGTAAATGTTTTATTTAATTTATCAGTTGGATTGAAGAGTTTTAATGTCAACAGAACAATAAAATACTTATGTTATATCTGATTGATTCCATAACAAAGATTCAAAACTTTCTTTAGAGTGAAAAAAAAATGCTTTAAATTAATACTTCAATATTTTGGGAAATACACTTATTCTTTTTGTTTTATATATTATATACCCAACCCCCAATATAACATGCATATATGTAAACAGATGCTTATTGGTTTTAACAGTTTTAGATGCAATATTATATTATATACGGTTAAATAATATTGGCCCATTCTCAATCACTCAGAATAAAAGCCAATAGGTGCTCTACAGATTTACAGATACATTTAAGTTAAAATAATCAATACATTTAAATAGGCAAATATGTTTTAATGTATTTCTTTAACTGTCTTTAAAATTAAAATTAGCTTCTATTTGTTTAACCACAAACAAAACAGGTTGAAAGTATTTTAATATGACCCGAGGCTACTGTTGATGTGGAGAGAGAACAAGCTGCAGGTGTGAATCCATTGACAGGTGGTTTTATTGTTTTCAGAGATGATGGAGAGGCACATCACACTCATGTTTGTTAAGGCGAAGTACCGCAGTGGATGGATATCTGTCTCCACAAGCAGCCAGAACCTGTCTTGTTTTTATCTGCCAAGTAAATTTTGGCAGTAAGTCGTACATTAGCCAATTAAAAGGAAGGAGGAGGAGATTTTTCTTTTTGATGTTATATTTTATTGTTATGGCTGATACTGTGGCAGGATCAGCAAAGAGAAAAAAGAAAAGAATGCCCCGCATAATAAAAAAAAAAAAAAAAAAAAAAAAAAAAAAGCTGAAAGGGACAGTGACAGAACACCATCGAAAACTAGTCAATCTTCGGTTGGCCATTCAACAGATGCATAGAATTCATTTCAGGTATGTAAAAGGTCTTTTATTTATGAAATACATTGTAAGACGTTATTTACAACAATATATGAATTTACATTGGTGGCTAAATCAAATTCACCATCATCATATTACAATTATTAATCTTACAGAGCCACAAATTAGATACATTACTTCAACGCTATGCATCTCTTTAAAAAAAGAAAAATTGTATTTATGGTAGCGTCTTTCTTTCACTCACTTCCATTATTGGGACTTTAGCTTATTCACCGTAACCCCCAGAGTTAGACAAGTCCATACATAGCCTTCTCATCTCCGTCTGATGCCCCCAGCGCTACCTAAGCCTAGCACAGATCCTGGAGGTAACCAGTTCCAACTAGCCTACTGCTCCGAATAAGTGACAAAATAACGCCAACATGTTCCTGTTTACATGTTGTGATTTGTATAGTCACAGGGTGTACAAATAACAAGGTCATATGAGACACAGCCGGCTTCTAACCTTATACAAACTATACACACGTCTTTCTCAGAAAGGCAAAGCACTGCTACTTCCGCTACTTGGGCGGAGTGATTTGCTAGCAGCACCTGAAGCCCTGTGGTGAGGAGCAGAGAGTTCACCTGGAGTTCACTCAGAGTTGGAATAATAGAATCAACAATTACTAGATAGTAAAAGCATAGTGACCTTGTTATTTGTAAACCCTGTGACTATACAAATCACAACATATAAACAGGAACATGTTTTATTTTGTCACTTATTCGGAACCGGCTACCTCCAAGATCTGTGCTTGGCTTAGCTAGCGCTGGAGGCGTCAGACAGAGTTACAACACGCACGGAGATGAGACGGGTATGTATCGACTTGTCTAACTCTGGGGCTTACGGTGAATAAGATAAAGTCCCAATAAGTCAGCGTGTGGGGTGGAAGTTTTCCTTGAAGCAGCAGCGTTAGTGATATTCATGATAAAATCAAAACAAATAACAACTGTTTGAGAATTAAACCAAATTCTGGTCTTTGAGTATTTATTTACATTTGCAAATGGAGAAAACAGTTTCAAAGGTACTGAAAATGTCTTTCTAACCTAAAATCTAAACATCAAAACATCATATAGTGAAGACCTCTGTTAAGCCTCCCCTCTAAATGACTTTAGCATGCTCATAGTTGAAGAGAGAACATCACTAACATTCAAACCATTGTCTCACCTTCCCCTCTGCTCTCTGTTCTTAACATTAGCCTAAACAACAGTTTTATCTCAGGAGACAGAAACCCTTCGAGTCATCGGCCTTCTCCACTTCTATCTAAGCAAAAAGTCAACAATGTGAGGAGCTTCAAGCTAGTAAAACTAAATAACTCTCTAGGCTATAGTTCACGGTTGCCAACTATTTCACTTGGAGTCTTTTGAATCTACACATGAAGAAGCTAAATCTTGTGGCGTTATAAAACGATCTTTAAACAAATGGTTATATCATTAAACAAATGGTTAATATAAAATTTGCCACCACACATGTTCCTTTAAGATCTTAATGGGGTGGCGGTGCTCATGGAAACCAATTTTGTCAAAATGAACACAGAATTTCCTGTAGCTTTAAAAACACACAAAAATGATCAATGATGTGATCAATCAAGGCACCCACTGTGGGAACGACTGATTTACAGAAAACATAACTGAACTATTAAACGAATGAACATCATGTTAGTCTAGTTAAACATTTGTCAAGACGGTTTTGTGATGTGAAGGGATTCAAAATCGTGATCTCAGTATTTATAATATCCTGTCTATGACCCTGTTTGTGTGTTCTGTTGTGTCATCACAATAAAGTTTATCATATTGTCTGTACAGTGAAAAAAACCTGTGCAAACTGTTGGTTGTCAAGATATAGGATTTTTACCCTTATTTTTATTATGTGCACACAATATCCAAATTCTGGCAAACAAAAGACTAAATTCTACAGACTTCAATACAAAAGAATCAAAGTTCTTATTTGCCAAAAAGTCACTTTATTGCTCTTAATATTATGAAGTCACTGTTTATCTTCTTCATCCCCGTTTGTTTGAGCTCCTGTCTGGTCGGCAGACTTCTCCACCTTGACCTTCCTGGCGTACTTGTCGAGGTTCTTCAGGTGTTTGGTTCTTTTTTCCAGGCGGACCAGCCATTCCGCCCTCAGCCTGGAAACACACAGAGGAAGGTTTTCTTTACTTATGTTCAGCAGCTTCGAACACAGATGTTGTATAGCTTTTATTTAACAGCCTGCAGAAACACAGAGAAGGTGAGTCAAAATAAGGTGTTTCTTTCCTCGCAGTGTTTTAATCCTTGCAGCGTTTTAGGTTCTTTCAGCGTTTCTGTCCTCGCAGTGTTTTCGGTCCTCAGAGTTTTAGATCTTTGCAGCGTATTGGTCCTCGCAGTGTTTCAGTATCACATCTAAAACAATTGTTCTATTTAAATGTTTTGGCCAAGACAAAGGCGACGTGCAACAACGAGAGGTGACGCCACAGTTGGCCTTCGTCGCCACTAGTTGTTGGCCATCTGCTTGGTGTGTCAGGCCCTTTATTAGTCAAGGCAGATCTGGTATCTTGGTGACAGCTGTGGTATTATCACTGTCACATCAGCGTTTCACTTCACTCTTTCATTTCACGATCAGTCAAATACACACCATCACTCTGCGTGTAAGCATGCGTGCAGGAGATAAAAATTGCAAACGTGTAGACAAAAGACAAAGAGACTACAGACACGCTGTGTAACCTAACCCTCACTGTCAGCTGTCCTCACTGTGTCTTCGTCACCTTCCTGTCGAGTTTTCTGGATTATTCCATTTGTCCTTTTAGCTGCTGATAAGCCACCTGACCTCAGCAGAGGCAGACACAAAAACAGACAGACAGACCATAGAGTCCTCAGACTAGCTACTAAAAAGTAAAAGCATTGATTGACTTTAGTTTGAATTTATTAAACTAAACAAAAGTAAACAGCTTTTATAGACTAAGACTCATTTTCTAAAAGCAGTTTAAATGTAAGAGCGACATGTGTCCACAGGGGGGTTTCCAGGTAGCTTTGGTCTCTGCCCACATTTGAAACCCCTGAAAAAAAGATAATTGTGGAGTTGGGTGTTACATTGTAATAGATAGCTGAAGGATTAGGAGATACATGGTATTGATAGGTGGGGGATTAGGGGTACAGTGTAATGGATAGCAGGGGGATTAGGTGTGAAGGGTTGAGGTGGTGGGTGTGAGGTTAAGTGGGGGTAGAGGAGGAGAAGACTGGAGTTAGGAGGGATAGGGCTAATAGCTGGTGTAATGCAAAGAGGTGAAGGTTTAATAGGAGGATGTATACATACGCCTGATAATCCCATCATAATGTAATGACGGGATGACACAAGAAGAACCTTTGGGGGTGCAGATAGAATGGCTAATAAATAAACTGTGCTAGAGATGGGTGGATCTGGTGTGTGTGCGGGTTTGGACCCAAAAGCAGACAGGACAGCAACAGGTAGGATACAGGAACAGGAGCTTATTCTCCCACAAGTATAACAAACTAAGACAAGGCTGAACACAATTAGCAACGCTGGAAATCACAACAAACACACAGACAAAAAATTCAAAGAACAGACATGTAAAAATACACTAGGAGCTAATCACAAGACAAGGCACAGTTGGAGTAGACAGGGAACCGGAATAAAGAGGGAAACTTTGGGACAACAAATTATTTCCGACTGGGAAAATTCACGGGAAAGCCCTCTTAAATCGGAGTAAAGACTCAGAAAGTCAGTGAAATTGAACACTATTTGTGGAGTTGCCGTCATATTACGCAGAAGCATGGTGGATGAAAGTAAATGTTGGGTTAATGGTAAGAAACTATTAATTCATGTATTGCATATACATATTTTGCTACATTTACATTTAATTTGTAATATCTACTCAAATCACGAGTTGTGGCCTTCAGATCCAGGAACCTGCAGACCTACAAAGAGGCTCGATAAAATTTGAGACAAGGCATCAAAGAGGCCAAGCGCAAGTACAAACAGCAAATAGAGGAACACTTTTCCACTAACAACTCCAAAGAAATGTGGCAGGGAATTAAAACTCTTACTGGCTACAAGGACACTTTCACAGACACTGACACCACAGATAGTAGGCTATGCTTCCTGACACGCTGAACCAGTTCTTCTTGTGTTTTGACAAACGGAGCAGAACGATCTGCACCCAGCCAGCACTACCAGGGAAGGATGACCCTCTGCCCTCTCCAACATCAGGTCAGGTCTGCCCTGCGTGTTAACCCGAGGAAGGCACCTGGCCCTGATGGTGTCACCGGAAGAATCCTTAAGGACTGCGTAGTCCAGCTAACAGAGGTTTTTACCACCATTTTTAATCTCTCGCTACAGCAGGCTGCAGTCCCTGTCACTTGCATGAAATCTGCTACAACAATCCCAGTGCCGAAGAAAAACACAGTTAAATGCCTCAATGATTACCGCCTGGTTGCGTTAACACCAGTTATCACCAAGTGCTTTGAGAGACTCATCCTCTCTCACATCAAATCTGGCATCCTTGCTGGTCATGAACAACAACAGTTTGCATACAAAGCAAAGAGATCAACAGAGGATGCTATCATCACAGCCCTTTACACAGCCCTCACACACTTAGACAATGACAACACCTATGTAGGGATGCTGTTTGTGGATTTTAGCTCCGCTTTTAATACTGTCATTCCCCAGAAACTGGTACAAAAAAATGAGTAACCTTGGCCTGGGCAGTTCACTGTGCATGTGGATTTTGGACTTCCTCAGTAACAGACCACAGAATGTACGGATTTGGGAAGCATTCATCATCCACCCTCATACATACTCAACACAGGCACACCCCAGGGCTACGTCCTCAGCCCCCTCCTTTATTCCATATTTACCATATACCCCACCATATACCCCAATAACACCATTGTCAAATTTGCTGACGACACCACCATAGTAGCCTGATATCTAACAACAATGAGTCAGCCTACAGAGAAGAGGTTCAGCACTTAACAAACTGGTGTCTTCAAAATAACCTGGACTTAAACACTTCCTAAACCAAGGAAATCATAATGGACTTTAGGAGATCAAGGTGCACTGAGCACTCTGCCCTCTCCATTCATGGAGAGGAAGTAGAGAGGGTGGAAAGCTTTAAATTCTTTGGTGTGCACACCTCGGTTGACCTCACCTGGACTACGCACATCTCTCACCAGCTGGGAAAGGCACAACAGAGGCTATACTTCCTAAGGAAGCTAAAACTCACTCACCTCCCTCTCCACCGGCTGAACAACTTCTACCGGTCAGTGATAGAGAGCATACTAACGTATTGCTGCAATGTGTGGTTCTCCAGCTGCACAGAAAATAGGAAGGACCTGCAGCGGGTGGTTAGGGCTGCTGAGCGCGTCATTGGAGCACCATTGCCTTCACTCACAGACATCTACAGTGGTAGACTGCAGAAGAAAGCCAGTTGTATCTTCAAGGACAATACACACCCTGGTCACTCTCTGTTCTCGCCACTACCCTCTGGTAGGAGGAGGTTAAAAAACAGCTGCTATCCATAAGCTGCCAAATCCATAACCCCAAGTGGCCACTGAAAAAGAACTGCTATCACACCTGGGACTGTTCTGTTTGTGCGTGTTGCCGGTTTGTCTGTCTGTTAGCACCGTATGCACTTTCGTCTACCCTAATCCCTTAAGCAACTTTTTAACTTAACTCTATTTGCTTTTTACCTGTTGTGGAAGTCCCAGATACTTCGGAAAACCAAACACTGACGTTTCTAGGTTGCTAACGTCATCTGGAAGAGCACACAACTCTGTGATTTCCCCCTGCCCACATGGCTACAATAATTGTTTCCTCAATTTAACAATTCAACAATGTTGGACAGCAGGGCTGAATCTCATCACCCTTATTTGATAGGTCATCGACTCCTCGGTCCTCGGCTGAACCGGAAGTTGTACTGTCCCTCCTTGGTGAAGGCCGTCTCAAAGCTCTTATTTCTGCCCCGAAGACCAAGGAGCAAGCATCGAGCTATAGCCGAGGATACATGAGAGCAGCCTTCCTGGAAGCTGTGCAGCTGAAAGAGTTGCTAACTCCGCCCAAACAACTAAAAAATTCACGTGATGCTTCAGAGGAAAGGAAGTCTCTAAAACACATTTTCACATGAGGAAGGGAGGCAAGTGGAGGAGTCGAGGAGGCAATTTAAGCTACATGAGAAGCACCTACAGCGGGAGAATCTAAACACTGATAAGATTATGCGACACGGCATCACGCGAATGATGGCACAGTGTGAATTTGCGTCTATTCAGGTCTCTGCATTGACTTTGTATGCGCCGCATGTTCTGTGTGACAGTAGTTGAAACATCTTATAATAAATATATGTGATTATAAAACGATTGAAGGTTGTGTATTTTCTGTCAGTCTACGGGTTTACGAGGTGAGTTCAGGTTTCTGCTCATCATTACTGAGACCTTTTAACAACCAGACTATCTGCAGGGTCGAGTGTTTGTTCTGGTATGTCCTCCAGCTCGCTGAGAGACAAGTTTGTAATGAGAGCGTCTGTTTTTAGATGTGTCTATTTGCCATGCGGCCACGTGTCCAAGACAACTCAAACCACATTCAGCTTGATCACAGGTGTCACATTCAAGGACCTCCATAGATCTTCAGGAAAGAGACACTTTGCCAGAATAGGTTTTCCTTCTGGATCAAAGCATGGGAGGTGAGCTTGTAGGTGTGCACCAGGTGGTTAGCCTTTAGGTGGGAGATATCGCTGTCAGCATAATCCAACAATTTTCCTGTTATGTCCTTGTCGGGGCCACATCAGGACACGTCACCGACCGTTTACACTACAAAAGATATTTGGTCAAATGCATCCCAAACCACCTCGGTAAGTTGTTTGAGTGATCGGATCACAATGCATCGTGTTGCCCGTTTACGCTAATCTAGTCGCTAATCACACATGAACACATCAGTAACAACACTATATATAACAGTAAAGCAATCACGGGGCCCAGCATTCTGAGTATTTTTTCTTTTACTATTACTACTTTACTACATTGAGACAATTATAGTTGGAGGTTGTTTACAGTAGGTTGTATAACTTCGTGTTTCTTACTTTTCCAGCGCGCTCTTGTTCTTTCTCTGCTCTTCGCTCTCAACATGTTGACATTCAGTGTTAATCTTCTTCTCCCAGAACGTCTTAATGTGCAGTCTGTCGTGGACCAGAGCCAAGTTCATCTGCAACAACACAACACTAATTGTACTGATGCTTTGATTAAAGAGTAGTCTGGATCAACGGAAGTACATTTCCAGGACAAAGCCTGACACCTGGCACGTGGCTCATGCGCCGGATGTCAGGCTTTGCCCCTCACCTTCCGCTCTGTGTGTTACCCTTCTCAAACTCTGTTCGCTTCGGTAAACAACAACAAACATTGAGCTAGCAAGCCACACGCTGAAAATGGCAAGTTATGAACAAAATTTGGATTGTGCAACAAAGGAGACCTGCTTGGTTCTGTGGTGGTTCAGTACAAAAAATATCTTTATGCCATTTATCTAACTGGGATGTTTTGGGACCGATTGGTAGCCACCGCCGCTGCGTCCGGAGCTCAGCGCCGGCCTAGACAATTGTGATTGGATTAAAGAAATGCAAACAACCCAGAGCGTTTTTTCCTCCTATCCTAGAATGTATCTGTGGTGTAGCCATACCTTACTCCACCGCGCTGTGGAGATAGGTCTGGCAGTGAGAGACTAATTAAAAAGGAACTTCACACTGAGCTGAATGGCTTTGTTCCACTGCCCACAGGGTTGAAGTCTGTTGCACCTGTAAACAGTGATGTCACAGAGTACTGTAGAAATATTTCTATAATCTAGGTGTGTTATTTTCACCATGTATAGACTTGTTCAGGAAAGTGTAGGAGAAGGCTTTTGTGTGTGTGTTCTTATCCTACAGCTCAGAATAAGTGGCACCAGACAGGCCTTATAAGGAATGGGGTTAGATCATTGGCCACACCGTTAGTAAAACAGAACTCTGTGTGTGTGTGTGTGTGTGTGGCTATCGGTATGTGTGCCTCTGTGTGTACTATATAATTTTATTTACATGTACGTATCCAAGGATGTCAGGATTTTCTTCCTTTTAAACATGTATGAGCTTTTGAGCATGCGTTATGTGTTTGTGTGTAAGAGCAGGAAAAAGAATTTGGAGAGAGGAGAGGAACGCCTTCAAGCAAAGAGGATAAGAGATGAGGATTTGGGCTGGACGGTGTTCATAATTTGACAGAGACTTTGAAACTTAATGTAATTTTGGGAATCCACACGTGTGTTGTGATTTAAATGCTGGACTTTAGTAAACTTGCTTAACTGAACTCTTCATCTCAGATTGATCCTTGTGTTCTGGTAAACTTAAGTCTGATGAAAAGGCGTGGGAATTAATAAATCGGAGTCAGATTTGAAAGGTCTTAGGGCCTTATTTTAGACACAATTCCCTACAGTAATGACCGCACCCTGTAAGACCTTCAGCTGGTGTTTAGTTGCACTTTAACATGCAGTTAACTGCAAAGCTTTATTGTACTGGGATTATGATAATACTACTGTAGTACTACCAATAATACGAGAGGTGATGAAGTACTCAGATCCACTACTAAAGTAAAAGTGTGTCTCAAGCCGTGCACTTCCATTAGTACACTAGCAAGCAGTACATTTTTTATATGTACTAACTTGCATAGTGCGTGAAATTCGATATACCACACCATTACAAGTGAAATTACTACATTCAAAATTGTGGAGATGTATTAGCATTAAATTGTTCTTAAAGTATATTAAATAAAAAGTATTCATTGGGCAGATTAACCCCTATCACTGCGTACATATCATAATATATATAACTGTATTTTATTTTTTAGCCAGCAAATTTTAGCTACTTTGGTTTGGACATACAAGAAAATGAAAAAAAAAATAATGACATTAAGTACCTCAAAATTGTACTACTCTACAGTAGATAAGTAAATTTGAGTTACTTTCCACCACTGATACTAATGATATTACAATGTTGCTACTATTCTTACCTTTACTTTTCAAAAAAGTTTTGCATTATTTCACAGGTAGCTAAATTATCAGAAATGATGGTCATACAAAACTCTCCAACAAACCTGAATAATCCCACTAATGTGCCATTAAATCCATCCAAACATAATACCTCCGCACAGCTGCAGATTGAACTATAACCGACGCTAGACTGTAAAAAGTTATAATTCTTCTAATTAGTTTCATGCTTGAGCTGTTATGGACGTTATGAAGTTATTGACTAAAAAGAAACCAGTAACTACATCACAACAACAGAGTAAATACATTTCTTTGAATAAATAAATAACCTCCAAACACTAAAAGATAATGACATTTGATATGAAATAATTTAGATTTACTGACAAAAAAACACACAAACCTTCAGAGCTTCAACTGAGCGTCCGCCAGCCTCACAGGGTGGGTTATGACAGAATGCTGTTTATATTTGTGTGTGCGTGTGTGGGTGTGTGTGTCCCTCCCCACTCAACAAAAAATGTTTTACATATGAAACTCCCGTCAGCCTGTCAATTTGTCAGTAAACATATTCATGTTTTCCTCTCTCTCTGTTCTGTCTGATGCTCTCTTGCCCATCTCTCTCCCAGTGAGCTCACGGTACTGGAATCTAACTGGTCTTCAGGGACACACAGGGAGTGAGAGAAATGTGAAGGAGTGATGGAGAGAGAGACAGGAGGAGGATGGAGGGAGAGCTCAGAGGTGTGAATTAACTTATTTATAGAAGCAGTTTTTTATTTCCTGACTTGGTTCAAGTCTCCCTTCTGATTGGCCGATGAAGCAGCTCGTAGTATTTATAAAGTAGTATGAAGTAGTTTGTAAGGACTACTGACACAATGGAGCTGTGGTAGAAGAAGCATTCAGATGTTTTATTGCAATAAAAGTACTAATACCACACTGTTAAACTACTCCACTAAAAGTATAAATCCTGCAGTGAAAAGCTTATCGAAGTAAAAGTATTTCAATCAGGAGACACTTCGTTGCAGATATGCAAAGATTTATTGTACGAATGCATGATATGACATGGACAGTCTTTGGAGATTAGACTCCATCATTATGAAATTATATATTTATTTAGGGGTTTGGAAAGCCAGAAGCTGATCCCCCGATGGAGTCTAGACACTGATGGTGGTGTGAGGAACCCGAATACCGAACCAAGGAGCCGATGGCAGTCTTGCCGGAGGAGGAACCAGGAGCCGTGCAAGATGAAGACTGGAGGAGCAAGGGGAGGAGGAGGGTTGCTCTTAGCCTGAAATGACAACTGAGCAGCAGAGATAGACAGGTTTAAAACAGGAATGTCATGCTGTGATTGGCTCGTGATATTCAAGGCAGCTTCTGATTGGTCAGATACAAGTGAGAGCCTCTAACAGCTGTTCAGTTTTAGAAGAGAGAGAAATGTGATTACGTTTAGAAGTCTTCCTGCAAGAATTTACGCTGAGCTCCATTTCATCAAAATGTACTTAAATATTTAAGGTAAAAGCATTGATTGTGCAGTAAAATGCTTCCTGTCAGTGTTTCCCATTATATCTGATGTTTGTGCATTAATATTACTGCTGCATTAATGTGTATGTTGTATTTTACTGCTGTAGATGTTTAAGGTTGTGCTAATTTTATTATTATATATATATAATTTATTAACTCCATTATATACTGTTGGGTAGTTTAATCTACAGCAATGCATTACCTTCTATAAGATAATCATGTTTTATAGCTTAGCTGTCCTGTGAGAACCACGTATCTCTAATATGTCAACTCTTCATTGAGTCAGAAATACAGCCATTTTTCACTTTTGTGACAATGCTTTTTCAAGCTATACCAAGAGGGTTTTTAAAGACTTAATTTAGCTAAAGAAGTAGGGGAATTTTCTCAAAGCATAAAGGAACACTTTATCCTTTAGTTTATCACAAACCTTCAAAATCAACACATCTGGAGATCAACGCATTCTTATGAATGGGTTCGTAGGATAACGTACGAAAAGTTATGCACACTAAAACATATGATATACGAAAACTAGGAGACCACTGACTGGTCACATGACATCGGCTACAGAGCTCCATGCTACAGAGTGGCAGTTGCTAGCTGTTTAAGCTGCTACAGAGCTCCCCGACACCAGCTACGACGCGCTGCATGGTGCTCCGTCAGGTCAGCGGTGGTTCAGTTACCTGAGAATAGGTAACTGTGAGCTGGGTACAGAGCACCGCGAGCTACCGGTCATTGTTGGTGGTTCAGTTACCCAAGAATAGGTGATTGTGAGCTGGGTACAGAGCACTGCGAGCTGCTGGTCATTTCGACGGAGATTACGGTTAAGTTTAGGCAAGGAAAAGTGAGCTTTATGCGGCGTCGAAAGTTAAGTTTCAGGCACCGAAAATGACTAGTTAAAGTGCTCATATTATGCTTTTTGGCTTTTTCCCTTTCCTTTATTGTGTTATTTATCTTTTTTGTGCACGTTAAAGGTTTACAAAGTGAAAAAGCCCAAAGTCCACCCCAAAGGGACTTACCATCTCCAACAGAAAACACTGTTCACAAACTGCTCCAAGCAGCTCTATTGTAGTCCAGCCTTTACTTCTGTGACGAATGCTCGTCACTTTGTAACAGACGTTATAATGCTCTAACTAGGTGCTAGTGTGGCACGTCCTCATATTCTGCAACTGACTAGCTAGCAGTGCTTATATAGCTACTGTGCATGTGTGACTCCCAACAAAGATGGAACAGAAGTGAGATGTCTCACTCTGTAGCTAAAACAGAGAGCTCAACACAGGGTGAAAAGAGGAGCTGCAGCAAAGTGCAGTACAACCAAAATATATTTTTTTTTAAATTAAACCACATAAACCTATTCTGGTACAACCTCTAAATACAATTATGAACCTGAAAATGAGCATAATATGAGCAAATATTATTTTATTATTGTACAAAATAAAACAGGAAACTAAACAAAACCCAGGATCATGAGAGGGGTAACAAGACAACAAGGACTGGGAACACAAAAGCTGAATCTCACTTCTCTTATTTGATAGCTCCTTGCTTGAACTGGAAGTGGTTCTGGCCGTCCTCCCTGAAGATCACCTCAAAGCTATTATGCCTGCCGAGGATCAAGGATTAAGGAGCTATTAGCCAGGAAATACGAAAGCAGCCTTCCGGGAAGCCGTGCAGCAGAAAGCCTTTGCTAACTCCGCCCATACAGCTGACAAATTCACGTGATGCTTCAGAGGAAAGGATGGCTGCATCTCATAACCATTATTTGACTCCTCTGTCCTCGGCCGAACCGGAAGATGTTCCGTCCCTCTTCGGTGAAGGCCGTCTCAAAGCTCTTATTTCTGTCCCGAGGACTGCCGAGCGAGCATCGAGGAGGGATCAGAGAGGAGATGTATGCGAGAATACATGAGAGCAGTCTTCCCGGAAACCGTGCAGCTGAAGGAATTGCTAACTCTGCAAATACAGCTGAGGAATCAATGTGACGCTCCAGAGGACAGGACGTCTCATCACTCTAAAACACATTGCCTCTCTTCTCCCATGATTTCCTCGTGTCTCACCCTTTCCTCCTCGGTGGGAGGGACTAAGACGCGAGGAAGTGAAGCAAGTGGAGGAGTTGAGGAGGCAATTTAAGGGTTATGAGATGCAGGCAGCCCACGTCTCCTCCCTCTAAAACATGTTTCCTCGTTCCCTCTCTCTTCCCATGATTTCCCATGAAGGAAAGCAAGTGAAGGAACCGTGGGTGCAATTTAAAAGAACTGAGCTTCAGCTAAAGGCAGGCTGGAGCAGGTAGATACAAAACCAGTGTACAACAGAAGACGTACTGGCGGGGGTACAGGGGCACAGAAAACTCAAACACAATGAATGAAACAAGGAACAGAAAACCTAAAAACACCAAATCTTCTAGAAACTAAAGAAAAACTGTCACACAGTCGCTAAATGAAGTCAAATTAACAACAAAAGTCTGAAGACCTCAGGCCACAGAGCAGGACAGTGTCAGGAGACAGTTGTCTGATAAATGTCCTCAAGTGTCACTTGAGTCAATGTTGGTTGAGGACCATGAGTTTGAAAATTTTAAAAAATCTGGAGGTGTGCAGTTGGAAAGAAGTGAGACCTCTGTAGTCCGCTGCTTATCTCTGCTCGAGGCTACGGCTGCTCCTGGCATAACACACGCCAATCTCATACACAGCTGTCAAAGGGAGAGTTGCATTATGGGTTATGTTGACGCAAGTTTTTGACAAGGAAGAAAAATGTGTGAAATAAAAAAGATGATATCTTGGGTCCCTGCTGCATCGATTTGGATCCTTTTTTTAATTTATTCTTAATCCGTCCACAATGAGTCTGAGAGTTATAAGAGTGTCAGAGTCTGTGGAGGACTCCTTTAATTTGGAGTCAGACAGTGAGTTTAGCTTTAGCATCAGTGTGGAGTCTCAGCTGGGAATACAAGCCGCTCGTTAAAGTTTACAGAAACCACAGAACGAGCTGAAGACATCCCACTAACTGTAGACCTCTCATCACTCTTTAAAGGGCTATACCGTGTTTTAGGCCATCAACGGCAAATGATGTGCTTTTAATATCACTGCTGATGATTTTCCATCAGTTTTTACATTGATTACAGTTAATTTCTATGAAAATCAGCCTGCAGAGGTGAAACTTGAAGATAATCCAACATTTTAATATTGGTTTAGTGCACCTCAAGGTCTGTTTTGGTAACTGTTCTTTTCTTTTCTTTCAGTCACATCACATGATCTCCATGTGATGTGATTGTTCCTATTCTTATTATTGTCTGTGCACACAAATGAAAAAAATTCAAATGCAAATGTTTAGATTGCCATGTCAACTGTTCAAACTGCTGATGAAAACTATGTGACATGATTGTAGACAGCTCAAGAGCACAAGAGTGATGACACACACACACACACACACACACACACACACACACACACACACACACACACACACACACACACAGTCAGCACTCAGTCTGCTCCCTGACAGCTGTTACATCCTGAATCATTGAAGAAAAATAACACACACGTGTTGGGTTTGTGCATGTGTGTGTGTGTGTGTGTGTGTGTGTGTATATATATATATCCTGTAGACCATGAAGGTACGGCATGTGTGTAGAAACAGAAAGTGATCTGCTTTTACAATTATGTCATGAACTTCAGAACACACTTTACGAGAGAGCGTGTGTGTGTGTCAGTTGGGTAATAACATGTTTGACATTTCAACCCTCTCGGGGTGTGATATGATGCTGCCCCAGGGTGTGAAGCAAATACACACACACACATACACACACACACACACACACACACACACAAATACAAACAGCCGTCTGTCACACGGCTGCTGGTATGTGACTCTTAAAACAACCACACTGAACAACAGGAAGCTCACTGATTAACGTAAAGTATCAAAAGTAGCAGTGGACACTTTGCAAACTGGCCCCTTTCATAGTGTTGAATTATGGAGCCTTCAAGGTTCCCATACAACTAAACTGAATTCTCAATTACAGTTTGAGTATTTTGTTGATGGATTGATCAACAACACAGGACTTTTACTCAGGAGATCACTGTTCATGTGAATTTAATAAGTTAATCAGATGTTTTGGGTGTAAAAACAAATCAGCAGTTCGCGTGAAGTACCTCAAAATTTTACTTAGGTGCAGTACTTGAGCAAATTGTACTTAGTTCCTTCCACTACTGTATCAGACAGTAAGCTTCTTAGGCCAACAGGCAGAAACCAAACATACAGCAAAACACTGAATATTAACTGAAGAAGAGCAAAGACAAAAAGCTCAGACAGGAAGTCAAAGTGATGAGCGTGAAACTGAAGCAGAGAAAATCTTATATCATTCGTGCTGATAAGACGATTGCAGGTAGGTGTAGAGACTCCGCTCTCAGGAAGGCAGGAAGAGGCCTCTGGTGGGTCTGGAAGGTAGCACAGCGGGCAGTATCAGGACAGAAGACAAGAACTCTTGTGGAATACATCACACAGTTCTCTACAGACAAAAGAGCTTCAGAGGAGACGGATATATCAACTGGAATAATTTGTGCTGTTAATGAAGTTTAAAGAAATGCGGCTCAAAAATATTCTATCAAAACCAAAATGAAGGACATATAGTATGTGCACATTGTACAGACATCCTAAATCAAGTTACATCTTGTTTATAAAAGCCAAAGATATTTAGTGTCACAGCTGAGAGCTGCTATTCTAGGTATAGGTATGTGCAGGACACAATATTAAAAATGTCATTACTTAATTCATTAAATTATTCATTCATATGTAAACATACCAAATCAAGGAATATAAAGATTGTGTAAACATGTAAATAACTTTATTTATTCAGCAGAGGAGAATAAAAATGTTTTAAAATGTACTTTAACTATCAAAATCAAAAGTACTCAATATGCAAAATGGTCCCTTTTAGAATGTTTAGTTATGGAGCCCTAAAGGTTCCTAAAAGATGGTATTTATTTTTATATATATATATATATA
This sequence comes from Perca flavescens, assembly GCF_004354835.1. Lineage (NCBI taxonomy): Eukaryota > Metazoa > Chordata > Actinopteri > Perciformes > Percidae > Perca > Perca flavescens. The sequence goes on from NC_041335.1 coordinate 13,657,876, forward strand.
TATATATATATATATATATATATATATATATATATATATATATATATATATATATTATCATATGCACACAATAAAATCATTTATAGAATAACACCCAAGTTATTATCATGTTCAACATTTTTTCCAGGAATTCACAGGCTCTTCACAGACACCGTTACAGTAGCCGAGTCTACTAAAGATAAATGCATGGACACATTTTTTCAATTCCTGCGGAGACATAAGTACATGATGACCTCACATAAATCCCAGCAGAGCTTCAACCTGATTGGTCTAATCAACCACATGACTGAAAACACTTGAGAGAGTCTGTGGGGCCTTCAATCTGTAACAATACATCACATTTAATGAGTTGATGTCATGTTTTGTGAGTAAACTCAAAGTATAGCAGTTAAATAAATGTAGTACAGTAAAACATACAATATTTACCTTAAAGATGTAGTGGAGTAGATGTATAAAAGTAGCAGAAAAACTTAAGATGGTACAAGAACAAGTACCTCAAAACTGTGCTTAAGTACAGTACTTGAGTAAATGCTGCCTACTTTACTTTCCACCACTGGAGGCACCATAAGCTTTTATTTGGGCCAATCCCTCAGGCTGGATGATTGCAGGCGGCTGCAGAGACTCAGCAGAGACCTCTGGTGGATCTGGAAGATAACACAGGAGGCAGTAACAGCCAGCATGATCTACCAGTATGTTAAGATACGGAAATATAACATATCAAGGCATATAACGATGCAATCCTTAAAGATAAATAAATAAATAAAATGGATGAATCAACATATAAGAGGAGAGATACAGCAAACTGCACACATGTTGGTCTTCTTTTGTGCTGTCACTCTGCTCTAGTGATAGATACATCAAATCTCTTTGCAGTGGTGGAATGCAACTACAGTAAGTACATTCACTCAAGTACTGTACAACTTTGAAGTACTTGCACTGTACTTGAGTATTTTCTTTTACTCTTTTACACTTAATTCACTATATTTATCTGACAGATTTAGTTACTTCACAAATTAAGGTTTTACACACAAAACATGTGAAGAGTTTATAAAACATGATGTTTTGTTACTAATTAAACTCCAACAGTTTATACAAGTACAGCTGAAAACAGTAGTCCATTAGAAAGTTATTGTGTTAACTTTTGACATTTGAAGTAATTTTTTTTCATTGTAATAATGTTGATAATTGCAATGCAGGTTCAAAATGAGATTCACCTTAACCAACTACAACAGCAACATCCTGCTTTTAAATTAATGCATGAGTAATAATCTAATGAGATATAATATTATAACAGTCACACAATACTTTAACTACTTTTTCACAATTATACTTACAGGCCTACTTTTACTGAAGGAACATTTTGAATTGAGGACTTTTGGTTAGAATCTGCAGTTGGCCTACTTTGTCTATTTCCCCTTGTTTCTCCAGTTTCCCCCCTACTCCCTTCCTGTTGTGTGCTTGTCGTCCTCTGTCTGGGTGTGGCTGACCTACATTCTGTTACTCAGCCAAACTCATTACACCTGCTGCTCCACACACCTGTGGCCCATTTTCTCAGATTGCCAGCCACAATTAAAGCCTCTGAACACCAAGGGGGTAAGCTTCGCTTCAGAACTCGAACCTCCTATGGCGCCATTTTGATGCTACAAAGGGATCACCTCCCGTTAGCATTCCATTGACTAGCATTCATATTGACGTCACTTGACAGCGAATAACTTTACATCTGAAGCGTTTAAAGACTATTTGTCCATTGTTTAGTTCTAAAGAAACACGCCAATGTATAAAAGGCTTGTTTGAGTTTAGTTTATTTATAAAAGGGGACAGCGCAAATTAATAAAACACATGATTTCCCATGGGTTAAAAAAGCCAGAATTAGCCAAAAGGCTATTTTTCATCTGTAGTCCCCTGCCTTTGATGTTAAAAAGTTGTACCTCACGTTATGGCTCTGTAGCAGACGTTTTTGTAAAAATAGGCTAACGATTGTGTCACATAGGAATTACCGTATAGTACAGGAGAAGCTCGCAGGCAGTTTCGACTTACATGAGCTGTTTAGGTTTAATTACTAATGTTAACTAGCATTTTAGTTTAGCAATAATTAGCCTATACCTATGTTATTTCCTTACATATACCTAAGCTCTCTGTCTCTGCAAGATTGGGAATGATTGAGATTTCTCTTGGCACAGCTACCAGAAGACTTACAACTTTCAAATACGTTGCTCATGTCACATTTGTGTTGTCTCTCTCAGTTGGAGGCTGCGCAATAACGCAAGAGATCACCGTAAAAGTGCTTCTAATATCCTTCACTGGTCTCCGTCCAGAGCAACGGGGTCTATTGGTCCATTATATACTGTCTATGCTGAACACCCAAACAGATGATTTCAGTTATTCTTGCCGATTAGACCACTGCTCAGGTTGAAGGTGGGCTGTAGCTTATGTTGCGTTCCAGGCAACCTGTAACTTGTGTTTTCGCAACTTCAAACCCCTACCTGTGAACTCGTACCAGATCATTGTACTCCCAGTTACAGTTTTCTTTAAAGATGATTTGTTTGGGCATTTTAGGCCTTTATTACTATAGGACAGCTTAGACTTGAAAGGGGAGAGAGAGGGGTAATGAGATGCAGCAAAGGGCCACAGGTCAGGGTCGAACCCGCGGCCACTGCATTATGGAGTAAACTTCTATATATGGGCGACTGCTCTACCAGGTGAGCTACCCAGGTGCCCTCCTAGTTACAGTATTTGATGACACACACACACACACACACACACACACACACACACACACACACACACACACACACACACACACACACACACACACACACACACACACACACACACACACACACACACACACACACACACACACACACACACACACACACACACACACAGTACCTTGCAAGCCGTTTCGCCCTCTTTTTGGCCATCCCAAGTTGTTGCAGCCCTCTTACTACCAGCCTGTGTGTGTTTCCTAGGCTACCAAATATGGAAACTAGTAGTGTGCACCTATAGCCCATCTCCGAGATGGTGTTTAGGAGTGGTTGGTATTTAACTACCTTGGTGTAGAAAGACTCCTCCATGCTGGAATCAAAGCTGCAGCCCACCTCTAAAACATGCACCTCCCTGGACTCCTCGTTGATAATAACTACATCTGGTGTATTGGCCACCAGGTGTAAGAGAGTACTAGGATTACTACTGCAGTGGGGGAACATGGATGGTTTTACCTGATGATGTTTGAACATTCTTATTGAGGGAGGGAAGTGGTTTGATATGTCTTTCACTATGAGGTCTACTAATCTGTCATGACGTGCTATGTACATACCTTTGTAGGCATGGCAACCATTTAAGATGTGAGACAGAGTTTCAGTGATATGTTCTGAGGTGTGATGCAAGCAATGAGGGACTTGAGTTGTGGGAGACCAGATAGAGAGGTTGAGTCTGGTAGGGAGGACTTGTAATCTGGCTTTTACTGTGAATGTGAGAATGTCCTCATTGAGTGCAGAGTTGTTGAGGAATGAGTGGGACACAGAGTGATCAGCAAAGGGAAGACATGCAAGTTTCCCCTGAAGTCTCAGTCCGGTCCAGTGTTGTTGTTGTTGATGTTGGTGTAAATCCATCAGAGTTCTCCGGGCACCTGCAGATGTTAGCAGGTGACTGTGACCACCATATGTGGCTGTTGCCTTGACGGCAGTGTGAGGGTCAGTTATAATGTCCTCTGAGATCATCACAGTCCCAGAGTCAGACCGCACCCACTCCAGTGACACTCCTGTTCTGATACAGAGGTCATTCAGATCTGGCCAATCCGACCAGACCCCAAAACCAGCAGAGTGGGTATCAAGCTTTCCACTGTTTTTTCTTTTGAATCCTAGGAAGTGGGGATCAGACTCCCTGGCTAATGGGATCTTCTTAAGTCCAGGAACAGGGAGGATCGAGCCAGCTCCCTCACATCTTTATCGTTGCTGTTCAGCATGTTCAGAAGATGGGAAATCCGCATGCTGGTGTAGATCCACTCTATATTTGGTACTCCCAGTCCCCCTTCCCACTGGGGGTGAAAGATAATGTCACGAGTGCTGTGTGTGACACACACACACACACACACACACACACACACACACACACACACAACAATGGCGACCCCTGTTGATGCTGTACAGACGCCGGTGATTGGCGGTGAGAAATAGATATAAATAGACATAAATAGGCAACGTAAAGTATTTCTGCACATTGTAATCAAAACAATACACATACGATTGTGTACTACTACAGGTTATGTTTATTAAATGAAGCCCAAAATATGTCGCAGACTAGAAATCGCTAGTATCAGCTAGTGCTAGCTAGCTAATGTCAACGTTAGGTAGCCGCTATCTAACGCTAGCTAGAAGGGTTTGTCGTGACTTTGCCTGGAATGCTACCAAGTCGTGAGTCGTGACTTGAAGTCGTAACTTACGGGCTAAAAATTGTGTCTGGAACGCAGCTTAAGATGGGAGTTTATTACATCACAAATCTTTTCTACCAATAAGACTGATAAAGGTTTCATTTGTCCTGCCCAAACAGCTCACAAAAGATTCAGGAAGATGTCAATCAATCACCTCATCAATAATCCTTTTCTGTTTGGATCACCTGCAACTCTCTTTGACATTAAAATGGTTTTCAACCACCTCCTGTGTCTGCATTGTGGGTCCAGTTGAAATATTTGCTATAACACTTTTACTGTAACACTGTATTTTTACAGTGTAGCATTAGTAAAGGAGTAAAGGATTTGAATACTTCCTCCATCACCAATGCTTCATGAAACACTTTCAAAATAAAATAATTATAACCACGACTCACTGCTATGGGTAAACTCAAATAAACTCAAAATAACATGCCATTTTTTACATTTCTTTAAAGATAACATTTATATATAATGAACCAAATGGCAGATATATAATCTTGTATCACATTATCAAACTGTTGTGTAAACTGGTAATACTCTTCCTGCTGCTGATACTACTGCAGCTCCTGTTTGTGGTACAGCTTAACATACCATCAGTATGTGTGCATGTATTTAAAGAAGGTGAGTTCACGTGTTGTTCACGTCTTTACATTTCGTTGACTGTAAATGGCATGCAGACGGTATTTATGGAAGAAGCACCAACTGTTTCACTCACAGCTGTTTGGATGCTTTTTGTATTTGTACAAATATTTAATGTGCTATTTGGAACGTTGAAACCTAAAAAAAATAATGAATCCCAGTAGATAAATAATCATCAAACCATCTGAACTGCTTGTCTTTGTGTTGCTGATATTGTTAACTAGTCCCAGTATCATCTATAGATTTAGGAAAAAGCTCAGAAGCAAATCCAGTTCAAGTCCAGAAATAGATATTCTGTTTTTAGGCCTTAAACACCTTGTAGGGTAAAAAAAAAAAAAAAAAGTGTCCTAATGGAGTTGCAAGAGGAAAGGTTGTGTTGTAATTAATAAATCTAATCCTCTGTACGGTGGCCTTTTTGGACATTCTTTTAAAGTTCAGTGGAGCAGCTCAGTGGCCAGCAGATCAGACTGTGGTTGTACTGGGCAGCTACCAGGTATGAACGTGTAACTGTGTGGATGTGACAGGTCGTTGTTGCAAATGAGAATTTGTTCTCAATCAGCTTACCTGGATAAATAAAGGTTAAATAACTAAAATAAAATATTCCTAAATACATTCATGTTAAATGACAACACACTAACTGAAATAACTGGCACAGGGGCAAGTATATTTACTCAAGTAATGTACTTAAGCACAATTTTGAGGTAGTTGTATTTCCATTTAATGCCACTTTATACTGTTTACTGCACTACATTTTTTTCTGATATCTTTTGTTACTTTACAGATTTAGATTATTAAAAACTAAATATAATCAACTAATAATGATGTAGCCTATAATTATAAATTTAAGTACCCAGTAGTATATAGATTCATTAAAATGAGCTTCATCTTCACCAGCTGCAACATTAAAGTGATAACACATTCATGCATCAATTATTATAATACAATAATATAATATATATATTATTTTGCATAAGTACTTTTATTTTTGGTACTTTAATTACTACTTCTGTACTTTGACTTGTAACAGAGTATTTCTGCACTGTGGTATTACTAGTTTTACCGAAGTAAAAGATCTGAGTACCGTACTTCTTCCACCCCTGCTGCTTCAAAATAGAAGTACAAATCTAATGTCTGATAAATCAGAATTAAATGATGAAACTCAATTCAAATTGTGTAACTCCATGAAAGATATGACAACACCAACAGAAATGAGAAGTGTCTTTATGACATTGCATTACCTGTTTTAATTGAGTTTTACACAAAAAAAGAAGATGATGTCAGTGATCCAGATAAATGCTTGTACTGTATGTGAGGCAGCAGAATCATGTGACACACAGCAGGGGTCACATCTCTGCTGGTAAAAATAGCATGCGCACACACAAAACACACACACAAACACGCACACACACACACACACACACACACACACACACACACACACACACACACACACACACACAAACACACACACAGACACACACACACCGTCAGATCTCAGTAAACAAGCTGGTGAAAGTGAGCAGACAGCAGGACGTTAGCAGGAACTCACAGGTAAGAAACACAGGAATCATTGTTTTTTGTAATCACAGCTGGATTACATTCTGACAGTGACAATATATTATTATAATATTGTTATATTATATTATCTATGGTCATACTGAACTCACAATAAACAGTATGTGATCTGTAAAGGCAGGGTGAAGACAGATTAGCAGCTCTTAAAGGAAAAAAGTTGAACTGCAGGATAGTTTGTCCTCCAGCCAGCAGACACGACTGTAAACACAACCGATGATTCATGGGAAGTCGAGTTCTACCTCCTTCACTTAGTATCCACGTTTAGCATATTAGCATTTCTACATTCTAACATTAAATTCAACTACCTAGTAGTTTTGCTAATAATACTCACATACTTAATTACTTAATTAAGGTTTTCAAAGCATGATTTTTTCTTGTAGAATTTTCAGTGTGGTATTAGTACTTTTACTGCAGTAAAGGAGCTGAGTACTTCTTCTACCACTTTCTAAAGTAAGTTATTATAAAGAACCTTGAATAATATAAAAGTGTGAACTATCATCTCAATCTTTTGAACATAAGTTTATTTTTTCAGCTGGCGAAAAGAATGAAACAAACAGCATTATGTTTGTCAGCATTAAGCTGAAGAAAGTTATCTATCTAGTTATTTAAAACTGACTTTGCTATTTTGAGGCTTAAATAGGATGTATAGTTGAATATTCTCTGCATGGTGTCTTATTATCTGTCAAAGAGTAAGTATATACAAGGCAAACAGAGTGGGATAGTACAGTACCACGCTTGGCCAAAATGTCAGCCTTTTTCCAAAATAAAAGCCCTCATGATGCTCTCAGTGACAGAGTGAATTTTTCTGTCATGTGGACTCATCAGAAATGTGAGCCTCCAGCAGCAGCCTTGTTTGTCATATTAATGTCTTCTGAGTGATGGAACTCACTGCTGCATGAAGGTCAGAATGCTGCACTGAGACTCAATAAACTTTTTTCTCTTCATTCTGTCTTTAAAAGTTTATCTGTGATAATTTCATTTTCCATGAAAATCACTATTAAAGTGGGCACAGAAAAAGATCTAAGACTAAAGTCACACTATCTCTCAGCTTTTTTGTTGATCTGTAAAGAAATGATAATAATAGAAATACTTCTAAATTGTATTTAAGTATAGGATTTGATTAATAGTAAATAGAATCCAACCACTGAAATTCTGTATTTCTAAAATCAGGCTTTAGAGGTTACAATAAAGCACAACTTGAGGAATAACATCATGAGATGATGGTTTCCTCCTCCTCTCTTCCTCTTCCTGCCTCCAGGAGCAGAGATGGGTCCTGTGAGGAAGCTGGACGTCCCGGTGAGTGACCTCTCTCTGATCAGAGGGATCTGGGAGGTCCGAGTGAAGAAATACAGACATAAACAGAAGAAGGAGCAGGAGAGGATCGAGATGAGCGCATTGGCCAAGTAAGATGATCAAGGCAGTTACACAGTTACACATGTCAGCTGTCACACTCTGTCACGGCATAAACAGTAGTGTGATGTGAATACATTTACTCAAGTACTGTGCTTAAGTACAAATTCAAGGTACTTTCACTTTAATTGAGTATTACCATTTCATGCTAATTGATAATTTTACTCCACTATATCACAGAGTGAAATATTGTACTTTTTACTTCGCTATTGTTTGACACTTGTAGTTACTTTTTACATAAAAAAAACATATGAAGTTCTATAATCTATCCAGTAGTATACAAATATCTAAAATTGGCTCCACATTGAGGAACTACAAAATTAAAATGCTCGTACATGCATTCATTAGTGATACAAGGATAACAGAAAAAAAAATAAAATTCTATAGACCTGATACACTGAATAACAGCTGACCATTCTGTGTTGAAGTAAAAATTGTGGTGAACTTAAACATTTATGGCATAAAGGGTTGCTCCTGGAGCAGCTGTAACAAACATTAATTTTAAAATTGAGTAAAGTTTTATTGATCAGCGTCGTCAAACACACTGTGGTCAAACTGAACTTCAACTAAAGTTAGTAGAAAACACACTGGAACAGTAGTATCACGAATTCTGTTTTTATTTTTATTTTATTCTTTTATTTGACTTAAAATGAGAATTAATTTGACACCATTGATCCATGATGTGTAACACAATAATAACGTTTCAAATCAGCAAAAAAAAATCTCACGACAAAGTGAGTTGAGGTGCATTAAAGCTGTAGTGCGTAGTTTCTGTTTCCCCCATGAGGAATTCTAAGTAATGACAACAACATGGTCGGCGCGTCCACATAATACAAGCCTTCCGTGATCACGCACAGCCCCCCCTTTCTCCACACAGTTGGTAGTAGCCAAGGAGAACACGGAGGATTAAAAAAACATGATGGACTCTTCAGAAGAGGAAATTATCTTTACTCGAGTTTCTGCGTGGGAAAGTTGCCGGACGACATATAGCCATGTTGTGTGAGTTGTGTGGCGCCAATAGTCTTAATTGCTCTCTATGTCCAAGACCAGCCTGGGCGCCTCCCTAGGGAGGTGTTCCAGGCACGTCCAGCTGGGAGGAGGCCTCGGGGAAGACCCAGGACTAGGTGGAGGGATTATATCTCCAACCTGGCCTGGGAACGCCTCGGGATCCCCCAGTCGGAGCTGGTTAATGTTGCTCGGGAAAGGGAAGTTTGGGGTCCCCTGCTGGAGCTGCTCCCCCCGCGACCCGACACCGGATAAGCGGACGAAGATGGATGGATGGATGGTCCAAGACCAGCAACACTGAAGCAAATCTTAGTGGGATGCAAGACCAGCCTCACCTGGCGGCACAACCAGGTGCTAAAGTGTCTTGCAGCAGTGCTGGAAAGTCGACGGACACACTTGTCCGTCGACGAGATGACGGGGGAGGAAGGGCATTCACACTTGAATGCCCTTCCTCCCCCGTCATCTCGGTGCCGGCCGACACCATTTGTTCGGGAGGGCGAGGGTCAAGCCAGCCTCACCACCGTAAGACCAGACAGTGGGCAGCTGGGCAGAGCACAGGACAGGAAGCTGCAGGCAGACTTGGACAAGAAACTCTGCTTCCCAGCTGAGATCGAAGCTACCAACCTGCGACCAGACCTTGTTCTGTGGTCAGCCTCGCTCAAGCTTGTCTACATCATCGAGCTCACCGTGCCCTGGGAAGGTGCAGTAGGCCGACGAACGGAAAAGGCTGAGGTACACTGAACTTGCAGCCGATGCGAAGGTATGCCCAGTGGAAGTAGGTTGCAGAGGGTTCGTAGCCACCTCAACATCTAGGCTACTCAGGGAGATGGGAGTGCGAGGGAAGGCCCATCGGCAGGCAGTCAAAGACCTCTCCAGGGCTGCTGAAAAGGGGAGCCAGTGGCTGTGGGTGAAAAGAAAGGACTCCACCTGGGCCTTCAAGTGAGTTGATGGCATCTAGGGAGTGAACCTGGGACGCTGGGATTCACTGCTGAACCCTCTGGAGGTGTCGTGGGCCTATCAGCAAAACACCCAAGAAGGAGAGCGCCCACTTGACAACCCAAAGGGTGCAATCACTCAATTGACCATCCCAGAGTCTCATCGGTGCCTCAAGTATGATTCACTGAGGGATATCAACATCTAGTCCTACACAACAGATCTGTAGCAACTCATTTGGCAATGACTTGAATGTAACAGACATCTATTAATATCAAAAAGTTACGCACTAAAGCTTTAATCTCCAAGTTGAAATTTTTATTTTCAGTTCAAGTCCTCAAAAATAATCCTGAGCATTGATAGCCTCCATGGCTAAACAGAAACAGGAAGGAGGGCCACCTAAAGAAACATTTAAACAGCAACTAATGACAAAATGTCAAAGTAAATCCCATTATTTTTGATTTACAGCTGATGTCTGTGCAGTGATGAAATACCACAACAATCAGCTCTCAGTTTAACTTAATTTTTCTTTTGGCATTTTAGGCCTTTATTTGTGACAGGACAGCTTAGACATGAAAGGGGAGATAGAGGGGGAATGACATGCAGCAGGTCGGAATCAAACCCTTGATCGCTGCGTCAAAGACTGAGCCTCTGTATATGGGTGCGCGCTCTACCAGATGTGCTACCCAAGTGCCCCAAAAAACTTAACTCTTAAATGACTTCTGTTTGTTTCAGTTTACACAACTCAGCAGTGTCTCCTGGAGAACAGTACATCAAAAGTCCAACATAGAGAGGCTGAGTGAATGTGGTCTGGACTCTGTGGAGGAGAGTCATGGTTTCAGAGACGCTGTAGAAGGACAGAATGGGAGCCAGTGTTGAAGGGGTTCGTCCCAGCATCATGTACAGCGCAGACACCACTCCCCTCCTCTGCTCAACCTCAAACATTCATATCGTTATATGATTTGTTATATCTGTCCTGAACGCACCGCCAGTTATTCACCAACTTGGCTGTATTAATTTACCATGAGAAGCGTATATTTTATAACAAAGATGGTGATGCTTCTTTTCTTCTCAGTACTAAGAACTAATGAAAGCTGCATAAATATCGTTTTAGGCCAAATTATCAACTCTAGCAATATAAACATTTTTAAAAACATAAAAAAAAAATATATGAAAAAAAACAACCTAGTTTTCTGTGTTACCATAATGTAAAGAAAAAAATAAATGTGTGAAAATCTTTTGATTTTTTTTAACTTCAAATGTTTCTGTCTGTGTCCAGTATAGGCAGTCTAACATGACATTATTTTAATGTTTTCAAATCTCCACTCAGCTGTGAACAATTTCTGAAAGACCGACTCACACACAGCTGACTTTGGTTAGTCATAAACTCTAAGAGGGTCAGGGCTGATTTTAGTAATATGAACACAGACAGCTATTTATATCCCAACATCAGTGCTGTGGTTCTACAGTGACGGCAGGTCAGCGTCTCCAGAGAGCAGAAAGGTCATGAGTATAGAAAATTAACATCCAGTTGGTCTGAAATCTAATCTGACATTAATATGAAGTTGCAGATGCCAGATTAACACGTCTGTGTGTGTCTGTCTGTGTGTGTGTGTGTGTATATGTGTGTGTATGTGTGTGTCTGTCTGTCTGTCTGTAGGATCGACCAGCAGTGGCAGTATCGTATCTACTGTAAGGCACTGAAGACCAAGGAACTCAACCAGCTACATCATTACCTGGAGAGATCTACACTGATTGATATACAGCCCTGCACAGGTAAATATACTGGTGTACGCAGGTAAATACTGCTGTATGCAGGTCATTTGCTGACGATGTGTTGTTGTGTAACTTTATTTGCTGATCATGTTGTTTTTCTGTTAGAAGCAGAGCAGCAGGATCAGAAAGGGTCAGATCCGGAGCAGAAGCTGATCTTCCAGCTGGAAGGAGATCAGTGGATGGTAAGCTGGTTACACATTCTGCAATGTTCATGTGGAAGAACATAACTGGTAATAATTAATATTAATAAAAGTTAATATTTGTGCAGGACTTCCCCAAGGACTTGCAGTGGATGACGTACCTTAAAGAGTGGCACGTCAGTGGGACAAAGATCAGTCGGCTGCCTGAGTACCTGGCTCTGTTCACCCAGCTCACGGTGCTCGAGATCCCCAAAAACGCCATCGCCGAGCTGCCACCTGAGATCGGTGAGGGGGGAAAAACAAGATTTTTACATGATCAAGTTTTAGAGGAGAGAGATTTGATTTTCAGTCACAAACCTGAGTTGGGTTCCAGTTTCTTAAACAAATTTAAATTATTGAGGTTTCATTTTATTCTTAAGTTTTTCCTTTAATCAGAGCATGCTAGGTCGTGTACCTAAAGTTAGTGTGCGTTTATTTAGCCTCCATAAATAAGTTGTGAAAAACAAACAAATGTTGCTGAAGAACAAACTCTCTCTTCTCTTCTGTCCTCAGGAAAACTGACATGTTTGAGGGAATTAAATGCCAGCTACAACCGTCTGTCCAGAGTTCCTCCAGAACTCGGAAACTGTGAGAACCTGGAGAGACTCGAACTCACAGGAAACCACAACCTGTCCCAGCTGCCTTTTGAGGTGATGCAGAGGGGATGTGATGAACATCCTGTTTCATCCTGAACCGTTTTTTTTTTTACTTTTCCATACTTTGTTAAAAACAATCGAAAAGACAGTGATTGTTAAAAGAAAGTTCCTCAATGTGCTTCACTTTGTCAGAGCAGCGGTTAGTTTTGGTTTTGCTGTGATTTTGTCACTACGTTGATGATGTCATTGTGTTGATGATGTCACTCAGCTGAGCAGCCTAAAGCAGATGGCTCACCTGGACATCGCGGAAAACAGGTTCACATCGATCCCCATCTGTGCTCTGAGGATGAGCCGCCTGCAGCTGCTGGACCTGAGCAACAACAGTCTGACTGACTTGCCGCAGGACATGGACAGGTAACTGATGACATCATCGCCACCTGTAATCTGATTACTCTGAGCATCAACAAGCCTGATCCTGGATGTGCACTGGAAATGTCCCCGTTCTTGTTTGAATCTTCCAGCTGACCACAACATCTGTCATGTTTAACATTAGACAGCAGATCATTAGGAAGTGCTAACAGATACTTTGTGGCTGTACTTTACAGAACTTGGTTTTATATGTACAAGCAAAATAAATATAAGGTTCTGTGTGTGTGTGTGTGTGTGTGTGTGTGTGTGTGTGTGTGTGTGTGTGTGTGTGTGTGTGTGTGTGTGTGTGCGTGCGCAGGTTGGAGCAGCTGGTCACCCTGTTCGTCCATAAGAACAACCTGACTTACCTCCCTCACTGTCTCAGCAACATCTCCACACTCAAGATGATTGTCGTCAGCGGTGATGAGCTCACCAGCATCCCGACTAAATTGTGCAGAAACCCGGAAATCAAGTACTGCATGTTAAATTATTTTAGTAATTATGCATTAGTTTAATAGGTTTAAAATGTAAACACTAAAAACACACATACAGCTGTAGCGCTCGTTGTCTGCAGGTGGTGGTAGGGTTATAACTGTTTCACTCTTTGCCTGCAAGGGGGCGACAACAGACACAGAGCTGTATATATGAAGAGTTTGGCCAACTCAAATCATGGGCGCTATATTGGCTACCATCATCAGATTACTCTATAGTGTAACCCTATGGGGCGAATATGCCATCTTGAAATAAATCGCTTATTTTCACCATAAACAGGCATATACATGTTATTATCAACATTTGTCAATATGTAAAAGGCCCTTATGGAAATATTCCAGTGTATATTTACCTTCTATATCATAAATGAGCTTCTAAAGAAGCCTCAGCAACGTTAGCTAATGTCCGCTAGCATACGTACAGGCTAACTATAGCCAGTTAGCTTTGTGTGTAACGCAACAAAAACCCACCCATCTCAGGTATATAGGAAACTCCAAATGCAGTTGTAATATTTACCTAGCAGGCTAGGCTAACTCTGTTGTGCTAACGTTAGCAAACGTCGGCATAACTTTAGCTAGCTGTCTAAACTTGTGAAAAGCCGAACAACATCCCCGTCCAAGCTGTGTTTCACTTTCCCTACAATATTATTATAAACATAATAAAGACACCTGGACTCAGTCGAGCCCAAAAGCCATAGGCCTATTTGGCAAGACCTGTGGCAGAGAGCGAGACAAGTCCAAGTCCAAATCAGTCAGACTAGCTTAAATTAAAAATAAAAGTCATGACTTTGACTCACACAATAATGAGTAGTCATTTGCCCTCCACTTTGCTTTTTTCACCTTCAGCTCACATACTTTTCGCCTTTTTGGTTCACGGGGGAACTTGTGAAAGCCAAATGTGCAACAGTTGGGCATTTTTAAAAATAATTTATTAAATTTTTCCACTATTCCCTGCACTATGTCAATGGGAATCAGATGAATGTTGGTATCCAACATGGAGTCCACAAAACACGTGACCACCTCGGAACCAATCGCATAACGGGATAGCTCAGAACATTTGATTCCCTAGTTGGCCAAACTCTCTCTAATATACGGTTCTTCAATCTTCAACATGACAAAACCCAGCCAAAGTGTGTCGCTCATGTAGTCAGATTGATCTCAGTTTTCATTGTGTCTACTGTCCCCCGGCAGGTTTATCCGACTGCGAGACAACCGTGCGAGCGCAGAAAAGAAGAAGAAAGAAGAGGAGAAGAAGAAGAAAGACAGGTGGAGAGTGCAGAGAGAAGAGGAGGTGAAGAAGGACAGCAGAGAAAAGGAGTTCATCGAGGTGTACATCGGCTCGCTGAAGGACAGAGGTGAGAAAACCAAAAAGCTTTGTTAGTTATAACTGACTGGGGAATTGATCAATACTTAATATATTATTTTTTCCTGGGGAGAACAAACTGTGTATTGACACATATATTGAAAAATAAACTGTATTTGTATATATAACTATATATTTACATTAAACAAAATAAAACATTTTATACAACAAATAGAAAGAAAAACAATACATATATATTACACTTTAAAGAAAGGCAGTCATAATTATTATAATTCATACTGTGGGTAATTAAACACACAGTGCTCTGACTGTAAATTAAAATGTTTTCTCATTTAACATGTGGAGTTTAAGTTAAACTGACGACAGATGATCAGATAAACCTGCTGACATGTTGTTTGTCCTACACCAGACACAGTCCCTGAATCCACCACCAAGGTCTCCATTTCCTGCCTGCTGTGAGGAAGAGGAGGAAGATGAAGCTGACGTCTGTCATCACGTGAGAGACTGAAAGATAATTTGAAGCAGCATTTTCAAAGCAGCGCGAAAAGATACAAAATCACAATAAAACTGTTTCATTCATGGGATATCGGACTCACATCTATAAAAGGCAGCGCATTGCATTACGGGATTGTTAGCAGAAAAGTAATGTTGGCCTACATGCTGTTGACAAAAGCTTAACACTGTGAAGTTCATTCCTGCCAAGGAGGAAAAAATGGAAATGATAAAAAATCGAAATAAGTCAAAATTATCCCTTTGAACACTATTTAATATAGTTTAATAGTTATCCTGGAAAACTCGGTGTAGGGATGTGTGTATGGTGATGCCCAAATATGTAATTTTGCTTTGGGTTGGTATTGTAACACTAATGGTTGATGTCACATGCCTGTTGTTCAATAAAAGATTAGATTTATTCCAGTTAATTTTATAGCTGGAGATTGAGCCAAATTCGTTGAAGATCATAAGAATTTTTGGAATAGAGTCCTCAAGATCAGAGATGTACAACAAAATATCTGCAAATAACAATATTGAGCTGTTACTAAGTCTACCTTCTGACAAGTTAACACTAACATTTTAACTCTTAAATACTCAATAGATTAAAAAGTCAATTGAAATAAAATAAAATGACTTACTTAAATGAAATTATGAGATAGTGAGTCAAAAGTATGTCGTACATCAAAATCCAGATTATGCCCCATTATCATACTTTTGACAAGTTTTTACTATTTTAGAAGTTTGACTTTGGATTTTTTTGTCATTTTTAACATTTCATCTATCCCCCCCTTGTCAGTAATGAACTTCCATAGTTTTAAGCTAATGTTGAATGACTGAAGGTTTTGTTTTTGAAACATCACAATCTGGTTTATTTGCATGTATCCCTGCTATGAGATACTTTTTAAATTTGATGTTTGATTGTTTTTAAATTAATTTCTGCATTTCAAAAAAAACTTTTCATTCCAAAATCAGATTTCCAACATTTAAACATCTGACGTCAACTCATTGAAGTTCACTGCTTCATTATAAACCGTGATCACAAACATACTTCACAATTTAATGTTTTGAACGGTTAATCTTGGGAGTACCACACTGTACAGTATATCTGGTCTGTGCAGCGAATGTGATGATTTTGTTTTAATGTTTTGTTTTCTCCACACAAACACATTGGAGACATATTTGGGAGAAGCTGGATTTTATGGTTGAAGGTGTAAATGTGACCAAACAGAAACGAGGCTGAACGTCAGACAAATTAAAGATTGATTCATTTCTGCAACAAAATGTGTAAATGCAAATTACAAACACATTTAGTGATTATTCCCAAGTGTTTTAACTTTTATATTTGTATTAGTTGTGTAACTGATTTTTCTGTGTGACGCTTTGAGAAGTTTGATCGTCTGTTTTTATTATTCATTTTAATAAATGTTTGTAAAGATGTTATTTTGCTTTAATTGTCTGATTTTTAAAGTTACCTGGAAGCAAAAATTATTTAATATTACACTTATTTCATAAGCAAATAAGTGACAGTTATTTCAAATACACATATTTCCCCAAATGCCAAATAATTTCTTCAAAGTTGGTGGTGGAGAATTAGTGTACTTTGACCAATACTTATTTTGAGGTTATCAATTTATCATAAAAAACAAAACAAAAAAAATCTATGAATATACTCCAAAAAAAGCAGTCCACATTTTAAATTCCATACATTTGTCTTTATTATAATTATTATCATAGATATTATTCAAAATTATGTTCTTAATAAGATAAAAGCAACTGCAAATGCACAACACAAAGACGTCATTCAGCGTCTCTTTGTTTATATATAAAAACAGATATGAACATGAAGAATGATTAGAGGCACACGTTGAAAAGAAAGTTAAAGTGCAGCAATCAGCAAATGTTCTGCATCATGTACACGAGGAGGAGAAATACTTGACCGCGTACATTTCTTTTTCCGTTCTAATAATTATCAGCTAAAATAAGTCTTCTCAGTAAAACTAAAGATTTATATTCAGTAACAAGTACTGACATACAAAAACAAGTTTCAAAAAACTTCGGTCATCATCAGTTCAGTAATGTCCGTTTTAACTGGTGGCCATGTTGCTTCACGTCTCCATCGGAAAGTTGAAATGATTGAATAGGACGAAAAATAAACGTGTTTTTCTACAAAAGCTCTTAAAGAGTAAGCATCTGATTGATGATGAGCACGGAAAGCTTTCAGAATGTCAGTTTTCAATTCAGAAAAAAAAGAAGTGAAATCTACCCGTTACAATGTCCCATAGCTCGAGGTGACCTTGATTATATTTTACCTACAGTCCAAAACACAAAAGATATTCAGCTTACTATCATATATGATAAAGAAAGAAATCTTTGACTTTTGGAAGCAGAAAACTGAGAAATTACTTAAACATTTGCGGATTCATTTTATGCTGATCAACTAATCGATTAATCGTTGGAGCTCTAGCAGAGATGCGCAGAATTAATCTTCACTGTTTGCTAAATGTGTAGGAACTACACAGTGTTGTCCGGAGGAGTGATGAAACTTTCCTATGAGACGCAGCAGCAACAGATAGCTAAACGGGACGACAACGACAATATCAGCAAATACAGGATGTAATAACACTGGTGGATTCTGGGATATTGCGTGACAACTCTGCAGTGCTTCAGACTCAGAGTGTAAAAAAAAAAAAAAATATAATGTTGGTCCAACTTTCTGTTTTTGACATCATCTTTGAGAAAGAGAGGAAAAATCAAACAGGAGATTAAAGATTACAGTCTCAGTCGAGTCCGAAAAGTTTGGTTTGAGGAACTGACGGAGAGCTTGAGGTTAAATTAAAAATATATATATTTTTAGATGACTCCTGTCTAGTTGTAACGTGATTCTGCTTCATGAAGCTGCACACCATCATCTTTAGAACATTGCAACGACATTGATGCTGCATTCAGGTCAAGTTGGGAAAAAAAAAAAAAAAAAAAACGGCAAACTAAATACAGAGTGAAACTTTGAACAGACATCATCCTATATAAAGTTTTGGTTCTTTTGTGACGTCAGTACTGAGACCTGTAACAGACACCTTCCCGTCAGAAGCTAGTATTTCCCACACATTAGATATAACTTGAGTGCAGCATATATGCCACTTACATAAATTTGACTGAGTGATGTATGGAGGACGTGTAAGGAAAAACAAAAATCTGTAACAGACAGAATATCAGTAATGGATTTATGTAACATCTTGAAGGTTTGAACTTGTCGAGCTACAAAAGGTTTTGCATGTTTTAGCTCATGTACGATCCACTCCTGCAGATTATTTTTCATCAGTTTTTCGAGTGAGGTCCTTCCTTTCGGTTTGTTAATTTCTATAAAAATAATCAACCTGCAGAGACGTGAAACACTCAATGTTTAATTGAAGATTGTGCGGGAAAACAATTAAATGAATGTCTCTCCTCGTTGGTGCGTTCAAGGACATACTGTAGCTTAGAAGACACACGCACGCTAAACTTGTCTTGCAACACTGCCTACTCATGTTTAAATTTATTAAGAAGTTTTAATGTGAATTAAACAATAGCTGTGCTTTTAGAAAGAGCAGTACACGGTATACATTATATGCTACTTCATAGTACAGTAGTAGATTTTGAAATTAGTATAAAATAAATCAACATATTTAACCATGTTTTTGCGAAATAGTAAATTATTTTGAAGTTTAGTAAAGTTTCAAGCCTCTGCAGGCTGAAATAAAAGTTAAACAAATAGTCGTCTGGAAGGAAGAAAATTAAATAAATAATCTAAAAAAAAAAGATGAAAAATGATCAACATATATCCACATATAGTCCTTTAAACATCACATCTATCCCATTCAGGGTTACCGGGGGCTGCATCCTGTCCCAGCCTGCACTGGGTGAGGTATGACACGTCTTTTTCACGGATTAGTTCATCTTTCACCAGAGAAGAACACTAACGGCCATCTAGACAGCTGGGTGGAGTTTGGCGTCAATACAGTACAGTTACAAAGCTGTTGCTATGGATAAAGCATCTCCTGGCTGTAGCCATGGTAACAGCTCTGACTATGAAGGGAAAGGGGGAAAGACGTGGTTTGACCTCTTAAAGAAAAAAAAAAAAACCATCTGAAAACAAAAGTAACAAAATAGATAAACAAAATTATAGCAAATGGCACAATTTGGTTCTCAACAACCTGTCGGCTCTGAAAGTCAGAGTGAGACTTAACACAACGAGAACAGAGCGCTCACTGCACAGATCAAGATCAGGCTGTCAGGCCTGGATTGGAAACACATGTTTAAACTACATCAGTAACTCAAGAGCGCTCGATTCGTCCTACCTGGAGCGGCAGGAAGGTGGAAGGAGGAGCACTACCAGAGCTTGAAAATAACAGACAGGCTTGACACACTTCAAGTATTTGAACACAAAATGATATGAGGAGGAGATGTCAATAGATCTGATACTGAAATGTGATCCAGTGACATAAGCGAAACAAGCGCACTGAGCCCAGCTGGGGATGTCATGGAGGAAAACATCTCATTGGTGTGCAGGATTTAGTAATTTATGCTCTTGATTTAAGATAACCTATCAGCTTCCGGTCACTCTCTTACTGGATCTCTTATAAACGTTTAAGTTGGACTCTGATATGCAGAGATACTTCAGGTGTTGTCTGTTAAACACAACTTTGTTTTATCTTTGAGATCCATTAAAAGCATTTTACAGGATGACAGATTATACTGTGGATGTCATACCGTTCATAAAGAACTGGAGCACTTCATAAATGTCTTTGTCAGACTCATGTCTAACTGAACTTATTTACTGCCATCAGGGGAGGAGGTAAAATATAGAACTTGATATTAAATCCAGAGCACTAATCAGTAAATCGTGGTTACATATTAGATACCATCCCCTAAACCCCCCACCCCTCACGACACCTAGCGGGCTCCATACAAGCGCACCTAAAAGCACTTCAAACGGTTTGAATTAATTTCTTAAATATATATCAACGTTTCTATTTCTAGTTTTCTCCTCAATATGAAACACACAGGAGGAGAGGATGATGATGTCACAGCTGGTCAGAGCTTGCACATGCTCAGTGTGAGTGACAGTCCAGTGTCCTGGTAACCTGGTAACCTGGTAACCACAAGTCTCATTATTTGAGTACAAACAGTCAGTAATGTGGAGATAAAATATAAACAGCAACAATAGAAAAATAGCCCCTGCGCCTGCAGGCGACAACTCCACTCCCACCAGTCTCACCTCTCCTGTGTCATATCCCACAATGCCGAGCAGCTCTGACCCCACCATCCTCTACCCCATTTCTCCGTCCTGGTATAAAGTTTCAGTTAAAACAACAGTCTGTAGTTTCGGGATGCCTGGTGGTCAGCTGTGTGGAGATTTCAACACACCTCCACCTCACCGCTGGTCCCGTACAAAAAGGGGGCGTTTGATCTCCTGACTTCTGCAGACCCGACAGGTGGAGTTAGGTGCAGCAGATACAGATGCAGACTCCATGACTCTAGAGTGTTTAGGTGGCAACCAGACTGACGGCAAAAAAAACAACAAAAAAAACAACAACACGTGAGTAAAGTGATTTGCATGGTGGGTTATAATTCATAGTATTTTAAACTAAAATCACAAGCGGTACATTTTCACGAGTACGTCTCCTTCATCTACCAGGTGAAGGAGGTTAAGGTCACACTGGGAGCAGATGTGCCTCACAACCTTCTCACTAGAGGAACTACTAAAGACCAAAACTAGTTCGGTGACATGGAGCTAAGGTGGACTTAGAGGCTGAGGTCCTTGTGTTTGAGTGGTTAAAATGTGCGCCGTGTAACTGCCACGTTCCTAGTTTGATCTCAGGCAACATTACCTCTTCTTTCTCTTAATGACTTCTGTCTCTCTATACGGTTGTTGGATCAACAAAATTAATACTGAACCAAAAAGAAACCAAAACTGGAAGGACCAGACTATAATCAACCAGTCCTTGAATATTTTAAACTACATTGTTAAACTAAGTCTAAATTTGAGACTTGTTGGAACCAAAAGGGAAATTAATTTGTGCGACAAACATACGGCAGAGAAGAAATATTGTACAGAAATAAATCTCGTCAGTGTGATTGCTGCCCAACATTCCCTGAGTCTTTTATCTGAACAGTCTGGATCTAAAGAAATCAAAAAATAAAAGCTGAAAACGGTTTATTCGGAAAGGGGTGAGACTAGCAGACAGTGCTCACAACCTCAACGCTGCGATTGGCCGGCCCGGCTGTCTGTCACATGCTGCTGTCCTGTAGGAGCGGCTCGATGTCCTCCGCATCACTGGTGGGCGTGGCCAGAGGGCTGGCGCTCTGAGCGTGTGCAGTGGAGGTGCTGCTGGACTTGCGGGTGGAGCAGGTCTTGGCCTCAGCCAATCGGTGGTGCTCGGGGATGAAGACTGCTACGATGAGGGCAAATAAGACGGTGCACGCTCCAAATAGGAAGGGAGGACCAGGAATCACCGACTTCTGCAGACAGAGAGAAATTATGCGTTAAATGTTTAAATGATGAACAATTATTTTGAAAACTGAATGGATTGACTTCAAAGATTGGCCTCAAAGATTGGCCTCAAATTGAATCATGATTAAAAATCTGCACAATAATAAATGTCTATCTAGATATACACACCATAAGTACACATCAATATTGTAATTAATATACAACTAAATGTTATAATAGATTTGTTTCCATATTGTTACCCCTAATTGTATGTTCAAGTAATTTTACTTCTATGGGTTTATGCTTTGGTAACATGTTTAGATCAAACAGTGATGTCAGCTCTAAGCAACAAACCGTCCCAAACCCCAAATGCCGTCATGACCCTTACGGTTCAGGTAAGGTAGCAGACTTCCTGTGTGTGCGTACCTCTATTTTCTGCGTGGGTCGTCCTGCCACCGGGTGCATATCGTCCAGCTCCACGTTGAAGAGAAAGAAGATGAAGCCGTAGAGGGCTGGACCCAAACCGTTACAAAGACCTCGGATACCTGTGATCATCCCCTGGGCTACACCTGCGCGCACACACACACACAAAATCTTCAAAAATGCTTTAAATAAAAAAAAAAAAAAAAAAAAAAAAGATACTCATGGACAGAAAAATCAACACAAAGACACAACATCCGCATCTTTCTCCCATGATTCCTGTTCTCCTTCCTACCAGACACAGACAGACAGACGTACTGACCTTGCTGGTCAGGGGATGCACAGTGTGACACCAGAGCAGAGACTGCTGGGAAGGTGATGGAGGACATAGCTGCTACTGTTCCTGCTGCCCACATCATCCTAAAACAGAGATGAATAAAACATAATCAAACAAACACTTAGTTTTGTCTTCAAGTGTGAATGAAGGAATGATATACAATAATAGTAATATTTTTATAATATTATATAATATAATTTCATTTGAGCAATAACAGAAAATACAAATTTATACTGTGAGAAAAAGACCAAAAGTCACATCAAGTAAAAAAGCAGCGGGTGTTCTCACCATGGCTCGGAGCCGAAGCCGTACCAGGCCAGCTGGAAGAGCTGAAAGCCCAGACCCAGAAGAACGGTGTTCTTATTACCAATAGTCCTCATTAAAACACTAAGGAAGAGAGTCTGACAGACAGAGAAAGAGAGAGAGAGATTATGGTACAACAGAAGTGTTGGACACTTTTCAAATACATGAAACTATGTTATAATAGGGCAATGCAATTAATCAAAATTTTAAAATTGCTATTACAATTTCGACTCCGTTTATGATAATAAAAAAAAACTGAATAACCGAGAAAAACCAATTATTTTGCACATTGCTTTTTGCAAGTAAACTCTTATTTTGTCTTGTGTTCTGAATGAAAAAAAAAGGTTCAAATGGGCAGTCCTTCCAGAAAAACGCAGAGGTTTGTTGTGATTGTTGCAGGCAAAAATCCTTGATTATGCACCACGTTTTCTTAAAAAATGCAATGGAATATGCGGGATATTTATGCAATTTTATGCAATGAAATTGCGGGAACTTGCAAAAATTGCGGGAACTTGCAAAAACTGCGGTTTGATGAAAAAGAGAATAAAAAGTGATCCCCCAACACCCTGCTTTTTTAAACTTAATTTAGACATCAGATATTAAGATAGCTTTCTTATTGGATACCAACTTAAGAGACTCAAAGTACATGTCAAATTCAACTTCCAACACCTGCTTTACGATGATGTTCACGTCGCATAATTCCGTCACTTCATAACGTTCCCATGGCAACAGGGGAAAATGTTTTGGAACAAAAATGCGGGGATCATGCAAGCACCGCATATTTTGCGCGAAAATCGGCAATTTATGCGGCGAAAGTGCGGCATATTTGAAAAAATGCGCCCCCCGTGTTGAATTATGTGATCACATAATCACGTTTTTCTGGAGGGACTGAATGGGTAAAGTATATTACAGTTGTAGGCGTTTTCCCTGATTTGTTTAACTTTTCACGTTTTTTTTAAGTTCAATAATTGCAACATCTTTCCAAAAGTCAATGAGTAATTGTGTTAGTGCTCTGAAGCACGGAAGGGAGGGGGAAGGGACGGGATGAGGAGGAGGGAGGGGCGAGCTAGTCTCGTTTTGTTTGAAAATACTTTGAACGTCAACAAGAATAACGTCACCCAACATCGCTTAGAGCACCTTTAAAGTCCAGCTGAAACTAAATTACATGTTTTTGTCTGCTACAGCAACATATCTGCTCTGTAAATCACTTCCTGTGTTTTCCTATTCCTAAATTCCTATTATGGTTTGGTTTTGGTTTCATGATGGTGCCCCAGTTTGGCATTAATTCAACTGAATACCGTTCAGGTATCAGTCTACGTAAATGGAGACTTTATTTCGATATAAGCCAATCAAATCTTTTGATTGAACAAGCGCATAATGATATACATTTTAAATTATACACACAGAGGCAATTTGAATTTGGCTGCAAATCTCAGAGAGAGAGCGAGAGCGATGAAAACATTACTTAATTAAAAAGGTAGCCCTCTATCTGTCCATGATGAGATGAAATATCTGCAGTGAACTGTTCAAAATCGATTTAAACCAGCTCTGAGAAAAAAGTTTACATTTGTGTGACACATGCACAAACATCCATACGTGAACAGAAAACAGACTGAGGATAAATTCTGTGACAAAACTGCCACGATGGTGTCGGCTGGTTGTTTCTGTACCTGAGCAACTATAGAGAGGATTCCCACCATAGCGATGAAGGCAGCAATGGATGCAGGAGAAAACTCAATCACCTGAAATACAGAATAAAATATCTTACAGTGAGCGAATGATTTACATTTCACCAGTGACAGAACCTCATAGAAACACTAACATGTTCAGGAATAAACAAACACTAATGGGGTTAAAATCATCAACTCTCTGAGGGGGAAACATCCTGAACACTGATATTAAGGTCATTAAATGTACTGATGTTATTTACTTTCATCAGAGAGATACGGTGAAACACTGAACAGCAATTTTAACATCCAGCCTGATTTTCACCAGAAGGAGGAGTCAACAAATGAAGTTGAAAAGAAGATTAAAGCAGGTCATGACATCTCGCATGATGGTGGCTACTGTCCCAACTAGACAAAAGAAGAAAGCACTTGTACACCTGTCTGACTGTGTGTGTGTGTGTTACCTGTCTCAGGTAGAGGAAGAAGCTGGAGTACTGTCCGGCCTCAGGCAGGTAGGACAGGAACACTGTGACACAGATCAGCAGCACTGTGGTGTCTTTCCCCACCCGACGCAGAGACTGAACACACAAAACAATCAGTTGTCAAGGCAACTCATCATTACATCTGTCTGTCAATCAATCAGCTGACATCTGGCAGACACATTTACATGAACTACCAAAGATATCATTGCTGCATGATGGCAGTGTTAACGTCTCACCATTCAGCTGCCAAATATTACACTTTGACCAAATAACTTTTTTTCTCACTTGTACTTTATTTTTTGCTACACTCTTTCAGCGTTGTCTCGGTTTTTAAGTTTTTAGAATGATCTACTTGTGTCTTCCAAATTAAGCATTATTAACTCTATTTGTGCCAGTGCAGTTATTAATAAAAATGCAACAACAAACTGGGTATTGAACTGCCAAATATGATATGTTAAGCTATAAAGCATCATAATAACCGTGTGACTAATACACGTTTCTTCCTCCTCTTCTTTTCAACAAACTATACGTGACCTTTGACCCCGCGTGGTCACACTATGGTGTTTTCAGTCTCTGAACTCACTGCGAACGGGTCAGCCTGCTCCCAGGAGATGGGGAAGCCCCAGGACGTCAGCCTCATCTTGTCTGGCAGCGACTCGGGGACCACGAAGAACACAAAGGCGATGTCGGCCACAGCGATCACCGTGGCAACCAGGACAACCAGGCTGTCGCCGTACTGCGCCGACAGGTAGGCCCCGATGGCCGGGCTCGTCACCAAGCTGGCCGCGAAGGTTGCCGAGACCTGATGAGACACAAAAACACAAACCTTTACTGACCTTTACATTGTGGCAGTTTGTTTCAGCTGGTGTGAAAGATCTCAACTAAACTTTGGACTAAACAACTGGGCCGACCTGCAAAAGCACAGCAGGCTAACCTGAAAAGGAAGGTTTCAGGCCTTAAACCCCCCATTTTTAAAGAAGACTTTGGTTGTTTGTTGTGTAAAAAGTATTAGTTCAAATATGTGTATTTTAAAATCATTATTTTGTCATTTACTTCTTTTTCATTATTCACGACAGATGAGGTCCAGTGACCGACTTAGTCTCAAAGACAACAATTAGTCATTGGTACCAACTGATTTAAATCTCAGTTAATACTGTCGTATGCCTTCTGTGTATTTGTATTTTTGACCTTAACTTTTAAAAACTTAAGCCAATAACCAGTGAGTCAGAGTCACAAATACTTTTTTCCTAGAGCCACAATCCACCCAGCATACACCCATAGCAGGGGGACAGAGACCAGAATGCACTGCAGCAGCTTTAATCTGTTGGCACTACCAGTATAGGTTTCTGCACCTCAACATAAACCACTCAGACAACTCAAAGAGTCCATTTGTACTTGTACTTCCTGTCCTGCCTGTGACACCAGTTCACTGCAGAGCTCCATAATGGCAGGAAACACCATTAAACAGATGTGCAGGACTTCCATTATATATACACAATATTCTATTACAGTAAGCACATGGGCTGCAGTGCTGCTCCATTATGTACACATAATTACTTAACATTCAGTCAGATATCCAAGCTGTGACGTAGCTTTATCTTTAAACCTGGGACGTTCTTTTTGAAAGTGTCTTGCGACAACCCACTTCCTGTGTTAGTGACTAAAGGCTGAATGATTTAAGCTGTCCATGTAGCTGTAGTTACCAGTCCGTAGGCGGTGCTCCTCTCGTGCTCCTCTGTAATGTCAGCCACGTAGGCGAAGATCACCGAGAAGGTCACCGCGAAGATTCCTGAGACTGAGATCAGAGCAAAATACCACCTGGACACAGAACAGGTATCAAAACATCAGATATTAGATCTACTATTATTAGAATTCACACACACAGACACACACAGACACACACTTCAGGAGGACATTTGTCATCATCCTAGTTTCCTCAATTTCCAGATTCTTCAAAATAAAAAAGCTGCAGATTCTCAGGAAAAGGAAGAAGCAGATTCTCAGAGCTGTATTATGTTGATAATGTAATATTATGGTAAATCAGATTATTGGCAAAAAAAAACATTGTGTAAATAGGCGTTTGGTGTCATTTACATAAATCAGGAACCGATTAAAAATAAACTTTCCACAATGTGAAAGGGTTTTTAATTAATAATAATAATAATAATAATAATAATAATAATAATAATAATAAATACTTTATTAATCCCGCAAGGAAAATTACAATGTTTTTCACTCTGTTGTTATCATACACAGGCCTGAATTACACACACATGCTCAGTACCTATACATGCACTAACGTCAGAGTGAGGTGGCTGCAGCTGTCGATGGACAGGCGCCCCGAGCAGTTGGGGGTTCGGTGCTTTTCGGTTAGATTCCTTTAAATCACTAAATTATGACTTATGAATAAAACTTTGCCTATTTTTTTTGCTTTTTAAATTGATGCACAATACTGTATTCTAAGGATAATTACTGTCAATTAATGGATTAAAAGAAAGCTATTTTGATAATCAATTATTGTTTAAGTAATTTTTCAAGAAAAACTACCAAATAGGATGATTGTTCCACGCTATGAAATCTGGGAGTTTGCTGCTTTTCTTGGTCTCACAAGATAGTAATTTGAATATTTTGGGACTTTTGGTCGGAATAAACAAGACCTTTGATGACATCACTTCAATTCAATAAAATGATATTTTAGAGCTACATTAAATGTGTAATAACTGAGTTTTTAGAGGGATATGCTACACTGCTCATGTTTCATGAATAATTAAAAACAGAGCAAACACTGTGCGCTGACATGAAGAGCACATGAACACTGGGACGCTGAGTTGTGAGAGAAGCAGGAGAGGAAAGTGTTCTTTGCTCTCTGCTCTGCAGCATACATGCTGATCCTGAGCCGCTCACATGAACAACATGTGACTGTTCAAACTCCAATAGACCCTCCACTAACTATTGACTCAAGTGAGATCAGACCAGGGAGCCATAACTTTATTTTAAGATTAAGCAATTACTTTTTTATTCTATGAAACATCAGAAAACAGTGAAAAATGTCCAAAACTCAAAGATACTCGGTTTACTGGGATATAAAACAGAGAAAAGCACATATATAGATATTAAACTGAAAATCTTTGAGTTCGTTTGTCGGAAAAAAAACTAATCAGCAGATTAATCAATATTTAAAAATGATGATTAGTTGCAGTCCTGCTCATAAACATGCCACCCTCAGTTTGTACTGTAACCTGATCTCATCTGATGCCAGTGGATCAGTTTAAATTATTTCCAGGAACAAACTGACTTCAGCAGAACTGAAGAGAGAGACAACAGAGAGCCGATCACAGAGGAGTGTCTGCTAAATGTACAGTACCAGCAGCTGTACAGGAGGTTTAGTGGACTTTAGGAGGATTCAGACTGTCTCTAATGGGCTGACATGAGGTACCCTGGAAATCCAGAGTTCTCACGAGAGGACAATTTTAAATTTGCTCAGCAAGTCACTCTGGCATTCAGTAATGATGCTCATCACCTATGCCCTTGTAGCCGAGCTGCACCGATCACATTGGTATATCGGATATAGGCGGGCCAGAGGCAAGCTAAACAGATGACCACCGCGCTGCTCCGTCTAAGTCATTAGTAAACATTGCAAGATTGCGAATTGTTCCTTTACAAGAAGGACATTTGTGCCGTTTTCCCGACTGGATACGGCAAGAGTTTAATCTACCAGTTAGCTCCGCTGGTAGCTAAGTGTATGGGTACACTCTGGATACGTCACCCTGTGTATTGTTATGATTGGTCATAGTGTTATCCAATGGTGTGCAGTGAGATTTTCAAATGCATTTTTGGTGCCGCCCCTCGAGTTGGGCCATTTTCATTACTCAATGCCAGACCCTTAATCTTTCGGATTTGGGTCTGGATTTCCAGGCTAGACATGAGGTTTCTCTGAGGTAACGACAAAGACTTGTTTGGGAAAGGACTGCTCAGAAGCTCTTAAGAATAATACATTTGGAAGCAAACTGGTATTTGACATTAATGCTGCTGACATGAAAAAAATATTTTTAAACTGCAGGTGACACATTTAAATGATAATAAAAGTTGGTCATTTAAATTTAAAAAGCTTAGAATATTGCTTCTACATCCCCCGTCTTCAGACTGTGCTGCTGTCTGACTTAAAACTGATTTATAGCTGTAAATCTTTTCTTGGTAGTGCAAGTTATGCATAAACTGTCTCTCACACAAAGAAACACAGTCTCACCAAGGGCTGATCCTCATGAAGGGGATGGGGGCACAGGTGAAGAAGACAGTCATCAGGAGGAAGGACTTCCTGCCCCAGATGTCTGACAGGGCACCAATCAGAGGAGCCGACAGAAATGACAGAAAGCCCTGAACAAGAAAAAAAACCAGTGACAAAAATATTTTTTCCTCCATGTCTCCACACGATGTTCAAATGTAAATGTAATTTATGTACGAGCTGCAACGATTTATCCATTAGTTGATCAAAAGAAAAATGATCACAAACAATTTTCATAATCGTTTTAACAGTTGCAGTCATTTTCAACCTAAATATCCCAAACAGATAGTTCTTAAAATGTGAGAATTAGCTGCTTTCCTTGGTCTCACATGATAGCAAACTGAATAACAAAACATTTGATGACATTGCCTTGCAGGCTGTTGTGATGGACATTAACAAAATCCAGTGTTTCCTTTTCTTCATTCGTTCATTCAAGAAGGGCTGCAGGTTTTAGTGCCATAGCATCCTTTACACAACAATGGTGCCAGTGAGTTCCACACAGTGGGGCTTCCAGATTTAATTTAATTAATTTAAGACAGCAGTGGTAACAGATCAGTGCTCTGTATCAGCTTCGGAGTTGAGGTAACGGAATCAGGAGAGAAAGTTTGATGAGTGTATCTAACTTTATGAATTCAATTTATCATTTCATGATAATGCTTTTTAACCCCAGTAAACATGCAGGAGAAACACTGCATTCATGTTGTTTTAGTGAACATTCATTTCTCTATTCTACTTCACTATACATTCTGCTGGTAGTTCCATGAGGTTTACGTCTTCCCATCGCCACTGATTCATCTTTTTATTAGCTATAAAACATTTACTCTCATATCTGCTGCTGTGACAGACAAACATCCCCAACAGGAATCCTGCAGCGTTTCATATGAATGCGTCTGATGTGTTGGTGCCGAGAGAGGGCTTACCTTGACCCCGTGAACCAGGCCATTCATCAGGAAAGTGTGCTGAGGAAACGTCTCATGGAGGACCTGAAACAACCAAACAGAAAGTCACGTCTACAGGTCTTTCAAAATAAATTAAACATTTTTATTTAACTCACTATTTAGACATCAACCATCTGTCAGTCTGTGACTACTTATATTTTCATTCACTTGTGTGACTGTGGATCATGTTAAAGTGCATCTTAATGGGTCAGTTGTGTGACTTAAGAAAATTAACCAAGGAAATGCATTTATGATGACTGTCACACACATTTCTAACACATACTGTGACTGATACATTAGCACTAAGACTAAGTATGAGTGTTCTAGTCTTTGATAAACCTTTAAACTCATGGATCTGCCTCTCAAACTGGACTTCATGGATCAGATATTATCTTCTCACCTGTACCTTGGTATTATTTTTAGTCTGAAAGTTGCGTAACAGTAACCTGACTCCGCCAGATGGATTGCTTCGCATTTGCTCGGCATATCCATCTGGGAACTTTCTGTTGGGAAACCTTTGGGAAGGGGCGGAAATACTGGTTAGCTGATTGGATGAACCATCTGTTTATCACCTATGTTGGTGATAGACGGGCCAAATCAACCAATCAGATCCACAAAGCGTATGAAAATACAACCACAAGACCGCCCCTGCTGCTGCAGGCAAAGCATAGCTCGTTAGCTCAGCATGCAAGCAACATGTCGGTAAAGGATATTTGCCGTTTGTGTAACGAGAATTTAGGAATAAAAGTCACCATTTCAGGTTCCCGGACCATATTCCAAAAGAAGGATCCAAGAAAAAAAAAGCATTAGCGAGCGGCTAACAGAATTAGGGCTACCGCTGTCTGATAATACTGGTTAGCTGATTGGATAAACCATCGGTCTATCACCACCTAACCCACCTCAAAACCAACGCTGATTGGCCCGGTCGTTTGGCTAACGGCTCCAAATTGTCTCTGCCTCAAGATGCCAGACTGATCTGCGAGTGGAAAACTGGAGCTCGTGAGATCAGGACGGTCTCACGAGGCTAGTGTAACAGAACAGTCGCCTTTTTACTGGTCTACATTAGGGCTGGGAAATACATCGATATCGATATATGAGGCTAGATATCGTCTCAAATTTTGGATATTGTAATATGACATGTGTTGTCTTTTCCTAGTTTTAAAGGCTGCATTACAGTAAAGTGATGTAATTTTCTAAACTTACCAGTCTTCCTCACTGTTCTATTATTTGCCTTTACCCAATGAGTATTTATCAAAAAGCTCATTGTGTATATGTTTTGTTAAAGCACCAATAGTCAGCCCTAAAATATCGATGCATTTGGTCGAAACTATGATGATATTTGATTTTCTCCATGTTGCCCAGCTCTAGTCTACGTCAGGTGATGGATTAACCAGTTCTGTCGGTTCACATTTTTTACAGTCCGTCTGAAACCCTCACATGCCCACGAGTACATTGTTTGCTGTAATGGTTTCTCATGGTCATACTGGCCACAAAACAATCCCCTCTTAAAGCAATCCCAGTGTAAGAGATTGGGGACAAAAATCCACAGTTCTTGTTCAGTGTAAAAATGACTTCAAAATGTTGTTAAAAACAAATATGAGACTTCTAAAGTGATACAGACAAATCAAGTGGGTTTCATCAAGAGGTACTGTCCCTCTGTCATGGCTTAGCAAGGAAGCCGTCTGTGGAAGCACAAAGAGTGAATTTTGTACTAAAAAGACTTTGATTTGACAGAGTCAGACTTCTAAAGCTTTTGAACTGACTTTAGAAGTTACAGAGAACAAGGATTGTACATTTTATCATCCACCACTTCCATTGAAATTGTTTTAGATTAAAAGTAGTAAGAACTACAGCAACCAATTACTCTCTATAGTGAATAGGAGTGGTTACTAGGGGTGTGACGAGACACCCAGCTCACGAGACGAGACACGAGACACGAGACACGAGATTGGGTTCACATGATCGAGACGATATTTTAACACTATTTTACAGAAAACTACAATGAAGAAATAAGACTGGAAAAATAGTCCTTTATTCAATCAAAGTCCCAAAAATTGCCACAAACTCCGATAACTGGCTTCTCTTCTGTATAACTAACACTGTTACTTATTCCAAATGTATGGTGTGTAATTCAGGCCTGTGTATGATAGAGTGAAAAACATTCACACAGAGAACCAAGGTTACAACATAACTAAGTGTTTTCTGGCAGTAGTTGAGACCAAATGTTTTTTACTTGAATTTGTCATTGTACATTAGACAGAGAAATAAAGCTTATTTTGATATTGTTTCACATTGATTACGTTCTAAAACACTAATAAATTACCATCAAACACTTAGATGATTTTTGTGAAGACAGATGCTCTTTTCTCCTCCTCTGCATTTTATTAAGTGCAGCAATAAACAAGGAAGTAGGCTACTCTAGTATTGATTTATGACCATTATAGGACAAAGGGAGAATATTTCTCTTTGATTATTATCATTAAAAGTAAAGTTATGTTTTGCTGTCTGCTTTCCGACTCATTTTAACAGTGGTCTGTGTGAGATAGCGCTACGGTGAACTGCACGCTGCAGACGCGTGAGTCTCGGCCAAGAGAGAGAGAGAGAGAGGGAGAGGGAGAGGGAGGGAGAAAGAGGGAGAGCGGCGGTACTCTCTAACGTTCTAACACTGTGTTTTACATGTAGCTTTTATCTTCCGCTATTGCTCTGCAAAAGTAAACTCAGAGTCAACTTTGGAGAACGGGAGGGGGATCTTCTATGCTAATTTCAAGGCTGCTGCTCTGCACTTGTGTACTGATATCGCGAGAAATATCGTCAGGTTTAATCTTGTGAGATCTCGTGGGGACGAAATCTCTTCACACCTAGTTGTTACCATCAGGTAGGTGGACGACCCATGTCCAGAGAGCCTTCATAACTTCCATTAGAGCTCTGTTAAACAAATCCTTGTGATATGACAGTTGTGGAACTTGCTGTTCTTGATTGGTTATGTTGTCGTTGAAGCGAGTAATTGAAAAAAAAATAACTAACCCTTTTTGATGTACATACTGCCATGTGAGCACTGAATTAAGACACTCATGAAATATGTGAATCTATTATTTAATAAAAGGACTTACAAATGCAGAAGACTCAGCTGTTGAATGAGGAAAGGCAATTGTTTATGGGAAAAATGAAAACGACTGTTGACAGAAGAACCTTGAGTACATTTACACGCACACCAATATTCCATTATTGTTCCTAATATGAAAATATTGTATATTATAATATATAATTTGATAGAGGTCATGTAAACAGCATATTCCGGTTGGATTTTCCCAATTAGGCCCTTTTCCAAATATAGCCTTTTCTGATTAAGACGTGGGATATTCCGGTATTATTAAGGTTTTAGAGGCATTCTTTGGACATGTATACAGCGCATTAGGAATTTGCGTCTCAGTTTACGGCCTCTTGTCGGTTTACGGGTTATGGTCAGCTCTGTGGGTTGCTATGATTGCTGTAAACAAACCAACAGGTTTTTGGATATGTGCTACGCCAACCTTTCTTTGAAGAAGCTGGTTAAAGGAATGAAAGAGGGAGGCTGTGTTCGCACAGCCCAACTAGTCCGCCACCGCTGGTAAACTTAGAAAACATTGTATTTAGCACGGCTACATGTAAACGGGAATATTAGTTGAATATTTCACTTTCAGCCATGTAAACAGCTTAGTCGGAATAATGGGCAAAAACTGGAATATTATGTGCATGTAAACGTAGTCCTTGTCCACATCTTCACAGAGAGATTGAACTACAAACACCCAGCTGACTGGCAGATAGGATTGGGCATCGAGAACCGATTCCTACTTGGAATGGTTTCAAACATTTTTGGAATCGTTTAGAGGATTTGGTTTCAAATCCGATCATCGCTTCCCAATTTAATGTGTGCAAGTTTTGGTTTCCGAAGCAGCCAGGCGCTTGTTGTTTTGCAGCCTTGGAGCACAGTAAGCAGCGCTCTAGTCTGGCTTTATTTTACATTGAAAAAGCTGTAAAACTGCAAACCACCATTGACTCAAAATAAAACTTTCCTCTTATTTGTAAAAATAGGCATGTTTCAACTTCTACCCCTCAAAGAATCGGAATCGACAAGCACTGAATTGAAACAAAGAATCGGAATTGGAATCAGAATCGTTAAAATCCAAACGATGCCCTACTGGCAGAACAGTGAAACTGGCTGCTGAACCTTTACTTTAAGAAGTGATCTGTGTCTGTCTGTCTGTCTGTCTGTGTGTGTGTGTGTGTGTGTGTGTGTGTGTGTGTGTGTGTGTGTGTGTGTGTGTGTGTTGATGTTCTGTGTGCGTTAACTTACAGTCAGCATGGGCGTGGTCAGCAGCCCCCAGGCGAAGAACTCCAGGAAGATCACCACCACTGCATGAGTCACTCTGGCTCGGCCGTGCTGTGGCGAGAAGAGAGACAAAAACATTAACTATTCATCTGTGGGAATTAAAAGGTCCCATGACATGGTGCTCATTGGATGCTTTTATATAGACCTTAGTGGTCCCCTTATACTGTATCTGTGTCGCTTTCCAGAAATTCAGCCTTTGTGCAGAATTCCAGCCACTAGAGCCAGTCCCACAATGAGCTTTCAGGATGTGCCATTTCTGTGTATGTAGCTATTGAGGAGGAGAGAGAGGGGGGCAAGGTGTGGGGAGATAACCTTCTGGTAATCCAGATCGGCCCATCTGAGCTTACTTTTTCCTCGAAGGCAGCGCAGGATATCCAGGGCTCGGTTTACACATAGGCAGGCTGGGGGAACGCATATTAATGTTAAAAAACCTGAAAGTGCCATGAGACCTTCAACCTTACATCCTATACAATCTGATCAAAACTCATGTCTTCTACCGCTCTCCCCCAATACCTTCCACCAGCAGTTTACTCCAACATAATCACTGCACAGTTACATTAGGGCATGATGACTTCTCTACCGTTTCTTCTCATGTTGGTGATCAAGAAAGTTTCTATTAATGTTCTCATTTTAAGATGTAGTGGTTAATAGATTTAAAAAATAAATAAAAATAAAAAAACACTTAAAAGTTTCACAAAACCTCTACAGGTCATGTTTTTTCAAATGCTTATGCAGGTACGGTCGTAAAATCTAAAGTTACAAAAACAAGTAAGTTTAGTCATTATATCCACATTACTGATGATTATCTAAGCCTAATTTATGGTCCTGCGTTAAATGACACCATGGGTAAGTAGGTACGTGTAGATACGGACCCTACGCCGTTGCCTGACGTGCACCTCAAAAAATGTAACTACACGTCACGGTGCAGACAACAACAAGTCCAGCAAGTCCAAACAACAGATTAGTAGAGCTGTTTCTGTTCTATGTAGGAAGGACGTTTAAAATACACAAGTTACACAAATAAAAAAAACAGCAGTTTCACCTTATTCAGGTCTGTGTTGGTGAATTTATTCCTACGTGTTGGTGTGTTCGGTTAAAGACAGCCCTGGCACACCTGAACTACAAAATAAACCCTGACTTTACCTCTCACTTTCCCCAATAATAAATCATGGAGCTGTGTAGCTTCACAGTGAACAATATCATATGGTTGCATCAGTAGAGTAAATTTGCAGAAAGTTCAGAAATCTGTAAAATGTATCTGAAGTCAATGCAAACATAAGACCATTTTATGGTCCTGCGTTAATCCATGTCGTAAGTACGTACGTAGGTACATGTAGATCTATGTTTCCTTTGTCTGGTAATTACCGATCACTGAATGAGAAAAAGTGATGAGGACCGAAAATTTTAATAGTCTCCAGTCAGAATGACCGGTGGGAATTATTCTTTCTGCACAATTTGAATTGTTAAAAAAGGCTACAGTGATCTTCATATATTTTGTCTACGCCTGGAAATGAGTAGGGGGAAATGCAACGCTACCAAGCCACGGCCGAGCGGCGTGAGTCGGCGTACGTCAGCCTACGGCATAGGGTCAGCATCTCGATGTACGTACCCACGGCGTCGATTTAACGCAAAAGCATAAATCAGCCTTTAAAGAGATACACTAGAATGACGCAGCCACCAGCGTATCTCTTTAAGAGAATAGCAGAGCCGGCATGTGTGTGTATGTGTGCGTGGGAAGTGTGTGGAAGAGCGAGTGAGAGAGTGACAGGGATTTGCTTCTGAGCAAGTATACCAAGCAGTGGAGAGAAACAAAGTATCTCCCCTGTGCTTTCTGACGGTGGAATGGTGGAAAAGCTGTAGCAGGAAAAGTTCCCTTTCCTTATGGAGAAGGAGAGCCCGGAAATGAGTAGGGGGAAATGCAGGGCTGTTGCAGGCTGCACCGTGACGTGTAGTTACTTTTTTTTAGGTTCACGTCAGGCTACGGCGTAGGGTCCGTATCTACACGTACCTACTTACCCATGGTGTCATTTAACGCAGGACCATAAATTAGGCTTAGATAATCATCAGTAATGTGGATATAATGACTAAGTGGGTAAAGGCAAATAATAGAGCAGCTAGAACAGTCAGATTCAAGTTCAGAAAA
Source organism: Perca flavescens (assembly GCF_004354835.1). Lineage (NCBI taxonomy): Eukaryota > Metazoa > Chordata > Actinopteri > Perciformes > Percidae > Perca > Perca flavescens. The sequence continues at coordinate 13,694,546 of NC_041335.1, forward strand.
TTACATCACTTGACTGTAATGCAGCCTTTAAATCCAGGAAAAGACAACACCATATTATGATATCCAAAATCTAAGACGATATCTAGTCTCTTATCATATATCTTATATATAAGCCCTAATGCAAACCGATCTTTCGGCATCCATGTGAGGATTTATTGTTTTTCTCCGTTTTATATAACTGCAAACTAAATATCTTTGGGGATTAGACGGTTGGTCGGACAAAAGATATTTAAAGACGTGGACTTGATTAATCAGGAAAATTACTGATAACGGACTATAAAAATACTTGTTAGTTGCAGCCCTAGACTCTTTGCATGCGAAGCTAAATGTGTTTTGCATCTCACAACAAACAGTGGAAAGTCTTAATATTAGCTGGAATGGATGAGATGATTCTATGCAGACAGGTTAACCCTACTGTCATTTGCATGATGCCTTCACTGACAGGCCAGTACCCCATATGTATTACTTTATGAGCTTACACAATACAGCAGAAGGCAAACTGAAATCTGTAACGTAACACAAAGACTGCACTGTACTAAAACTGTAACATTCTACAACAAAAGGAGCTGTGGAGGAATCAATTACATTACATAAACATAATTAACACGGTTTAGTCTTGTAGGTTTACCATTGCAAACACAGAAGCATTTATAGCTGCCTTCTGAGCTAAATCCTTGAGGTAACATATGAACTTCCTTTCTCCGAACAGAAAGGAGTGACAGCTAACGTTAACGTTAATGCTTGGACCCGTGAATCAGCGCTGGTCGTTATCAAGGTTCACCTGAAGTAAACAGAAGCTAGCTAGTTGACATAACTAGTAAGCTAGCTAGCTTAAATTAACTGACAAAACGATTGAATTGACTCACATTATAGCTAACGTTAGCTACCCCTCTGATTTAGCTAGCTACCAGCGTTTAATTTACAACTAGCTAACGTTAACGGCCATGACATCTGTTTATTTGTCCACACATTCCAGCTGCTATCAACTGATTAGCTTCAATTCAAATGGACGTTTTCGTACAGACCAACATTAGCCTACAGTTGCTAACCAGCCAAGCTAGCGCACTTCTTACCGAGCTCCGGACCAACATTATGTCGTTGGCCTCGGTCGCAGTTTTCTCCAGGTTCATCTCACATCTTGCCGTAACGATTTTCACATCAAGTTCGTATTGCTCAGCATCCTCCTGAGGTTTCTCCGTCTCTTCCAGGGTGTCCCGCTGTGTGAATTATAACTATGTGTCTGCGCTATCGACTTCAGCTGTAGCGTTGACAGCGGTAAACTAGCTAAAGGCTCGGTCGCTTTTGTTTTTCACCGAAATTCCTCCGCTCTGGTTGTAATTTAACAGTTTGTCACCGTGTTTTTATTCACCGGAGTTCCCCGGCTGAGCGGCGCTGTCGGCCCATTTCCGTTAATTATCATTCAAAAGTGTTTTAAACGCCGCCCTACGGGACCGTCTCGGATAAAAAATCGAACGCCTTTTCGTGACAGTGAAACGTAAGCTGTTCCCAGATCAGATCTTATTCAGATTCGATTCTCGATTACATAGTTAAAAGCTGAAATATCTAACTCTGGGTCAGTTTATACCCCACCCATATTTAACCAGTTGAGAGCGCCCCCTGCTGTGCCACCGTCCACACTACAATGCAGATGGTGTTTGATTAATTTAGCAACGTATGAAGCAGACGGCGTCGTAAATTCAATATCATAACAAAAGCCAAATACTATCTGCAGTTAAATGATTGTACTTTTACGCCTCCGTCTGTGAGAAAAACGTGTTAACCGAGGATCTCAGTATTTGGCAGGAAGACAGAGAAGCAAACCAAGCTGCCAACATTCTCTTGGATCACTATTTAGCAAGGGCCAGAAAGGCGGGACTCGGCCGTTGAAGAATTTTTGGCTTCAACGCAAACCTGCACAACAACCAGTGTCAAGGCAACCAGCATAATAAATTACACTTCCGGTTATAATTTACAAAATAAAAGCCTCCTCACAAGCGCTGCAACACTTGACAACAGTGATACAAAATTTGATGGTTTTAATTAGAGTGAACAAGACATTTAAAATCAGAATAAGGTTTATTGCCAAGTAGTTTTACAAGGAATTTCCCTTGGTGTTTTAGTACATAACAACAAACATAGTAAGAGAAAATAGAAATAAAAGCAAGTACTGCCAAAGAAAGAAATACAATAAAAAAATATGAAAAACTAAAAGGTTCCATCCATCCATCCATCCATCCGTCTACGTCCGCTTATCTGGGGTCAGGTCGCGGGGGCAGCAGCTCCACCAGGGGACCCCAAACTTCCCTTTCCCGAGCCACATTAACCAGCCCCGACTGGGGGATGCTGAGGCGTTCCCAGGTCAGGTTGGAGATATAATCCCTCCACCTAGTCCTGGATCCTCCCCAAGGCCTCCTCCGAGCTGGATGTGCCTGGAAAACTTCCCAAGGGAGGCGCCCAGGGGGCACCCTACCAGATGTTCAAACCACCTCAACTGGCTCCTTTCGACGCAAATGAGCAGCGGCTCTACTCCGAGCTCCTCACGGATGACTGTGCTTCTCTGACACACCAAGCCGATAATCAGCCGTTGGACAGTTGGCCGATTTGACATGTATAATCGGCGGGGCGGGCACTGCCGGCAGTCAGACTCAAATTACCAATCTGATTGGTAGAGTACTAACCCGGAAACGGGGAGCGGAATGAGCGTGACTAGAGTCTCTCAAAATCTGACAAAAATCTTTTAAACTGACCTTTGTCGATCTGACATGAAGACAGAGTCAGCAACTGCATGGCCTATTTCTCGCTTTAGGCCACTGACACACCAACCCGATAATCGGCCTTTGGACAGTCTGGCGAGGTCGTGACTAGAGTCTGTTCGGTGTGTCCCGTACCGTCGTCCGTCTGAGGGGCTGTTGGCCTTCATTTTGGCCAACCTAACATGTTCAGTCGGAGACAGAGCAGTCGTGACTCACCCCACTCACTCTCAAAATCTGACGAAAATCTTTTAAACTGACCTTTGTCGATCTGAAATGAAGACAGATTCAGCAACTGTATGGCCTATTTCTCGCTTAAAATGTTTTCAGAAACATGTTTTGGTGAACTATTTTAGTACAATATGAGATTGTATTCTGAACAAGCCGCCATGATAGTCTGGCTTTGAATTTCCGGAGAAAACAAACCCATGTGATGCATTTGTCCTATCAGCTGCCGGTTTTCATTTCTTGGACAACAATACAGAGTATAGCGCTGCCTGCTGCTATGGAGACATATTACGTTTTGCGTACGCGCAGAGCGTACGCTCAAGTCAGTGTCGCCTCAGTGTGTTCTGAGGCAGTTTTTTGGACCTCTGGGACCCAACTGATCAGTCCGACTGGCTTTTCTGCCGACGGTCGGCTGTCTGGTTGGTGTGTAACTGCTTTAAAATGTTTTCAGAAACACATTTCGGTGAGCTATTTTAGTACAATATGAGATCGTATTCTGAACAAGCCACCATGACAGTCTGTCTTTGAATTTCTGGAGAAACCAGACCCACGTGACACGTTCGTCCAATCAGCTCCTGGTTTTCATTTTTGGGCGACAATACAGATTAGCGCCGACTGCTGTTATGGAGACGTATTACGTCTCGTCGCTTTGGTGTGTTCCGAGGCACTTTTTTGACCAACTCGGGGAGACTGAACAGTCCAATGCCTTTTCTGCCGAGGGTCGGCCATCTGGTCAGTGTGTCTGCAGCTTTAGGGAGGTGCCAGCCCCCCTCCTGAGGAAACCCATTTTGGCCGCTTGTAGCCTACCCTGGATCTCGTTCTTTCGGTCATGACCCAGCCTTCATGACCAAGGGTGAGGGTAGGAACGAAAACTAACCGGTAGATTGAGAGCTTTGCCTTCTGGCTCAGCTCTCTTTTTGTCATAACTGTGCGATAAATTGAATGTAATACCACCCCTGCTGCGCAGATTCTCTGACCAATCTCCCGCTCCATTGTCCCCTCACTCGCGAACAAGACCCCAATGTATTTGAACTCCTTCACTTGGGGTAAGGACTCATTCCTTACCTGGATAGGCACTCCATTGGTTTCCTGCTGATGGCCTCAGATTTAGAGGTGCTGATCCTCATCCCAGCCGCTTCACACTCGGTTGCAACCGATCCAGTGAGTGCTGAAGGTCGCAGGCCGATGATGCCATCAGGACCACATCATCTGCAAAGAGCAGTGATGAGATCCCCAGCCCACCGAACTGCAACCCCTCCCCACCCTGACTACGCCTCGATATCCTGTCCATAAATATTACAAACAGGATTGGTGACAAAGTGCAGCCCTGACGGAGGCCAACCCTCACCTGAAACAAGTCCGACTTACTGCCAAGAAACCGGACGCAGCTCTCGCTTTGGTCGTACAGAGAGAAGGGACCCCGTCACCCCACTCCCACAGCACCTCCCACAGTATCATAAGTGTCATAAGCCTACTCCAGATCCATAAAATACATGTAGACCGGATGGGTATACTCCCAGGCTCCCTCCAGGATCTTTGCGAGAGTGAAGATCTGGTCCGTTGTTCCACGACCAGGACGGAATCCACATTGTTCCTCTTCAACTCGAAAATGGTTTCATGATGTTCAAAAACAATATTTACGTCTTTTGACAATGTTTTACATAGCCTACTGATCCTTCCATGTTATGTTTATTTTCCACTAAAGTTCTTAATAAAATGAGAAAATATTAAGTAGGCCTAGGCTATACCATTTTTCAAGTATTTAGGCTAAGGAACAGGAGAAGGCCTAGCCTATAAACAGGCTTTACCATGTGGTTATTTCGTATGGACTATTTACTTATTAAATTGCCAGAAAACATTCTATATCGTGTATGAAATGACCTATATCAGGATAGAAGATGTTGGCCACATCGCCCAGCCCTAATCGTACTCTAGGCTATTTGAGTAACTTACATTCCACCCATTGACTGTTGATATGTTCGTTTTTTACAGTCTATGATTCCACCACTTATAATGTCGTAGTAATAATAAAATATATAGGCTACTTATTTAAAAATGCATATGTAACTTTTCTTTCACAAATGTCTTTATTTCGATCTGAATAAAGCGCATGCTTAGTATTCCTTTAATTCGTAAAAAAAGAAAGAAAAATGTTACATTGCAGTAAAATCCGCGCTTTTATTTTGGAGGCCGCGTCGCCTGACTTCCGTCATCCCTCCATCTTAGCGCAGCTAGCTTGTCGCAGCGAAGAACCAAACGGAGGCAGAGCGGATCAATTTGGAGCCACGGCGGTTGATCGGGATTATGCGGCGACACTGATTGCTGTATCGGTAAGAAAGTGCGGCTTCTGGCACCGCCGAACGAGCCGTTTAATGGGCCGTTTGTCCGGTTTGACGTTTTACCGCAAACCAGCTAGCTTAGCGCCTGTGTTTTCTTCCTCACAGACCTCCCTCTCCCTTTGTTCGCTTGCGCCTTTTTTTTTTTGCACTGATGCGGGTTTTGTAAATACTGGTGCAATATGGCGGCCGTCTGGAGGGGTTGACCAATTATCTCTGCACATATTTAGTTATGTTGTAGTGTCACAGCAGGGCAGGTTTGTGTGGTGGTCAGTTAATGAGGAGGAGGAGGAGGAGGAGGAGGAAGAGGGTAAACTGTGACCTCTGAATGGTCATCTTCATCAGCAGCAGCCAAAAACACAGTTATATTTACAAAAACACACATTAATGATATATTGCTGTATTGTAATGTGACTTGCATACTTTAATGTGATCTACACACACAAACAAACAAACAAACAAACAAACGCACACACACACACACACACACACACACACACACACACACACACATTGAATGCATGTGTCAGTGTGTAGAGGATCATGTCCGATGTACAAACACAATGTAGGAAGACACAAATCTTTGTGTTCAGAGTACAAGACACTGTCCTGTAAACTCAGGTGAGGTTAGTGACACCTAAATGTTACCGACACATTACCGATTATCATTTTGTGAAGATGACTTGTTGTCACTCCCAAAACACCATGACATTTTTTTTCTCCTGGGGAGTCTGGAACAGTAGGTCTATTTATTCTCAAATCAAATAGTTTAGTTTCCAGCTGAAGTGATTAGTTATTAATCGATTAGTTGAACAGAAACAGAAACAGAAAATGAGTCAGCAAAAGAGCTGGGTATCGGTCAAAGATTTAGATACCGGCACCAATACGATACTGTGACTTAGATACTTGTTCCTGAGCGATATATATATATATATATATATATATATATATATATATATATATATATATATATATATATATATATATATATTTTTTTTTTTTAATAGCAATTTTATAGAAATCATTTTAACTACGGTAGGCCTACAAATGACGCACACTGTAGTCAACCCTCTCAAAATACAACAACACACACGGGAGCCCCGTCTCTGTGCTATCGTAGAGTTATCCCTGCATGCCTCTGTGATGTGTAGACAGCCAATCAGCAGCATTATTAGATCTTGGTAGAAGCATGCTGCATGCCTTTTGGCTCACTGACACCGATGAGATTTACTCCTTAGGTATTGAAATTTGGTATTGAATGACAAGGCATTTTTTTGATACTCAATACTATGGAGGCAATTTGGTCGGTGCCTAAAAAGTATTGAAGTTCGGTACCCAGCCCTAATTGGTTTCAGTTCTTTTTTAAGGAAGAAATATGAATCAAGTTTTATTGTCACATATACGATCATACACAGCACAACTTGTAATACAATTTGTTTGTTGTTTTGGTTCCTGATGATGATGACTGTCCAGAGGTCACGGTTTACCCTTATTTTTAGGAGTTTCTCCTAACTCAGCCAGTCAGGAGCTGGCAAATCTTTAGATGTTTTGTGGACACTGCTCCAGGTGTTTATTACACCACAGGAGCAGATTAATCCATCTATCTTATCAACAAAAAGGATTATCTGAAGTAATAGTCTCTTCATTTCAATTTCTGTTCGCATCACATAATAATAGATAATAACCTCGATACATGTAAATATTATAAGGCTTCCATCCAAATGTAGTGCAAATTGTAACCGATTGTCAAGAAAATCGGCAAAAGAAAATATTAAATCTTGTTTCCATTCACTGCCGTTATGCGATTATTGGTAGTTGATTCATCAAAATCAGCAGGTGGTGCCAATTCTCCAGTCAGAAAACCATTATACCCCTCAGTTCTCTCTGACCCATCAGTGGTCTGTACGGTTTCCCGTCTCCATCTTCTAGGAGGGCTGGGTGATATGACGATATATATCGTCCCAACGACATTAGTGATGCTATTTTAGATATATTTTTCAGATCGATAGCGGACCCTCGTTAACCAATCATTACCGTTAACCGACAAGCGGACAACAAAGTCCCAGTTCTTTACACGCTCCCCGTCCGAGGACAGCTGGAAAACTTGTACAGTAGTCGTCGCACAGCCACGATGTTCTGTACATTGTCGTGGACGCATGTAGCCACTTTGATGTGTGTGATAATCGGTCAAAATTCCTATTGACTGTTAACGGTAAACGGTTAATCCCTAAACAATATCAAAATGTCTATTGTATACCTTTTTTTCTGTATGGTTTCTATATCGCAATGTCTTAAAACCAACGACCGAACTATGTTGCGCCAATATTTACGTCATTTGGACGAGGCTTTAGTTCTGATCCTTGCATGTTATGTTCTTATTAAAATAAGAAAATATTGAGTACTTTTCGTTGTTAACTATTTAGTTCACACAGGAGTATACAACAGGCTTAACCATGTGGTTTGATATAAGCTTTTGGTTCATTGAATTACCAGAAAGCATGCTATTCCATAGTGTATATATAGGGCTGGGCAATATAGCGATGTTATATTGATATTGCGATATGAGACTTGATATTGTCTTAGATTTTGGATATCGTAATATGGTAAGTGTTGTCTTTTCCTGGTTTTAAAGGCTGCATTACAGTAAAGTGATGTCATTTTCTGAACTTACCAGACTGTTCTAGCAGCTCTATTATTTACCTTTACCCAACAAGTCATTAAGTCATTTCTGGAAACTATTTATAAAAAAAGTCATTGTGTAAATAACATCTTGTTAAAGCACCAATAGGCAACCATACAATATCGTCGCAATATCGACATCTAGGTATTTGGTCAAGAAAATCGTAATATTTGATTTTCTCTATATCACCCAGCCCTTGGTATATATTGTTTTCGATATATGTAATGACCTACTGTATATAGGGATAGAAGATTTTGGCCTTAACGCCCAGCCCTAGCTACTATTATCGGCTCAGCTTGCTTGGAACCGAGGTGGTAACAAAAGAAGTAGCAGGTAACGGGTACAATCCACAACTTTTGCTAATGGAAACGCTAAAACAACCCTTCTAATGTGGAATGAAGTGAAGTTAAGTTAAGTGAAGTGGAGTGCTTGTTGGAAACGCGGTTATGTGGCCTCTGTGGTCGCGTTGATCCTGGTCTGATCCTGGTCTGTTCTGAGCCAGTGCTGCAGCGGTGTAGTGTTTCTGCAGCGCTGCATGTATGTGATCATGTAGCAGCAGCAGCAGCAGGTTTGTGTTGCAGTTGTGGTTGTTGTTGTGCAGCTTGCAGCTCTTCTAAGGTTATTTTATCTCCATAAAGCAGTTTATCTGTGAACATCAGGAGTGTTTCTGTGTGTTGTTATTAGGGCTGCACTATATGAGGAAAATATGTGATAACGTTACATTACTTGCAATAAATAATCAGATATTAAAGTGCACTCCGTTATGCTTTTCTGTCTTTTCAGTATTCTGCTAAAATACAAAAAATTTGCATGTTGAGTTTAAAACAAATAAAAGGCATCACTAAACTGATATTTTCTTTCAGATAACACAAAAAATCTCTGAGTGTCTTTTGCGATATGTTGCAGCCTTTCGTGATGTGTTTATTGCGGCAGTTGATAATGTGATGACGATTAAAAAAAACAATATATTTTGCAGCCCTATTTGTTATCATGTCTGCAGTTTCCCAGAATTCTGTGTTTTTGCTGCCAGCATCTGTGACCTTGTGAGACAGTTTATATCTGTGGTTATCTGCTGCCTGTTGGATTCAAGTTCATTCAGATTTTTACTGACATGTTGGTGTCTGTTATTTTACACAAGGTCTGTTCTGTGCCTCATGGTGACCTTTTATAATGCAAATAATCAGTTCTTAAAGACGTCACTGAGCTTCAGAGACATGATGATAGAGTCATTAGTTGTGGTTTTAAGAATGAGTCTCATAATTTACATAAAGTTAGTGATGAGAAACGTTCTGCTGGGATGTTTCAGACACCTGCTTAGTAGTTTCACTAAACTACATATGAAAAAATCTGTCCGATACCTGATTAATCAGAAAATAGTAACTCATCTAACAGTTTGTCTGTTATAATAATAATAATAATAATAATAATAATAATAATAATAAACAAGACATCTGAATATGTCAACTCGAGAACTTGTGATAGTGATTTTTCACTGTTCTTTGGCATTTTTAAACCATAATTAAGGCCTAATTTTGGCAGATTAATCAATAACAATTCTCTTTTTTACAGCACTTTTCAAACTTACAACGTGCTCCATATGGTTGAACCTGGATGAAAACATTTTTAGGCCAGTTAAATTTAAGATCATACAAAAAGATACAAACATAAAATAGAATGAAATAAACTATAATAAACAAGAAAAAATCAGGTTAGTCAGAGCTCAAGCTGAGAGTCAAACTCCGATCAGAATGTATTGCTAAGTAGGTTTTCACATACAACACATTTGCTTTGATGTTTTGGTACATAGACGAGACACATAAATATAGAATAGAAAATTACATTAAAAATATTAAAAAATACAGTTTTTCTGCTTGAATAAAGTGGTGTCATTTTTCTTTACTACCTTTCTGTTTTTTGCCTTTTAGAATAAAGACATTTACTCATAATCTGTTCAGAAGATAAAATCATTGATGTTATCAATTCAAAAAATTTTTTTTTAAATGTATGGGTGATGAGGTATGAAAGAAATGAAAATGGTGAGTTAATAAGTTAATATTCATGTCTGGTTTCCCTCCTCAGGCTGAACACACGGTTTCCTCATCGCGTCCATCAGCTGTGACGTCGCCTCAGTCTCCAGGGTTTAGTCTCTACCCGGCCTGTATGCAGCCTGTCCAGGGTCCAGCCTAATTCCTGGTGCTCCTTACTTTACCACCACCTCCTCCCTCCTTTCCCTACCCTCCTCCCCCCTTTGCCCCCTCCCTCCATCTTCACCCCCACACACACACACGCGCGCACACACACACACACACACACACACACACACACACACACACACACACACACAAACAGCCCCCGGCCTGGTGTCACGCAGACTCACTACCAGCATTTAACCCCGGACCGGCGGCCTGGCTGGCTGCCCCCCTACAGGTGGATGAATGAAGACCCCATTCAAGAGCCCAGCGGCCCCACGGCCCCCCCGACCAGACGGGGGTGAGTTACAAAACACATCAAACACTTGACGATGTCAGTCTGGGGATCACTGACCGATTTCTTCTCAAAGTTGAAAAACAAAAAGAATCGTGTTTTGGATGTCAAACAATATTCAAACATGGATGTCATAAAAAATGATAATGTTTTTCACATTAGAACATTTCATGTTTTGCTGACCTCCGATGTCCTTGAACGCACCACTCGTCTGTATGAGGGATGCTGAATGTTTGTGTTTGTGTTTCAGGACATTCAGGTGTGTCTGCAAACATGATGAAGAAGAAAAACTCACACAAGTAAGTCCGATGAATGTAATCAGACTTTCTGAGCTCCTTTTCATTTGTACATTCATTATAAAAGTGTTTTTTTTAAAAGAGGCCAGATATGACTTTATCTCTAAATATATCTCTCCTGCTGTGTTTTCCTCTGTCTCCCTGCAGGAAACAGAGGACCAGTGTTGGTCCCAGTAAGACTCTGGCTCAGCCCAGAAGGAATATTGTGGGCTGCAGGATCCAGCACATCTGGAAGGAGGGCAGTAAGTCTGATTTAAAGAGATGTTTTAGGGGTCTGACATCAGCTATTGAAAGACAATATGTTGTGCTTCTAATCTAGATTTTTTTTATTCTCAGTTTAGCCTTTTTGTGATCATGATGGGGAATATATAGTTAGTTTACACTCAAACTTCATAACAAACATACGTTGTCACAAAAGAAAGTACTCGATTAGGTTCAGAGTTTCTTGTGTAGCTAATACATCTTTGCGTGTGTGTCTCTGCTTCCTCTTAGGTAAGTCGTCCCAGTGGAAGGGGACGGTCCTGGACCAGGTCCCTGTGAACCCGTCCCTCTACCTGATCAAATACGACGGCTTCGACTGCATCTACGGCCTGGAGCTGCACAGTGATGAGAGGGTGGTGGAGCTGGAGGTCCTTCCTGACAGAGTGGGTGAGGAACACTGTTCTCTTCTTACCACGCTGAACAGACTTTTGGGGTTTTTCCCATCCACTTCAACTAGTACAGTGCCCGTTCAAAACATGCCTGTTTGTTACGAGCCGATTACTTGGCCTGTGGTATTGCTGCTTGAAGCTTTCTCCAAAACCAGATTGTACCCCAAAATTACTTACAGATGGACCCCGGACCACTTAATATGCAACTCCACTGTATAGCCTACTACTGACTTACAGTGTAGGCTACTTCTACATCAGAGGAGGACATGGTACCACCATATTTACCTGACAGAGAACGTGGAAGATTCAGAATTTAATCACAAAATATCACAATGAAAATGTGGAGTACCTAATCAGACAGTTACCTCATGGACTCATGGCGGTGTGCTACCCGCCCGGTAATGAGAGCTAATCAGCATATATCTGCGTTAATCAACCAGCAGAGAGTGTGTGTGTGTGTGTGTGTGTGTGTGTGTGTGTGTGTGTGTGTGTGTGTGTGTGTGTGTGTGTGTGTGTGTGTGTGTTGCCCAGAGCGTGTCTGCTGCGTGCAAGCAGCTTATTGTTGTAATATGTAATCTCCAATGCTGTCGAAATTGCTCCAAACCCCAAATTCATTGGGTACCCGGAAACCGAGTGTGAAGTAGATTGGATGAACGGTTCGTGAGATATTTCAAAGACAGACGCACGCACACGCACAGAGGCGTCCCGCTTTATTATATAGATAAACAGTCAGATTTTGATAACGGCAGCATCTAGTGGATGTTGGAGGAACTGCAGCTCAACACACTGAAGCTCTGACGCAGTTTTGTTGTTGGACTGAAATGAGCTTCTTGCTAACTGATAGTTAGCAATTTTTTTCGACATGGAACTGGTTTCAAAATGCTTAGTTATTTTTTATTTAATTTCATATATGGGGGTGGTAAGCACTTTTTATTTTACTATATCTCTTTTACATAAATATTTTTTTCTACTACTATGGGCTAACAGTTTACATAGATCAGACATACATTTAAATGCCCTCTGTAAATAGACAGTATTACATGGCTATGCTGCCGCCTGCTGGTTGGGGCAATAAATTACAACTTGACCCACTTTCACTTAACTACGGTGCCGTAAAGTCTAAACTACATCAGATCTCCGTGATCTGCGTAACAACAGTACAGTGGAGCGTTTTTTAACAGAGCGACCGTAATAACCTAATATACCATCATTACTGAGATTAAACTACGACGATGATATCGTCCATCGGCACAACCCAATCGACTAATCGCTTTAGCTCTTATCACAGTTGAGTTGAGTGAGTGAGCACAGACTCTGATGATGTCAGTATTAACCCCGCTCTCTGTGATTGGCTCAGCTCCGGCCCGTGTCAGCGACTCGATGCTGGCTGAAACAATGATCGGTAAAGCGGTGGAGCACATGTTCGAGACGGAGGACGGGCCGAAGGAGGAGTGGAGGGGGATGGTGCTGGCTCGAGCTCCCATCATGACCGCCTGGTTCTACATCACCTACGAGAAAGACCCGGTCCTCTACATGTACCAGCTGCTGGACGACTACAAGGAGGGAGACCTGCGCATCATGCCCGACTCCAGTGAGTGGCAGCGGACTGGAACTGGTTCTGCTGGGCACCAGTGTTCATTTCAGCACCTCATTTAGGCTCACTATTAGTCTTTCAACTAAAGTTTTAGTTTTTGAGTTAGTCATTTGTCTCTGAAACGAGAGGTTTTTATAACTAATGTTTTTACATGAGTTAGTACTACCAGACACATCACCTCTCTCCCTCTGTCTGTCTCTCTCTCTCTGTCTCTGTCTTCCTCTCTGCAGACGACAGCGTGGCGGCGGAGCGGGAACCCGGCGAGGTGGTCGACAGTCTGGTGGGCAAACAGGTGGAGTACGCCAAAGAGGACGGCGGGAAGCGGTCGGGTATGGTCATCCACCAGGTGGAGGCCAAGCCCTCCGTCTACTTCATCAAGTTCGACGACGACTTTCACATCTACGTCTACGACCTGGTCAAGACCTCCTAAGATCAGAAAGCCGGTCCAGGACCCCCAAAAAGACTTACTGAGACCTGCTTAGACCCACCGAAATAACCCCACCGAAATCCCCCAGTGAAGGAAAACTACGGCTAGGGTTTTAAACATCCACGATCTACAGAGACGCCTGAGACAAACAATATCATTCTTTACTCTTTCGCCTTAAACACAAGAAAACAAATTCAGTTATGGAAGCCCAGCCCCTCACCAAGACAGAAAAAACTACAACCAGCTCCAAGTCTTCAGGTGTATCCAGTCATCTTATAATCCATCATTATTGTCCAGATTTCTTTAGACTATGTTTGGATGCTTCCTCCGACACAAAACTGGTTTGTGGGCCCCAAAGAAGACCAGGGATCCTGTGTTATATGGAATAACTTAAACCTGTATTGTGAAATACTATTTTGGAACATTTGTGGCGGTAATACACAAAAACTTGGCTAAAATCGGGAAAAAAAACCACTGCTGGTTGAGTTGGAAAACTTTTTCTAGAAGCTGAAATCTGCGGAGACCCGATCCTGAGATCCTCAAGACAAAACAAAAACGTTTTCTGACCCAAATATCATTTGCTCCAGAGTGAAAGCAGGTCTGAAACTATTAAGGTAAACAGAAAGACCTTACCCCCCCCTTTCCTGAAACCCTGTCAGACCGCTTGAGCTCTCCGTCGTCAGAGGAAGGGGGACAGACAGGTCTGAGTCTGCCGGGGTTAATGAAGGGATGGGACTTTAGGAAGACAGAAACCTGTAGATGAAGTGAAAGCTGACCCATCGTCTGTCTCCATCTGTATTTATAGAAGGTGTAGGTGGACTATTGTGCTATTAGAGGTCCAAATACAGAGGAATTTACTCAACCTGCCTACCTGCAGGTCACCTGTTCACAAACAAAGACGCTGAGTGGAATAAAGTGTGAAGGAAGCCGTGGAAAAACCAGAGGATACAGAGACAGACTGTTTTCTTTTTACATTCTTTTAGCATTTGGCTTCTTTTTTTTTTTTTTTCCCTGATGCTGCTGATTCCTACATTACCCATAAGGACTCCCATCAGACAGTGGGAGAGGCTCAGGTGTGTTTGTTTGGCTGCATCAGTTGGTCCAAAGTGGCCTGTTAGCATTGTTGGCTGTCATAAACTGGTTAGCTGCTGCTCAAAGGTAGTGCTGGTGGTCGCCGCCCAGATTCAGTTTTCAGTAGGAATGCTAATGATGCTGACGAGCTACTTCCCAAGTGGTCTAGAACCTCAATAAGCAGGATGATGATTAAATATTGTTCGCACAAACTTTTCATGGATTCTGGTCCAGATGAGAACTAGTTCAGGTCAAAGAAACACTCTTGTTGGTCCTAGATTATTTAACATTTATAATCAGTATAGAACCATTACTTAATGGTTTATAACAAACTAGGATGTAGTTGTAAGTAGATATAGGTTTATTAATGTTAAGTATTTGTCAACAATTTTAACTTCTACTATGAAGACAATAATTCTACGAGTTATAGTTTTTAAGTAATACATTAATAAACACTCACATGGTGTGTTATAAACCTTTAATTACATCTTTATTACTGCTTATGAATGTTAAATAAGGTGTTGAGTTTATTTTGGAGCAAAGACAAAATGTCTGAATGTTCCTTTAATGGCTTCCCTGGGACAGCTGATGCAGTATTGATCAGTTTAATAAAAGCCAAAATGCTGGCACAACTGACAAATCACTGAACCTGAAGGTAAAACTGTAGCAGTCGTGATGCCCCGCCCCCTGTCTGAGGCGCTCTTTTCTGATTGGTTGGACTCCAGCACAGCTGTGGTTTGTTACGGTCCAAACCAGTCATCCAGTGTTCATCTGTTGGAAGTTGATTTATATGTTTTTATAAAAGAAAATCTTTTCCCTTCTTATCTCTTCTTCTGCTTTCACATCAAAGCCCTGTATAGTTACTTCTTTGTTTATATGAGCCGGCACATTCAGATCGCCTTGTTTTCTTTGTATATTATCTCTTTGTTGGTTTTATGTCACATCTCTTCTGATCTGTGTATACTGTATATGACCCAGTTAGCTGTAGGCTTATGGCTGAAATTCACATTTCATCCAAAATGACTGAAGATTTTATCCGAACTGCACTCCACAGATCTGTTGGTGTGTAGGATTATTTTGTCTTTAACTGTTTGCTGACTGACAAATCTCTCCTTCCCTGAATGGAGTCTGGGTTGGGGCGCTCCTCCCTTGCAATCACTTCCTAGCTCCCTACAAACCACTCCCCCTTTTTAACAGTTAGAACTCAGTCAGGGGTTGATGGAGGATACTCAATCTCCCACAATCCTGTGCTCTTACCTGATGTAGCTTCACCCACCACAGACATAACTCTAACATTAGCATAAACAGCCATGTTGCCTGATCCACGTCCCGTGTGCCTGAAGGGACTCAAACATCTGAAACTCCTTTATTTTTTTAAATTTTTTTTTTAAAGAGCGTAAATGTTTCCAAACCAGTGCTTTTTCTTTTTGGATGCCAACTGTTTTAAATCTAGGACACTCCTGGTTCAAGTCCATGATATGGGTTCCACAACATTTCATTCAGTTATGCAGATGATGTGTTCTGATTCTAGAATTGAAAGCACCTGCATTACTGTTTTAGAATATGTCGTTTGATATTGTGAAACGTAATTCCATCAACCTGCCAATTCTAATTCTAGAACATGCAAACTCCGGAATATGAAAGTTCATTCTGTAGAGTTTTTAATAACACAAAATTCTCACAATGGATCCCACACATACTAAATTATCAGTGTCAGGCTGTGACATTCCAGAAACATTTTCTTCAGTTTTTTGGAAAACTTTGATTTTGTGGAATGTGTCCTATCCCAATGTGTGCAACATGTATAGAACCCTCCCATTCTGACAAAAAAATGTTAAAGGAAGCACATGTTCGATTAATTTCCTAGAACGCATCCCAAAAAAAATCGTGTGAGCCATTTTTATACGAACACACGTTGAAGGGTGAACGCATTTTTTTTTTCAGCTTCAGATCCTAGAGAGACTGAGACTGGTTTTGTAATCTGGTTTGGATTTGTGCATTCTCAAATCTGGAGTCTGGGATTCTAGAATAATTTTACCACATTCCTTTTAGAATCTTTTTTTTGTTTGTTGTTGATTTCCCTAAAAAACACAGAATACAAATTCTCGAACACTTGAGACCAGAAACCCACGCGTTGTGATTCAGGAACACGTCTGGTTTCTCAATTGAAAATCTATTCAAAACATTTGCGGACGGACAGGACAAAAAAGGGCAAACGTGATTTATTAACTACATAAACATGTTGGCGTCAAAACCGTAAACCACAATTAATAGCATTGTAATCACAAGAAAACCACTTATGACAGAGGAAACCTCTACAGTTCCAACATTCAGAGAGCAGACACTGTTGTTTCTTTGTTTCAGGTAGAAATGTTTGTTTGATCTGCTAGCTAGCTCTGCCTTGCTCCTGTCCTTGGTTCCCTCCTCGCTTTCTTCTATCTAATCTTTACTCCGGTCACCAAGGAAACGTCCAGAAGTTGTTGGACTGTTTGTCTTTCAGTCCCATTCAGAGAAAGCAGCCGGTGTCTGCTGATTTAATCTCTGCTGCCGTTTAAACCGCCAAAGTTAACCTGGATACCCACAATGCACCTGGCTTCAGTGGATGTTTAGACCGTAGTCAGGCTCCTGGGCGATGGATGGGGGGGGTGGAGACCAGTGTCTGCGTGGATCTTCACCCTTCATGATGTGGACATCAGTAGTCGTCTGTTCCGGAGACGACATCCTGTTCGTATTTTACAGAAAAACATTGATCTATTGTGTGCGTGTGAGTGCCTGTGTGTGTGTGTGTGTGTGTGTGTGTGTGTGTGTGTGTGTGTGTGTGTGTGTGTGTGAGCGTGTGAGAATGAGTGTATGTGCTGTCGATCAGCCCCTGTTCAGAGAAGTGTTGTTTTTGCATGCCTATATAGCTCGGTGTAAATCGATGTGAGTTGCATGTCTGTGTAGTTTTCAGTTGTTTGGCTGACTTCTATCTGTTGTGGCTTTTGGTGCCTTTCGTTTGATTTCTCCGTTTTTCTTTCCCGGTTTGTTTGTACAGTGTGTTCCAGAGGCTGCTGCTGCTGTTTTTTGGGGTTATTGAGCAAAAAATAGAAAATGAAAACAAAGAAAAATCCTCCTCCAAACAGAACTGACAGCAGTTATTATCATGAGGTGATGACGGGTGTGAATTCGGTTTCTGGGTGGATTGTCCCTTTAAAGTGTGCCAACTACAGATGCCAGTGTTGTACAGCAGTGAAAAGCTTACACTATTTACTAAAATAAACCATTTCTCTGTTTTTTTCATTCCCGAGTCTGTCACTTTTTTCTGTTTTTAGATTTGATTTTGATGAACTTTTAAAGAGACGTCACAACAACGAGCATATCTTCAATTCAGAGGAGACGTTACTAAAAGATGAGCTGAAATAGCCTACATGAAAAGTGGGAAAGAGTTAACAAATAAAAGAAAAATAAACACAGGATTCTTAGCCATGAATAAAGACCAAGATCAACTGTCATAATCTTGTTTCAGATTATTTATTTATTGGTGGACATAAAAATCCATCCATCTAAACAAACATGTTTGTGTTTATATATATATATATATATATATATATATATATATATATATATATATATATATATATATATATATATAAAAAAATAAGCCTGCTGACCCTTCAACATGGTGGTCAAATCAGGAAAAGGCTCTTCAATAAAAGGGACTTTATAGTAATATACTAATGTCACAATATTAAAACCCTATAGTCAGATACATGTGTTGTTTCATGAATCTTCAGAGGTAAATAAGCTTTTTATTGAGTCATCTCATCTCATAAATTATGAAGTTGGAAAAGTTGCTAACTTTAAGATTTGAATGTATGAGACTAGTAGAATAAGATATCCATACAGTATATTGACTTTACGTTTCACTGAGAAATATTCTTCCAAATCTTTCCAGAATTAGTCAGTATGTAGAGAGCTTATAGAGTCTGTATACTCATCACAAAAGTTACAATTATTTTGGACATGAAGACATTAATTGGTTTTAAAACGTTTCTAAACGTCTATGTAACCATAATTATGTCCTGATGTATTGAGACCTGTGATATGTATATGCTGAAGAACAGCAGAATTCTTTAGGAATAAAAACATTTATTTGGTGACTGTTTAGCTCAATGTGTAGAGCAGGCGCACACGTGCTGAGGTTAGTCTTTAATGCAGATGGTCCAGGGTTTGAGTCTGACCTGTGCTGGTTTTTCTGCATGTCTCAACCCCCCCCTCCCCCTCTTTCTCCCCTTTCATATATCAGCTTTCCTAGCCAATAAAGACAGAAATGCCCAAAGAATTTTGGAGAAAAAAAAAACGTTTATTTGTTACAGAGGGAAGAACAAGTGTAGCTAATAACATGAATTTCTACATAATAATTGATGATTAATAAGGTTCTTATACTTCACTTGAGTATTTCCATTTCATGCTACTACATACTCCACCACATCTCAGAGAAAAATATTGTACTTTTTACTTTACAACATTTATCTGACAGCTTTACAGATTTAGATTCTGCAAATAAAACCTGATCAATTTATAAAATATGACACTGTGCTATAGATTACATTTTCCAACAAAACACAAAGTACTTAAAATGAGCTCCACCTCCAACTGTAACATTAAAATGCTTATGTGTTAAAGTATTAGTAATAATATTCCAATAATATGATAGGCATTTAATGATATACTCTCTGAAAGGAACCATTCTGCCCAACAAGTATTTATAACTCTAAGTATATTTTGCTGTTTATACTTTTGTCCTTTTACTTATTATTATATAAGACTTACTGACTGGTATTGTTACTGTTACTTCAGTAAAATATGAGTAGTTCTTCCACCTTTGTCAGTGTGAGCCAGTACCAGCAGCAATGGAATGTAACTTTGTACTCAAGTTCTGTACTTGTTGTGAAACTATTTTGATGGTTGAAGACATTTTTCATGTAAAAAGATTTCCAGGTTTTCCTTTTGACAATGTTAATAATTGTAATGCATTAGTAATAATGTTGAGGTTTGGAATGTTGGTTGGACAAAACAAACTTTGCGAAGGTGTCACTTTGGGTTCTAGGCAATTATCACGCGGCGCCATTTCGCACTATATTTACAAACCAATCAATCAATCAATCGATTAATGGAGAAAATAATCAGCAGATTAATTCATAATGAAAATAATCATTAGTTAATAGTTTAAGATGAGCTCGAAACTCACCCAACTGCAACAGTGAAATCCTGCTTTTACATTAATGCATGAGGCTAACGATAATTTGGTGGTGACGTGTTACAGAAGATGTATTTAAATAAAGTCACATTGAAACATAAATATGGTGATGCAGTTGCCCTCCACGCCGCCACGTGTCGCTGCTGCTTCATTATATGGAGACAGTAATAGCGGTCACTCCCACAATGCACCTCTTCAGATAGAGTACAAAACTCTGCTTTCCTAATTGTTCAATCGAAATACAAACACACGGGCTGATTGTATGTTGTTTTCTGTGTGTATTGTGAGATGATAGAAGATGGAAATAACAAATGTTTAATATAAATCTGTGACACCGTCATTCAGAGAGCTGGTAACGCGGCACAGGCAACTTCAGCGCCATGTTGAAAGGTATGATCTTTCTGGTTCATGAATATGATGATAGGTGTTTTCACAGTTTATCTGTGAAAGGTGCAGCCCTCAACTTGTTACGCTCTGCGCCTCAGCCCTTCTGACCCAGAACCAGAAATGTTTAATTATTATTAAGTGTTTTGTGAAAACAAAGACAAGCTTAATGTTGCATGTCGTTAATGTAACAACTTAAAATTGATGTTAGTATTGTCTATATATATGCGTATACCAGTACCCAACTATTGCATAAGGAGCCAACACAATGGTGATTGAGACTATGGCCCACTAATAAGGGTTACAATGTTTATATTCTTGTAGTATTACGAACTGGGAGTCTTACTTAGCATCTCCAGGACTAAAATCATGTTTCATAGTAAGTGTATTAATAATTAAATATTAATAATTTATATCATAATTAATAACAACTATAAATAAATGGAAATCAAGGTATTCTATATCTGAATCTTGTTCACTTTCACACTAGAAAAAAAAAATCTAAAACGATTTATACAAATACAATAAAATAATGCAAGTGATTAAACGTGTTTAGAGGTCGCATTGCTCTTCTAAAAGTTATGGTGTATTATGCACGGATATACATAATAAAGGCCTTTATTATGTATATCTATGGTATTATATACACAAAAATAAAAAAGCAAATGTAACGTTACTTAGTTTATCGCGATACTTCTTCACATTGACGTCACGACTCGGAGATCTAGCCCGTGCAAACAGAAATGGTGGCTCCCTGACCCACCGTCCATGTGGCTTCGGAGACAGAAAAATTCCTTCATAACTTCACATTTACTTATTTAATATAATTATAACAAACAATAGTCTGGTTGGGTGAAGCTGCGAGCAGCTCTGTGAGGAACTAAAGATGCAACACGACGACGTAAGTGTGTTAAATTAAATGTAAAGCTGCTAATGTGCTCTGCTAAGTCTTCAGGCTAACGTTAGCTAACCGGTAACTATTTAGAAGCTGATAAATCTAGGTTATTTTTTATGAATTACAGCTGTTGTTCAAGAGCTCCAGTAGCTACGGAACAGTTATTATCTTTACCAATTATATACGCGTAGAAATATGTTTAGGAAGGCATATATATACAATTTTATGAGACTGAACACGTACACTATGTTGCTATAAAACATTTCTTATTTAAAAAGCCACATAAAAGTATGAACATCATGTGAATTATTATTATTATTATTATACTAGTGCTGTTGCAAATCGATTGGCTCCTTATGAAACTCAGTGCATGTGTGTAATGTGTTGAATCTGCTTCCTGTAGGTGATCTGGGACATTATTGGAAACAAACAGTTCTGCTCCTTCAAAGTCAAGTAAGTCTCTAATTTAATCTGCTCCTTATTCATTAATTTATTCAGTTATTCAGTAAGAGAGTTGTATACTAGCTTAAAGATGAATTTCTCACTGTCTGTGTAAGAGATACAGAGATGTAAACAGGTAGTAAAATGGCTATAGAATGAAATAGAATTCCCTTATTATTGCACAACGAAATTAAGTAGCAATCCTGACAGTGCATACACACATATAAACAGTAATAAGAAAGGGAGAAAAATCCAAATATAGGTTTAAAAATATTAACATATGTTAAAAATAAAAACATATGCATTGGCTGTGACTAACACATATTTGAGACTTTGCACTTTTGAATATAGCACATTGCTGAGTTGTAGTGGCGTTATATACAAGTAATACTGTTGGAAATAAATACAAGTAATATGCTAAGGTGCGGTTGGAATGTGAACATATGTGCAATGTTATATATACAACTCAATACCAAAATAAATAATTTCAATGTATAAGGCTAAAAGTGTAGCGTTCCTAGTTAATTACCATGGAAAGTTTTCAAATATATATGTATATGTATGTGTATATATATATATCATCCTGGAATTTTGCAACCCTAGTCCTAATCCAAACAAAAATGGTAGTCGGAAATCACATTTCTGTTTGCAATATTTGTGATGTGAACCAAAATTAAAACATTGTATATGTTACTGTCCAGTGTTTCATATTTTATTTACTGTAACGTGTTTATGAATTTCTTGCGTTGCACAAAATGAGACTGTGAAATTAAACAGTTGTAAACTAATATCTTCTTCCTCTTTGTGTCCAGGACGAAGAGTCAGGGCTTCTGTCGTAATGAATACAATGTCACAGGGTTGTGTAACCGCTCGTCCTGTCCGCTGGCCAACAGTCAGTACGCCACCATCAGAGAGGAGAAAGGTACACACTTTATGCGCTAACATTATCTGACCGATCTGTAAACTTTTGGTTGGAAATATTCAGGATGAACAAGAGAAGGAATAACTATAGTCAATCAGTTCATTAATAATGGTGTCTTCTTCTTGCAGGTCAGTGTTTCCTCTACATGAAGGTGATCGAGAGAGCAGCTTTTCCTGCCAAGATGTGGGAGAAGGTAAGCTTTATTTATTTCACAGTTTGTCCAAAGACTTTTTAAACATACTTAAATATAAGTTACTAAATGCTAAAAGAAGCTGCTATCAGTGACTTGTGTTTAGCATTATGAAGCTATGTAAGCGTCTCACAAGCAGTTCTGATGTAGCACACTGGCACTTTAAAGAAAAATTACATTAACCCTCTGAGACCCTAGTAGATCCATTTGTCTTTTTTTTATGGGGGAAATGGGCGATGTTTAGGGGGAAATGGCTGGTCCTTAATATTAATTTGAGATGAAGCTCAGCACTGTGAAGTTGTTCTCGTTATAAATCTGTAATAAACAGGTTTTTGTTAAGGGTAAAAGAAAGATAGAACATTATGATTGACGTATATGATGCCCATTGTCATTTTCTATTAAGTCTCATAGGTTGTCTCAGCCATTTTTGGGTTGTTACCATTTGTTACAGAGAATTTATGCTAATTTTAACAATTTTTGAAAAGGTTTTTAAAAGGGGTCAGAAATCCCTCCAAAATACCACATTAAGACACCAAGACCTTGAGGAACACCACAGAAAAATTCATGCTGTGAGTTGGTATGAAAAACGTATGACAGCAAGAACGGCATTTTTCGGCAATTGGATAGCGAGAACCCTCTGTTCTGGAAATTCCTCAGAAACCCCATTATTGTCAATATATCTAGGAAAGCCATTGAGCTTCTGAATGCCTTCGTTCTCTAGTTTGTGGTTGTAAATTTTCATGAGGTTGTGATTATCCAATATTCTCTGTAATCCTAACAAACATTCAATGACATTTTATTTTTATCGAATGAAGAACTTCTGTTGTTTTAGGTTGGACAATTGCACACAGACTTTTCGAACTAAAATGTACATTTTCACTTGTGTGTTTCGCACATTTAATCTTTATTTATAAATGTGTGTGTGTGTGTGCAGGTGAAGCTCAGTAAGAACTACGAGAAAGCTCTGGAACAGATCGATGAGAATTTGATCTACTGGCCTCGATTCATCCGACACAAATGCAAACAACGTTTCACAAAAATCACTCAGTACCTGATCCGCATGCGCAAACTGGTCCTCAAGAGACAGTAAGTACTGCTGACGTATTGCTACTAAATAAATACTAACACATACTACTACAGTTAAAGTACTGAACAGGAAGAATGACGTTTTAGTGATTTAACGTTAGACCAAACTTAATTTATCCAGAGGGAAACTGTTGTCAAGCAGCTGCAGTACAAAGTATACATACAAATAAAAGATGTAACAATAAGGTGCAAACCAAATGTACACAATGCCAGGAATGTAAATCGGTTAACGGCAGGGATCACAAAAATGTTTTCTGACGTTTTTTCAGGAGGAAGTTGGTTCCTCTCAGCAGGAAGGTGGAGAGGAGAGAGAAGAGGAAAGAGGTGAGCCATCAACTCCACACATGAGCGAGCATGTTGTTAACTCTTAACATGGTTAGACTCAAACATTAAAGGTGCATTAACCTGATGGAGGGGCATTCATTGATGCGTGTTGTGTTTGTAGGAGAAAGCTCTGATCGCCGCTCAGCTGGATAACGCCATCGAGAAGGAGCTTCTGGAAAGACTCAAACAGGGAACGGTACGACACTCTGAAACTTTAACTCAAGTTCACCCGGAGCAGAACAATAAAGCATTAAAAGGAGTTCAAATAGTTCAGGCAACTGCAGAGGTGAAATGTGTTCTTGTAATAAATGCGATTATATGTATTAAGTTTGATGTATGTGTTTTCAGTACGGAGACATCTACAACTTCCCAGTCCACGCCTTCGACAAAGCTCTGGAGCAGCAGGACGCAGAGAGCGAGTCTGAGGAGGAGGAAGAGGGGGAGGAGGAGGAGGAGGAGGAAGATGACGAGGTGATGAAGGACACTTTCGTCGTATCTGCTGAAACTGACTTTACACAGTGTTTGAGTTTGCATGTGCAGTCAGAAGACTCGTTTAGCGTGTGGTGATGTGAACGCGTCTCCTTTGTGTCTGCAGGACACTGGGAAGAGAGAGTTTGTAGCAGACGACGAAGTGGATGAGAGCGACCTGAGCGATTTTGAGGTAAATCATCTCACTGATTGGTGAACTATGTGGATCTGTGTGCAGGGATCAGTGGAGTTCAAATGTTCACATTTTAAAACAACGTGACATTTAAACAGGTTGAACTTTCTGTAATTATTCCTCCTGTATGCTGGACATGAAGAACTCTCTTAGAATGAGACAAAATCCACAGTCCTCATTCTGTGAAAATGAATTTGAAAATAGAGCTGCAACTGTGAGTTAATTTATGAATTAGTTGACGGAAAGAAATCTAGTTTGACTAATCACCATTAGTGAAACTAGTCGTGCTAATAATCGGCATATTAATAGATGTGAGATAATCGTTAGTTGCAGCCCTGTTCCAAATGTTATCTGAAGCGAACGTAAGACGTTTCAGATCTTTTAGTATGAATTTTAATATTAGCTTTAGATGAACTATTGAATATTTTTGCACAGAATGAAGACTGTGGATTTTATCTGCCATCTTTTCCATTAAAATTATTTGGGAAAGGATCTCTTCAAGACCAGTATCAACTGTTAGTTTAGTTAATTACAAAATGTAGTTTATAAACAACAAGATTTTGAGGGCTTGTGTTAAACAAGGAAATATAAATTTCTGTTCACGTTGAACATTTTTAATCTGACTGTTTTGTTTCTTCTCTCAGGACATGAACAAACTGAAGACAAGCAGCGATGAGGAGGAACAGGACGAGGAAGAGGAGTCCAGTGAGGAAGAGGAAGAGGAGGAGGTGGAGACAAAAACGAAGGCCTCTAAGTCTAAAGGCAAATCTCCAGCCAACGGCTCAGCGGCGAGGAAGAAGCGAGCATACGTAGAGATTGAGTACGAGACAGAGCCCGTCGCCAAGAGCAAAGCCACGTCGTGATGTCACACCCTGTGCTGAGGACACACCCCCTCCACGGTGGTCATCAGTTTGTTCGTACAGAGACTGTAAATGGAAGTTTGTTTTGTTAATGGACACACAGGACGGATCTGACCTGGAATCAGAGCTGATTAAAACACCCAAAGTGACTTTGGCGCTTTGTCTGCTTAACAGTGACTTTAAAAATGACTGTTTGTTTTGTTAAATATTGAGTCCAGAATCCTCTTTGAAAACAAAGTAACAGATGATGAACATGACAATAAATCAATTTTGGAAGAAAACAAACTGTAAACCTGCTTTATACGTTCCTATTAAACAATGACATTTGTAGAAAAATATTTAACTCTCTAAAATATATTTTTGTCCAAAATAAAGTAACAAATACATTTTGTTGTTAAAACCCATATCCAAAATAAATAAAGTAACCAATACATTTTGTTGTTAAAACCCATTTATAACATTTAATGATGCTCTGCTGTGGAGCCAGGACAGTGACTTTAAATATTTCAATATAGGCATTAAAACCACTTGAACTGAAACAGGAATAACTGCCAGTGAAGTTCCACTGAAAAATAATGTGCAGGCACTTTAAGTTAGTTGTGATATTTTTGCATTTTGATGCATTTTTCAGTGCAGATTCAGATCAATCTAAAAGAAGCACAGCGAGATATCCGGGTATATACAGTATATATATTTTATTTACAAATAACTGAACCCCCGCAATCGTACAATGAAAAGGTACAGCTGAAGAAAACATTACAGATTTAGAATATAAATAATCAAAGAATCATAAGAAGCATGTTATAAATTTAGCAAACAGAAAAAGACATTGCAGGACAAAAAAAAAGAAAATGTACAGAGCGTTTTACAGCCAGCGAGCGGGGATGAAACTGGAAATCTCCAATTCTGACTTGATTTCGGATTGAATCACTTTTCAGCCTGATTACAGCGCCTCCATTTGGCTTCCAAACATACTAATTTAAAAACTTAAATGTACAGCACTGTTTTCTTGTTACAGTTATCGTTATGAAAAGTAATTTAGCCATTACGTTTATATGAAGATGTTCTGATCAAATGTTGGCGCTGTAACAAAATCCGGGATCTTTAAACTGAATTCTTTAATGCATCTTTTCAATTTAAATGTTATTACGCTGAAACAACCCTGCCACCTACAGGGCCGGCAATGCTGTTGCATTTAATACATTTTTGAATATTTTCTTAAATTAAACGTTTGTGTTTTCCTTTGGCGAGAGAAGCTTAAGGCAACGGTCACACCAGAGCTTTAAACGACAGGGTTTTCTTCAGTGACTTCTTGTTGACGTTTGTGACCTTTTGGTTTCTGGAAGCTTGTTAAAATCTTTTAGTGTAAAATTTCAAAAAACAACAACGACAAAAACTCTTTACTTCAGTCCCTCCAGAAAAATACGCCGCATAAATTGCAGATTTCCGTGCATTTTTCTGGAAGGACTGAAAGTTAGTTCCTTATGTTCTTTTACCCCAGTGAAATATGGCGTGCAGGTTATTAAGTGAAGAAAAGCAACGAGATGTCTGAAAGTCCGGTGCGTTTTAAGAGGGGAGGGGGGCTTCATTTTATAAATCAAGCATCACAGTTGAAGAAGGCTGCTGTCCACCAATCGAGGACAACGAAGAGTAAAATCACTCCCCATTCAGACAGATGTGGACACAGTTAAAAATCAGGTTTTTGTTGAAGTGGTTCAGAGAACCTCAGTGATACCTGGACCCACAAACAGCACAGGCTTTAATACTCTTAACACTTCAGCTGTGAGTGGCTATGTACACGAGATCTGAGCGAGACCACCAGCCCAGAATCTGGAACCACATCATTCACAACAGTACTCATGAGTGACATCTGTACACAGAGGGGACTAATGTCACTCATGAGTTATCTGACATCTTATCTGTGGAGTCAACAGTAAACAGAAACTTAAGTGTGTACGTAGGAGAGCTAAATAATTTCAATTTATATATATTTTTAAATTAATATAAAACTAATTTACCTTTACTAACAAATTACAATAAACAAAACAAAAAATAGTCATGTCGCTTTTTTTTTTGTCAATTTTTTAATGTCAAACTTGAAAAATTGGGGTGCTATGCAGTTTTGGCCATTTCTTCGCTGTTTTCACGCTTTTTGCTGGCAGGTTTCTCTATAGAGCTCCCCCTACAGCTTCGGAATAGATATTTGGCAACACTGTAAAAACTCGCTCGGTCAATCTGCCGTTTCCTCTTTCTCTGTTCCTCCGACAATGCTTTCTTAGCTTTCTGCTTCTTTTTTGCCGGCTCAGCCATGATGATAGTGTGAAAAACTCCATCGCTACCTTGTTCTTATAGCTAGCCTTAGGCGAGCCGCCGGCTGAAAGTTGCAAGGGTGGTTTTTCCACTCACAGGCGCTAGGGGGAGCGAGACGGCCACCATTCAACCCGAAAAAAGTCATATAACCATTCCAATGACTCCAAAGCTGTTCAGTTAAGGTAAATTAAGCTGCATAGTTCCCCTTTAATAAGTCAAAATGATCACTTGTGACTTTTTAAAATCATGATTATGAGCCAGTAAATAAATCAAAATGGACTTATCATAACTTTGGCTTAGAAAAGCAAAAATGTTGACTTAGTATCTCAAAATTGCCATTAGTATTTTTAAAATTCAGATTTTTTACAATTCTTTCAACACATTTAGTTTTAACTGACTTGTTTTATTTTGTTAATGTCTTTTCATATCTTTCACCCTTCATTTCTTATTTTCCTCAACATTTCCCATTTTTATAACACTGAAAAAAGGAAATTCATGTGGATAATGTAACGTAGATAATAATTATACTACGTATGATTGCACCAAGAAGAATAAAAAAATCCAAATGTGAGTAAAACCCATAAAAATCAAATGTATCAACTGATTGAAGGTTAAAAAAAAAAAAAAAAGCTTTCTTTAATTGTTTTGACTAATTGACTCAGTGTATCATCAGATAGCTTGTAGATGACATCTGTTGCTTCAGACCTCAAGGGGAAACATTTCTCAGGCTTTTTAAAAATCTTCAAATCCTTCCTTGGGATTTAAACAGATTTACTGAATATATTAAAGTGTGTTTTCCCTGCTGCAGATACACTGGACATGAACTGTAAACTGGACAGCTGATCCATTTAATGCAAATCCAACGTTAATCCATCAACGAGAACAGAATCATATCAGGTCAAAGCTGCATTCATCGATTTATTTTTAAAACACTGAATCAAACGACCGATACATTACATGGTATACTGTGTGCACATCTGGCGGCTTGGTTTTGGCTTTTCTCCCCTTCCAGTGACCACAAAATCAAAGAATACAGCTTTGAAATATTTAAAAAGTGTTGGGGTTTCTGTTTTGTAGCTAGTTCGCGCTAGACTGGGTAAACCCAGCCCGATCTGCCGGCGATTTGATTTTGCCCTGTAGCTCAGGCTGGAAACCTGTACGTTTATCTGTCCTGCTTCAGTTACAAATCTGCGGGGACCAATCACAAACTGCCTATTGGCGAGTTTAACACGATGACGATAGAGGAGCGACCAAGCAGCTTCTTGTTTACATTCAACATGGCGACCACCGAAGCGCAGCAACCGCTCTCTTATTACAGCAATGGCAGCAACCCGTTGATGCCGCTGTCACTGCTACGTCACCCGGATCGTTGGTCTGATTGGTTGAAGGACTATCCAACTGCGTACAGAGTCATTTGAACTATGCCCGTTGATCACGCCTTTTGTGCAGTAAGAAAACACAGAGCAGACTCCCCAGACTAACGTTCAATCAAAAAACATTTATATATTTGGAAAAACGTTAGAAAAAAACATTAACAAGAATTTAATAAAATCTATTCTTAACTTGTGATCCACTGTGGGGCCAGTAGTGACATTCTGGTTCAGGTAAGTAATTTTATTCTTCATCGTCACCTTCATCAATCAGTTGCTTTATCTCGCCACAGAACGATCAATATTCAAAGTTGCCTTAAGTTATTTAGTTAAAAAATATTTACTATTTAAAAAAAAAAGAAAAGGCAAGTGTGGAGATGCAGAGATGGTGGGTTTGGAGGATCCCGTCTGTGAACATATGTTTGTTAGAGGTCTTTGAGGATCCACTCGGTCCCTAGTAACAGAGACCAGACCCAGGAGCCAAGTAAGGCCGGGTCCAGATAATGTTTAGTATCATTTGGTAAGCAGAATAGTGTCCTCACAAACTTTTCAGATTTAGTCTCTTAAAAAAGAAAACTCTTTATGCACGTTGGATCCGAATATGGTTTCAGGTCCGTTTTGGATCAGGTCCTAAAAGTTGGACCCACAAAGACCTGTAATCTGTGCATGTGTGTTTATATGTGGGTCTATCTGTACTGAGATCCTGGCTCTTTTCGGTTAACATTTTCCGATCTTCTCTGTGACCTCCCTCTTCCAGCTGGGGTTAAAGGGGCTACTCAAGTGATTTAGACGTGACCGAACTAGTGTATTTGAAGTCAGCTAAAGCTTTTATCGCACTTTTATAAAGTTGGGGAACTTGTGAGAGACATGTTAAAGAAAGACTGGTCAAAACTAAAGCAGCAAAGGCTGAGGTGTTCTGACTTTTAGTAAATAATATAGGACAAACTCCAAAACCATGGATCCTACAATTTTCGTTAAGCAGATTCGTACCGTCTTTCGGTAGACCCACTTAGCCTGGTGAATGCCCACGACTTTCAAACTGCACACCCGCTGTTTGAAATAGGCTTTTGTTATAGGTGGTCTTCTAACCCAGGCCAAATTACATCGTCAGAGTTATTTTTTGCAGACTTTAGGAAGCTCCTCCATAGCCACAGAAGACATTACACAAGTATTTTCAGAGGTTAAGTGTACTAAGCATGGAGTACTCATTTAACCTGCATTCGAGGTGATTGGTAGTCAAACAAGTAAAATTATATCATCAGCTTTAGGTGTGAATATTGCTGGAACTCCAACAGAACAACAGATTCAAAAGTCTCCAATCCACATCATCAACTACAGTGTAAATGCATCTTCGGATCCACATTACCGACACTGTGTAAATGCAACGGGTCAGCTCGAAGGGCAGCGGTTTGGAAACTCCTGCATGGGGAACAAGTGATATGAGGAGAGTCCAGGCCACTCTGTTAGAATTAATGGATTTGAAGCATGAATTTTTAAGACTTTTCCGACTGAACAACAAATGATGGGATACCACACACATAAGACATAAGTATGACTATTAATCCCAACGTTTATATCAAAGCATGAACGCCAGAGTTGGGCGTTTGGACGATCTGGATTTATAGCAGATCAGATTAAAGCTAAATATGAATATTTGGACTAGAGGTGGTCCTCGATTTGGACCAATAAGCAGTCTGGCTTGAGCCAAGGCTTTGAATCTGTCCATAGGAATGTCTGGAGTTGAGACTTGGGTGATCCGTTTTTTAATGAGGTGTTGTCCAGATTTGGACTGCAGGTTTGTCCGAATTTAAGCATTGAATCTGTATCTGTCTTATTGGTGTTTAACATTTGGGACAAAAGTAGTTGGAATACCCTCACTTGAGTTGGGTTCAGTCTTGGGGAAAATGGTTATCGGTTGGTGGGCTAAGGGTGGTGCTATTCTGGGCTTACAACAGTCCAAGTTTGGCCTACCTTTGGGCCAAGCCAGCCTGGATGTTTAAGTTTTTTTTTGGGTGATCTGCATTTTAGTGAAGTGTAGATCAGATTTGGGCTGTAGTTGGAGTCTTGTGTCTTTATTTGTTAACTAATAATAATGAATAAATTGTGTTATCAAGTGTGACCAGGGTAGTCCTAAATTGGACAACCTTCACTTGAGTCAGGCCAACAGCGCTTTAATCTTGGAATGTCCAGAGGGTCGTCCAGTTTTGGGGAAAAGTTTGCCTGGCGATGGGCATAGTGACTAAGCTGGAATGAGACCTAGCATGATCCAAGTGTGGACCAAGAGTGGCCGGGATTTATGCTTAGGGATTCATTTTGTGCAAACAGTGATCCAGCTAAGGTCTAGGGTGGTCCTGATTTGGGAGTTGACCAACACTGATCCAGAGGTGGCACATAGACATCTGGAATGTTTCTGGATTTGGTAGCGGGTGTTCTGATTTAACCAAAGCTGGTAAATATCGGATTGGGTGGAGGATGGTTGAATCTTGTTTTGGGTATTGAACTGAGGTCTGGATTTGACAACAGTTGGTTGGACTGTTAAATGTAATCCAGCTAAATCCTGTTTGACACACTCTGGATAGAAGACGCATGTTAGTGCCTGGTGGATCTCTGTGTACGTATCTGTCTGCTTCTGTCCGTCCGTCCGTCTGTCTGATGGGTCTGTGGTTAGCAGCTGCAGCCTTCTTTGGCCGGTTGGCTGTCGGCGTTGAGGCGACCTCCTTGCGGCGCAGACGGTTTGTGCTGGACTCCTGACTCGGCAGCGTTCAAGTCCAGACTGCCATCTTGGATGTTCTGATAAATTCTCTTTGCCGCTTCCAAGAAGGCCTCTTCCACATTCTCCCCTCTGAGGGAGAAAAGGGGGGGGGGAAGGGGATAGAGAGATTAAGATACAAACAGTAAAACATCTTACAGATCAGATTCAAAACTTTATTATCATGCGCACATAAACAAATTGCACCTCAAGTCAGTTCAGACCGGGTTTGACTGCAGTGATGGATGAAGTACTCAGATCTCTTACTTAAAAGCAGCAATACGACAATTAAAACAAGTAAAAGTCCTGCATTCAAAATTTTACTCAAGTAAAACATAAAACTATTAGCAACAAATTATACTTAAAGTAACACAAGTAAAAGTATTCCAAGTGTTAACTTTACTATATATTTATTATTGCATTGTTATTCCTGATGCATTACTGTCTGAGCAGCATTTAAATGTTGTCAAGGTAAAGCTAATTTTAACAACTGCATACTATTGGGTCTACCTATATTTTATAAACTGATCAAATGTTTAATGTATAAAATCTTGACCTGACTAAAGCTAAATGTAGTGCAGTAAAAAGTACAATATCTCCGTCTGAGATGTAGTGGAGTAGAAGTAGCAGAAAATGTTGGAAATATTCATGTAAAGTTCAAGTACCTCAAATTTGTACTTAAATATACTTAAGTATAATTTCTTTCCACCACAACCAGCCTATTGTGTGTGATGAATAGTTGATGAAAGTGTGTATATGTGTGCATTTGTACTTACGTCTTAGCGCTGGCCTCTAGAAACAGCAAACCTGATAAACAACAGGAAGTAGAAATAACATTTTAATTAATTAACAAATTAATCCTAATTTTTGCTTGGATATATTTATATTGCTCATAAATTCTCACACACAATATTTGTCCCATAATGTCATACAAACAAACACATTTCTCACCATTCTCCTCCGCAAACTGTTTGGCCTCCTCGTACGTCACGTCTCTCTGAGCCTCCAGGTCGCCCTTGTTTCCAATCAGAATGATCACCTGGACACAAACACACAGCTGAGAAACTACACAGGACAAGGAGTCTATCACATGAGGTTTATTAATAAAAACTCTAAAAGAGGAGAAAACATGTTTTAAAAACTAATTGTGAGGACCAATGTAACAATCTTTTTTTTCCTGCTTGATGTAAACGTTTGATGTCAAACAGTGTGTGTGTGTGTGTGTGTGTGTGTGTGTGTGTGTGTGTGTGTGTGTGTGTGTGTGTGTGTGTGTGTGTGTGTGTGTGTGTGTGTGTGTGTGTGTGTGTGTTGGAAAAAGGTATAAAAAGCTATGGCTTCAGCTGTCACCTTTTCTGACTGCAGAAACCGGTTGTGTTATTTTGTAATAACGATGGTATTTAAAAAAAAATAATTCTTGCCTCATGGTATAGGCCTTAAATAAAGAACAATATACTACTGTAGCCGAGAGTTATGAGTTGTGCCTATACTTAAGGTAATAAAATAATAACATGGAGGCTCAGTTGTCTGAACCAAGACGATCAACTCTATTGACTACCACATTGTCAACTGCATTACAGCTTCAGCCCTTACCTTTCACAATAAAAGCCGTTCACTAAGAGGCAACTCAACAAAGTCCCACCTCTAGGGATATTACTGTCTGATGTCCTCTTGTAAGTGAAAACTCAAACAGTCATGTGTTTTGTCTTTATTTAGAGGTGGTAGTAACCCAAATAGGAACATAGAGAAAGGACTTAAAAGTTACTGTGGCTCCTGGAACCGGTTTGTGAATACAGCCCCTGGGCTTTACGTGTTTGTATATGAGTGTGTGAACTCACTGTGTTTGGGTTGGTCAGGTTCCTGGCATCTGTTAACCAGCTGCTCAAGTGATTATAAGTACTTCTCCTAAAACATGGAGGAAATGAGACAAAAACAAAATTATCCATCAAAAAAATACAACTAATTCTCTCACTCTCACTCTCACACACACACACACACACACACACACACACACACACACAGTACCTGGTGATGTCGTACACCATGAGGGCCCCGGCAGCCCCTCTGTAATAGGACCTGGTGACAGCCCTGAAGCGCTCCTGACCGGCTGTGTCCCAGATCTGCAGCTTCACTTTCTGACCGTTAACCTCCATGATCCTCGTCCCAAACTCCACCCCGATGGTGTGAGGACAGTCAGCCATGACTGCACGATCACACACAGAAAATATACTTCATTTTGACAGTTACTATCAACACTGACACAAAGCTTTAGCAGCTTTATTTTCAGAGTAAAAGCCTTTGCATTCTGTATTTGAAAGCTAAATAAAAACTGTGTGAATAGATTACCCACAGGAACAATAAAGAGCAAGTCTCACCATACTATTACTTCTTTTTAATGTTCTATTAGTTCAAGGTCCAGCTTTATGGACATTAAACGATATGAGGTGAAAGACAGTAGGAGAAAAGAAGAAGAAAGGACTCACATTTTTTCTCCGTGAACTGGTGCAGCAGACAGGACTTTCCTACTCCCATATCACCTGGAGAGAGAGAGAGCGAGAGACAGAGAGAGAGAAAGCAAAAGAGACAGAGAGAGAGGGAAAAGGTAAAACATGAGGTCAGAGGTTTTCCTCATTTCAAAGTTTTATTTTTAAAATAATGTCTGTGTTTAATAAGCACAGGAGTCTAATAACGTAACAGTCATACAGGTTTATGTTCTGACCGACCATCAGTTTAAATTATTTCAAGGTTCCAGGATTAAAACTTTTTAGATAAACATTTAATGAAACGTCAATGGAGAGGTTTAACCGGAGCCATTCAAAAAGTCGGGGCAGTCACTGTTGAGCTCTACGAGAACCGATTTAAACTGCTGAATGTTTTTATCTTTAACTTTATCTTAATGTTAGCGGAGCATATCACATACTGTGAAGCTCTGTGATTGGCTGTTTGTTAGTGAAATGCACCCTGGGAGACGTAGTTTACTTACTCTATATCAGTTTTTATGTTTTGCACCTTTTTAACTTCTATCAAAGAGCCAAATATTTTCTAATACAAATGTTCATCTTTTGTTTGGATAATTCAACGAGGAGAGTTTCATGTCAACCTGTCACCAAAACTTTATGAGGAAATGAATTTGACTTCTGGATATAACTCCTCAAACTTCACAGCTCTAGGAGGGTTAACAGGCGAGCTAACACAAGCAGCCAGTCTGTCACAGACTGGTCATCTGGAACTGGAAGGTTTCATGTCTCCAGAAATCAATTTTCCCAGACATAAAACCGAGCAAATATCTGATTGGAAGTTAGAAAATCAATTTAAAAACTGATGGTGTGATTTAGAAAAATTGTCCTGCAAAGTGAAGCGTACACAATTTGTAGTTACTTGGTCAAAATATGCTAAACTAAAAACTATGGTTGTAATAAAACAGATTATTCTGCTTGGAATTTAAATAATTCTATTTATTTGGTGTGTTTTTATCAGTTTCATGGCTTTCAGTTTTATAGCCTGTTGTGACCTGTTGTCTTTTGGGAAAGTGTTTGTTCATTGTTCGTACAGTGTAATATACAAGTGTTTGAAATATTCCTTAATTTTATAATGAAAATAGTTGCCAGTGGGCAAAATGGTACCAGATTCCTCAGCAAGAGGGTCAAATTAATAAAAACAAATGGATCCTGATGCATTTGTTTTTTTACGCTGTACCGAACAACTCACATCGAACCGTGACTCCTGAACCAGGGTATGAACGGAACCGTGGCTCCGTCACACCTAAAGCTTAGTTCCCACTACAAGACTTTCAAACTCACCGATGATGATGTATTTGAAGATGTAGGAGTAGTTGTAAGGTGCGGCTGTCATCTTGATACTGTGGGGAAAATGAAAACAGGAAAAGAAGTCTGACTTAAACAAAACTTGGACTTCAGACAAATCAGTACACATCCTGTCCGAGAGTCTGGACCGAACCAGTGTCAGTAATCACCTCTGCGGTCAAACAACCTGATCAGAAACCGTTTAACTGGGCAACAGACAAAAGGAAGCAACCGGCTAGGCTAACACACAGCTAGGCTAACACAGCGAGCTCTGAGTTAGCATGAGACGTTAAACACCATGACAGTCCCGAAGCGTGAAAGCAGTCATCTTTAGGAGACGTATTAAACACAATCAGCTGACTTTCCTCTCTCAGAAAACCTTTTTTTTAAGCTTAGCTCCGGAGCTAACCGGCTAACAGCTGCAGTGCTGTCAACGCCTTGCTAACAGGCTAACAAGCAGGAGGCCACTTTTATCACAACAAATTAAATATTAAATAAATAATTAAGCAGACAGACGGAGAGGATGAGTTATAAATGCAGATGTTTACCTTCGGTCCGGGTGTCTATCTAACCGGTATACTTGATTAAATTGCCGATAAGACGGGTAGTTATCTTTGTTAACTGGTTAGCCCGGTGATCCGTCAGGAAACCTTCTATGGAAACCTTTCCCTTCTTCCGCGATTCTTCTTCTTCAGCGATCATGCGGCGAAACAACGCTAGACTGACAGGTGTCTACCGCCGCCCAGCGGACGAGAGGAGGCTAATGCCTGTATCCAGAGTTTTTAGTTAACTAGTACAGAGCCCGTTGGAAATGTGCCTGTTTGGAACAGGCGATTGCTTGGCCTGTGGTATTGCTGCTTGTAGAATTCTTCAAAACCAAATTGTACCCCAAAATTACCATAGACAGGAAAATTACTTACATGAAGACATTGTAGGCCTACTACTGTATTTACCTGACAGAGAATGGGGCAGATTCAGAATGTAATCACAAAATATCACATCTGCGTTCATCAGCCACCAGAGCCTTTGTGTGTGTGTGTGTGTGTGTGTGTGTGTGTGTG
This sequence comes from Perca flavescens, assembly GCF_004354835.1. Classification (NCBI taxonomy): domain Eukaryota; kingdom Metazoa; phylum Chordata; class Actinopteri; order Perciformes; family Percidae; genus Perca; species Perca flavescens. The sequence continues at coordinate 13,731,354 of NC_041335.1, forward strand.
TGTGTGTGTGCGCACGGAGGGAGAGAGAGAGAGAGAGAGAGAGAGAGAGAGAGAGAGCGAGAGCGAGAGAGACACGTTGTAACACTTCAGCAGAGGTGCTCATTTCCATTGGCCTACAGGTTTAGTGGCTTGATGATTAATGGTGAAGTAGGGGGTTTGATATTGGTATGGTATTTTGGTGATGGTAATGTTATTAGTGTTGTAAGTTAGCAGTAGACTTAATAAACCCGACCCAGGGTGAGTCTGATGAAAACTGATGTGTCTGCCCGGTTCAACTCTGACATTTTCTCGCATTGCACAGTGCTGTGAAGGAATAATCTCCGAGATTACGTTATGTTCTGCCAGCTCACAGCAACCAATAGCAGGAAAAGAGTCAAAGGCTGTCCAAAGTATTTTTTACATTTTTTTTTCAATACATTTTTGTGGGTCTGAGGTGTATTTCACATTTTAGCTGCCAAAGCTCCGCTTCTTTCTTCAACCCTCTCTGTGTCTAGTGCTGAGTTCAGTCAGTGTGTAGTGTGAGAGGGGGAGGGGCCAGCGGCTAGAGCGCAAAAGCCAATGTGTTCTTCTTTTACCTATGATATCTTTTGCATTTCTAATCCAAACAACGTAAACTTGGCACTGCACTTGCCCGTAGCAAGACACCTGTCAAGTTTGAAATCCATCGAACTAACGCTTCGAGAGATATGCGCATAACACACACACAGACAGACAGACAGACAGACAGACATTCCGCAATTTATAGATAGATAACTTAACCCTGTGTTGTCCTCGGGTCAAATTTGTCCCGTTTTAAAAGTTGCTTTCAGAAATATGGGTTTCTTACAACCAAATTGCCCCAAAATAACTAGGATGCATGCATGTACGTTGTATGGAACCCATACAACATATACATCCATGCATCCATGTTGTTTTATTTAATTTAACAGCATTTGAATTTTTTTATTTTTAAATAGTTTCAAAACGGCATCCTGACCAAACTTTGACATAAACCAGTCTGTGATTCACTCAACATCCTCTGATCTTAACTATTCTATTAGTCAAAAATAATTCATAATTTCTGCTTTTTTCAAGCTCAAAAATTAGGTATAATGTCATTTAAATTAGGTGTATTTACCATGAATAAAAAAAGCGTTGAAAAGAGGGACAAAAACGTTTTACAAAAGCTCCAAAAACATAAAAAAAGCGACAAAACGTTGGAAATCTTTTTCAATTTTGACCCAGAATGACAAGTTCATGGCCGACGGTGAAGACAACACAAGGGTTAATTATAGTATAGTTTAGTAAGTGGTGGAATATAACTCAGGACGTTTTATGAAGTACTGTACTTAAGTACAAATTTGAGGTAATTGCACTTTACTTGAGTATTTCTACTTTCTGCTACTTATACTTCTACTCCACTACATCTAAAGAAAAATATTGTACCGTTACCTCATTTTTATGACATATTTAGTTACTACTTATTTTACAGACTCAGATTAAAAGGCCTAATACAAAATATAATCAACAAATAAATGATGATGCATTATTTTAGGTTAATACAAATCTTTATTTATCCGCGGGGGAAATTCAGAAACTACCCAGCAGCATATGTAATTAAAACAAGCTCCACCTTTATCAGCGGCAACATTAAAGTGATGAACACATTATTGCATCAATCATTTTTCATTGAATATAATTCTGAAATGGATCATTCTGCATAATTACTTTTACTTTTTGTACTTTTGGAAGTATATTTTGATGCTTATACTTTTGTACTTTTACTTAAGTAAAATGCTGAATGCAAGTCTTTTACTACTACATTTCTACACTGTGGTATTACTACCTTTACTGAAGTAAAACATCAGAGTACTTTCACCACTTTTTGTATCCCTGCTGTAATTTCAAACCTTTTCAAATACAAAAAAACTAAAATGCAGTTTTTTATATTACAGTATAATTTTACAGATCAGAGTTTAGTCCAACATCAATAAAGAAACGTTCTCCTGAGATTATTATAAAATCCAGTAAATATAAGTCATGGAAATAAACATAGGCTAAATCATCATGTGTATAATAACATTGTGCAGAACAAGTAAGAAGAGATATAAAACAGTTTCAGTTAAAACACAATTACATCAAAGAGAACATGTTGTACTAAACTAAATAGAACTAACTTAAACAAATGTGCGACCTGAAATTAACAACAATAAGTCATCAAACTGAACACAGAGAAGAGGATTTCTATTACAATTTACAGACTTCACCACACAGGATTAAACCGGAAAGTCCGCAACATGTCTGTTTTCACACTGTACAGACTCCAGCTCTCTGAGTGGCTTTAAAGAAAGAAGTACCTGCAGCTCATTTGCTACAGCTGATTCAGAGCTCCAAGAACAACTGGAAGTACACTGGATTCATAAGCACCTATATTATTACGATGGATCTAACAAAAAATAATAATTGTTTATTGATTATATACATACTGTAGATATCAAAATCAAAGTCTCTAATTGGACTAAAATAAACCCTGATTAGTGTTAAGATGAAATGTTAATAAAGAATGTGCAGTGTGAGGGCTTTTATGTGTGTACTTATGAAACAAAGGCAGGTGTGAGACTCAAGCCTGTGTCCTCACTCTCTCAACAAATCCTAAAAGCCAAAGGATCATCATCAATATAATATCCTGAAAAAATAGGGTTCCCCAGTTTTGACTTCTTATTTTACTCTGATGCATTCCTGATGTTTAAAGTTATTCATAATCTTGCACACCCTTCTGTTAAAGGAGGCCTTGCCTATCCTGGCAGCACCAGTGCCAGTAGGACTAGAGACTTTACTTAGGGTGACTGGGTATCGCATTCAAAAGGGCCTTTGGCCTTTGGTCAGTCTGTTTTCTCAGTTAAAGTAGTGGGGAAGTGAAATTAAGTATGATATTCCATACTCAGGATGCTTTGCAGTTTTAAAACCAGCCCCAAAACCAATATTTATCATATTGATTCGATGCATTATCTCGCACTGATTGACTTTTATGTATTGTGCTGTTTAATGTTTGCTGTTCTGTGGTTATTATTTGTGTAGTTGCCCAGGGGCAACAGATGTAAATAGTTGCTAGCTAACTCTGGTGCAATTACCTTCAATTGTACGCTGGCCTGCAAAAATGAACAATAAAATAAATGAAAACTACCAACATCACTTTGTAAAGGTCTAAAACCAGCCACGCACTTTGTTCTGTTTAGACTAAATCAGGTGTTGCACATGCAGACATGTTTGTTGACATGTACAGTCGCTGCAGTCTGAACAGTCCTAACTTTTGGGCCGCTTGCAGACATTTAGATGACACAATTTGTTTCATTTTAAAGTCACACAAGGGTCTCTTGATTTTGGTGACTTGTTTGGTGAAATTAGGTAATTGCTCAGCACTAATTCAACATAATACCAAAACATTGGATGTAGACTTTAATCAGTGGTGTGAGTACAATTTTGAGATACTTGTACTTTACTTAGGGTTTCCATTTTCTACTACTTTATACTTTTACCCACTACATCTCAGACTGAGATCTTTTTACTTTTTACTCCCCTACATGTATCTGATAACTTTAGTTACTTTACAGATTCAGTCAAAACAAAATATAATCAACTAATGAATGATGATGTATTAACTACCCGCTGCAACATTAAAGTGATGAACACATTAATGCATCAATAGTTGTAATCCAATAATATATATTATTCTGCATAATGAGTACTTTTACATTTGGTACTTTAAGTATACTTTGATGCTAATACTTTTGTACTTTTACTTAAGTAAGATTAGGACTTTCATTTGTAACAGAGTATTTCTATACTGTGGTATTACTACTTTTATGGAAGTAAAATATACTTTCTCCACCTCTGACCGTAATGAGTAACTTCACTCATTGTAAAGCATGTCAGAAAGTTCTCCAATTGAGAGGACTGTTTGTAGATGATGATGATAATGATGATGATGATGATGATGATGATGATGATGATGATGATGACAGACGGTTGGTATCAAGCAGCAGCTTTGGTTTCCCATTCCTGTGAAAACAGTAACAGCAGAGTTAACTGGACAACTGAGACAGATGATTCGATACCTTTGAATGGTGTTCATATGCTGCTGTTTTCTGTTAAAATCTTTGCTGACCTCCAGTGGTTTAACTTGTCACCTTGCTGCAGTGATGCACAGGTGTACTCCAAGACCCTGTGACATCACTGCTGGCTGTGGTTACAGGTGAAACTTTTAACCAGAGAGAAAAATGCTGATTTACAACCTGCTTACTTTAAAAAAATAAAATAAATACGGTAATGTTAGTATGGTGATAAGCTAAACTTTAATTGCTAAACATGCTAATGTGACCATGTTAGCATTAGCATGCTCAATGTTGTAGAAAGTAACTACTTTTAGTTAGTAAGTACTCTTTTACAGTGTGGTATTCATACTTTTACTTAAGTACAGGATGTGAATACTTTCTCCGCCATTGGTGAACTGTAGCCGTGTCTAGATTTGAATTCCCTAAAAGTTGCCTTGAAATACAAAAACTCTGGATTGTTTTGACTAAATCTGTATTAAAACATAAAGGTGATTGAATGTTGACTGTGATCTATCTGCAGGTTCATTTAGCTAGAAATGAAATAAGTGATATAAAGTACATGTCATTTGTAGTTTATAAGCTAAAAAGCAGCAGAGTGAACCTTTAACCCAGAGAGTTGTAAACGGAGGCATTCATGTGCAGCTAACATAAGTTTGTGTGTGTGTGTGTGTGTGTGTGTGTGTGTGTGTGTGTGTGTGTGTGTGTGTGTGTGTGTGTGTGTGTGTGTGTGTGTGTGAAACTCACCTTCCTCCTCTGGAAAACCTTCCCATGTTCAATGAACAGCGCTGAAGGAGCTCGTCTGAGAGAGTTTTTAGCTGAGGCTGTCCGTCGCAACAGAGGGTTCAGGAAACCCACCTGCACCAGTAGACCAGCAGAGACCAGCAGAGACCAGAGAACAGAGGATGTCAAAACCATAGTGTGGCTGAGTTATAATACATATATGCTCTGAATCCACAGATATAGAAATGTTTATGCATCCATCTTATTGTAATGCACTGTAAATTGAGATGTTTGTAAAATTGTAAAAAATATTTCCTCACCTGAGCACGCTCACCACAGATGGCCAGCGACTGTCTAAAAGAGGTGCGTTTGTTTTGCTTTCCGACAGACGCCAGGTTGATCTCTGACCCCGCCCTCAGCTGCACCGTCCTCTTCCCCGTTAACTCCAGCTTCTGAACGCCTCGTTCCACTTCCACCGACTTCCTGTCTGAAAAACGGACAAAGATCTTCACTAAAGGTATTTCTGGCATTTTAAAAATTACTTAAAGCTATAGTGCATAGTTTCTGCCGCCCCCATGAGGAATTCTAAGTAATGACAACAAAACTTGGCGCGTCCACATGATACAAGCCTTCTGTGACTGCGCAAATATTAGCATGCAGATGCAGCTATACTAGCCTGTATGTAGCCTGAGAGGGAGAGAAACATCTGCAAATCTCCTTTAATAAATGAAGGCCACAACTTAGATCAGTGAATCAACATTTTTATCAGCTCAGATCTTCTCTCGTCTGTACTGTGGTGGCTGAACAGTCAGAGGATTTCAGTGAGAAAATCAACTACAAACTATGAAACTGAGATTGAGTCTTTATGCTTATTTATGAGACTCACTGTGGCCAGTGAAGACGGTGTTGCTGTAGGCCACTGAGTCTCTGGACGACACCGAGCTGCAGTGAACTGAATCCTGAGAGCTGTGGAGCTAAAACGCCACAAACACTGATCATTGTTATTATCTGTTCAATTCAATCTTGTACAAAGAAACACGTTTTATGACGTTTTATTTCCTTGTTTGTATGAACAAAGGAGTGATTTTAAACAGAGCATAAATCCTTTGCTATACAGAGCATACCATGAGCTCCAGTATGGAGGTGTTAGAGTAGATGGGCTGGTCTTGGCCTGCTCCACTAAGGTGGAAGGGGTCGTCCATGTAGGTGTTGGAGGTGGGAAACTTTCGAGTCTGCAGCCCACTGAGGAGGGAAAAAAATTAAATTACTACAAGAGAAAAAAAAGAAGAAGAAGAAGAAGAAGAAGAAGAAGAAGAAAACAAGTAGAAGAAGAAAACAAGTATAATACCATTTGGGGTGCATCAAGGTTCTTTTCTTGGACCATTTCTCTTTTAGATTTACATTAATGATAGTTTTTTTACTTTTTGCAGATTGTATTAAACTAATAATCTCACATAAGTAAAAGTAACTAATACCACACAGTAAAAATACTCTGTTACAGTAAAAGTCCTGCATTGAAAATGTTCCTTCAGTAAAAGCATGTAAGTATAATCATAAAATCGTAGTTAAATTATTAAAAGTATAGAAATGTCCCCTGTGACTGTTCATTCATGCATTAATGTAAAAGCAGGGTTTTACTGTTGTAGTTGGTTGAGGTGGAGCCCATTTTGAACTATTAACTAATGATTATTTTCATTATGAATTAATCTGCTGATTATTTTCTCCATTAATTGATTGTTTGGTTTGTAAAAAATAGTGAAAATAGTGAGAAATGGCGTCACAATTACCTAGAGCCCAAAGTGACACCTTCACAATGTTTGTATGTATGTGAACACCCTGAAAACATGCTCTGTAACTGTATTAACAGACTATTTTACCTGAGAGCTCCACCTGTGTTGATCTGTGTGTTGTTGTCTTGGCGACTGTGATTGGCAGCTCCGTCCTGCAGCAGCTTTAGCCATCGCTCCTTTTCATCTGAACTACTCACCTGAAGGAAGGAAGTATTGACACATGAAAATATAAACAGCTAACTCCAACCCATAACCAAATGAATGCCTGGTCAGCTCACCTCCAGCACAGCCACCTGGTCACCGAGCATGCTCAGTGTGATCCTGTAGGAGTGGTCGGTGTCAGGCCCGCCTCTGACTTCGCACCCTCTGAGCTGGACGGTGTACTGAGGCGACCTCTCTACCTCCTCCTCCTTCTCCTCCTCTCCAAACATGTTGAGTAGACCTGCCTCCACCTGACACAGTAAACTCTGCCACTGACAGTTCATCAGCACGCTCAGGAAACCTGTCAGTCAAACACACCTGAGGTCAGAGCGAGGTCACTCTAACGTGATATCATTTAGTGACTTAAAGGAGCTTAACACTGTTTTAGCCTTTTTTTCAATAGGAGCTGTTTTTTCTTTTCATTGTTGTCGACCAGTGGTTGCCTGGGTCCAGACCTTTTAACCCACTCCACTAAGTTGACTGATTTGTGTGGCATCATGACATGAACCAGCAATTTTTGGGATTAAAAACGATCTAAACTACCCAGTTTATGAACAGTGTATGAAGCAGATAAAATGAAATCAATAAAAATGAGCACCACCTCGACCAACTACAGAATTGAAGTACAGCTCACATACGTCATTAATACAGTTTTTTCTGATGCTATGGTACTATTCTCACAAGTATGTGGTAATATTTCACTACCTTAAATACAAATAAACCAACAAATCATCAAAAAAAAACTCTTTTCACAACTCTAAGTACATCTGACATTGACTGTGTACAAAAAAAACATCTAGAACTACCAGTTTTACTTTAAAATTCACTATGGTCATACAAAGTACATGCATAACTTTGCATAGGATTTTCTTCTGTATTGTTAAAATACTTTTTACTAACACTATGCTCATTATTCATAACTGATAGTCAACGAAACATTTGCCTAATATATTATATGTATGGTTTTAAAGTTTGCCTATTATAGTCTGATGCAAATCTTCAGAATCACCACCCTAAAGTGTGAGATTTTATGTGACCTCAGTGGGATTTGAACCCACAACCTTAGTGTTAGTAACTTACAGTAGTGCTCAAACCATCAGGGCCACAAAGAACCACTGCAATGCTTACAGTGTGTACAATACAAATGTGTGGATGAGGCTTGTAATGACATCACTGCTGACCAATGTCAGGCTTGGATTCAACATTCAAGAATATTTTTCCCAAGGTGCATGAACTATGAAAACATACATTGTGATGTGGACGAGAACTTATGGCCAAATCCAGAAGACCGAATTGATGCAGATTAGTGTAGTTACAGAAAACTTTCACAGTATTTATAGTAAACAGTTTTCTTCCAGTTCTGTTACAGTGTTTTATTTACAGTATTTGATTAGACAAAACCTTACATACTGTTGCAATACAGTAAAAGTTTGTTGCAAACAGATCATCGTTAGCACTTCAAAGGGTAATTTTGAAACATGTATCCTACATCGTTTGGTCTTGGACTAAGTGATTGTTACAATAACTTAACGGAAATAATTGTACTATGATATGTATAAGTGACTTAAGAAATGTACTCATTGTATTTCACCAGAAACTTAGTGGTTGAAACATTGGTCTTGTAGTGAAAGATGCTTACAAGCCAAATTAAAGGATAATCAGTTTCCAGTTACTTTGAAACACTGCACCATACTATTGATAATAACAAAACACTGACAGGATTTTGTTGGTAATACTTAACTGACATTTCAGTTTACTGACTGTAATCAAAGTATTTTTTAAACACTTCAGATTTAACAGTCTTTTCTCCAGCTTACAGATATAATAATAATAATAATAATAATAATAATAATAATAATAATAATAATAATAATAATAATAATAAGTAATGATTTCAGTACCTTTTTCTTTGTTGAGGCTGCAGCCAGCTGAAGGTTTCTCTTCCTCAGAGTCAGTCTGGACTGTACTGGACTGAAGAGACAACATGCAGTGCAAACTTCACTTTTTATTTGAATGAAGGCAATTTATTATTGTTTTTGTGTCATGCATATAACTATGCCTTACAAGACACCAAAAATGTATACAAGCAGGAGCAGAGAGCTGTGTATACATTTACAAACAACAAAGTTAAGAAATAGAGAAACAGCTAAAGCATCTTTTCACGGTCCAATCTTCCTTGTGTACAACAACATTCATAAATCACTGACAAAAACATCCACTATGCAGAATAAATACTTACTAAATAATTCATATGGCCTGTTTCTCCAGGCTTTTGAGACAAAGGTCAACACATCAAAATATTGAACAAAGTTATATTTTACAACCTTGTTTGCTCTGCAGAAGAGTGGAAGAAGACTTAATGCGTGTTGATTTTTTACTTGTATGTGTTACTGTCTGAAGGGTTTTGGTTAAAGTTAGGGAATACATTATCAACATGGCCTCACCCTGCAGGACAGCGGCCGGTCTGATCTGATCAGAGACAACGAGCTCTGAGTCTCCACTTCACCCCCAGCACTCACCTCCTCTATCACCTGCACACACAAACATGTACAGCTGATATACAGTACTATAAATACATACAGTATTTATATGTGTGTGTGTTAATGTATGACCACTAATGTTATCTGAAAAAAACAAAACAATTAAAGGTGCTGTAGGTAGGATTGCGAGAATCCAGGACTTGGCAAAAAAATTTGAACATCAACAACTTCTCAGTCCCTCCCCCTTTGCCACTAAAGCCCAAAACTGTCTCCTAAGCCCCTCCCCCCACAAGGGAGAATGAATGCGTGTGCATGAGCAGTGATTGACACGCAGTTAGACATCCCCCCCTGGCCCTGATTGGTGCATCAGAACAGGGAGCGGTGGATTTATGCAAATCGCACCACAGGCTATAGGTGGTGCCAGAGGAGCCGGATTTATTTTTAATTACCTGCTTCATGTAGTTCTACTGGAACATAGGGTCAGTTTCAGCAAATATGACAGAAAGTTACTTTTATAAGTCTTACCTACTGCACCTTTAATGGTGGAAGAAGTTTTCACATCTTTACTGAGGTAAAAGCACAGAGCTACAGTTAGCTAGTTTAGTTCAGTGGTTTTCAACCTAGAAAACCTGAAAAGGGTCACCTGATAAATCTAAGGGGTTGTCAGATGATTAATGGAAGAGAAGTAAAACAAGAAACTAAGTTAGGATACAATAATATGTTTGAAACTTCATTTGAACACTTCATACAATGAAACTATGTGAGAAGTTTAGAGGAGAAATGTCAACAACTCAGAGACATCTGAAACCTGACAAGGAGACACAACTACACACTGATTTTATATAAGAAGTCCCAAAAATAATGTAATACAACAATAATATAACACAAAAATGTTTAATCTTTAACAATGTATTATATTTTATAAGCTTACTATATGTATTCTATGTAAAATCTTAATCATACAAATTACTACAGCTATTACATATGTAAATGTAGTGGATTAAAAAGCACAAAATTTATCTCTGAGATGTAGTGGAGTAGTAGTATAAAAGAGCATTAAATGAAAATAATCAAGTCAAGTACAAGATGCAAAATGTTCTGAAAACTATCAAAAGTAAACGTTTCCATTAAAGCCGAAACAGACCCTTTCAGAGTATTTATATACTGGCACCCTAAAGGAAAGATTGTGGCAGACCCCTCCCACCCTGCACACAAACTCTTTGAACCTCTTCCCTCAGGCAGGAGGCTGCGATCCATCAGAACCAAAACCTCACGCGGCACGCCACAAGAACAGCTTCTTACGGACTGCAGCTGGCCTCATCAACAAGGCCCAGGACCCCCACAAAAATTACTTCCCTCTGAGATGTACTGAAGTAGAAGTATAAAGTAGCATACAAATAAATACTTCAACTTAAGCACAGAATCTGATATATACAGTCACATCCCACCACTGGTGAATATGCCTACAACATATTGAGCGTTAGTAATGAGTGCAGCGTGTGCTTTGTGTGTCTCTTACCCTCCTCCATTCGTCGGCCTGCTGGAAGCTGCTGTAGCCCAGCACCAGTGTCTCTGAGCCCAGTAACACCAGTTTGAGCTGGTGCTGGATCTTCCTATTGCTCTTTGACTTGTAGACGAGCTGACAGCCGCGCAGGTTCAACTCCAGCTGAGGCAGCAGGTCCTGTGCACACTTATAACACTAATACACACACACACACACACACACACACACACACACACACACACACACAGCTGTACTTGTAACTGTAACTGTTGGGGAACATCATATTTTATTAACTCTTTTTATGTTTTGTTTGCGAAAATCTTAATTTGTAAAGTAACTAAAGCTGTCAGATAAATAAAGTGAAGTAGATGTGTAAAGTGGCAGCAAAAGAAAAATACAAATACCTCAGATTTGTACTTAAGTACTTGAGTATATATATTATACTATATATGTATATATATAATAGGCTACTTAGTTGTTGGTCCTACCAGCATCACGTCGCTCCTGATGATGAACAGCTGTTTGGTCCACTGTCCGAGCCACTTCCTCTTCCACAGGTAACCACAGAGGCGGGACTCGGGGATGGGTCTTAGGCAGGGCTGGGAGGCGCTCCATTGGATGTAGTGAGCTCTGTCCTTCACAGGCTTCTCATCATCATCATCATCATCATCATCATCTTCCTCCCCGTACGACTCGTAGTGACTGCTGTCTGACTCCGCCTTCTCTGAGGGAGGGACAAAGACGTTTTTATTAAAGCTTTCTTCATGTTTCTGCGTGTGTGTGCGTGTGTGTGTGCGTGCGTGTGTGCGTGCGTGCGTGTGTGCGTGTGTGCGTGTGTGTGTGTAGATACCAGTGTTAGACATGGTTGTGTCAGGTAGGTAAGGTTCCGCCTCCTCGTAGGTATCTTCATCATCCTCATCCCCTCCAAGACCTCCTAGAGGTAGGGGTGGCACCTCAGGGCCCTGGATGGATGGAGGGGGGGAGTTAAAGGCTGATATTTGTAGATGTTATCGGCTTAATTAAGATTGAAAGTTACTGGTACTTTAGTATTTAGAGATATTTAACAAAAACACAGAAGTGGAAACATTTCCAGCAGGGTTTGAATATCCATGTGACTCCTGTGTTAAAGGAATAGTTTGATGTTTTGGTAAAACTTCACTATTCAGATTGACTGAAGATTGAAGTTTGATATTGTTACTGGTTGCTGGTTGTGGGTTAGGGAAACATGTTTCACACAAAACCAAATGGTACAACACGCAACAAACTGTGACTTTCTCGACTTGCAAAATTATCTTTTAAATAGACAAACATATGTGTAATTAATGGCACAATTCAAACGTCATCAAATTATTTGTCCCTTGCCGTTGTCTACTGTACATATTGTTTCCACAAAAGGTCCCATGGGGGACACTGGAAGGGGAGGGATTTCGCTTCTCTATTATTTGTGTATGGGACAAATAAACCTTTGAATCACTGAATGGGTCAAGTTAGACAACTAAACCACTAAACAAAGTACCAACCAAACGTTAGAGACATTAACCCTTTGTACATCTGTATACTCTCACTGTCCTCTCTGCTAAAAAAGTCACACTGAACTGAACTGAACTGTACTAGAGCTAAATACGTTTGCAAATTAGTTGCATATGAACAAAATTTCCCAGGAGACAGAGTTAGTGTGAGTGTGTGTGTGCGCACGCGTGTGCGTGCGTGTGTGTGTGTGTCCATCACGTAGACCAGATGCTAATCGCCCGCCATCAATGACCACTTCCTCCCTCTGCAGAGCTCTCAGCCAATAGGAGGACAGATAGAGGGGAGATGGCCTCATATGTAAACACTGAACATCCTGTCACTCCCTCCAACACACACACAGACACACACACAGACACACAAACACACACACACACACACACACACACACACACACACACACACACACACACACACACACACACACACACACACACCGCCGTCTCCTCCCTAACCTAAGGAGGTTTCAGTCTGTCATTACTGACCCACATCACAAACCCTCCTCCTTCTTCTTCTCCTGTTATCTAAAAAAAAATTTCAGTTTTTCTTTAACCACGGGGGGAACCATCATGAACCATCATGAGGTCAAACAGTGCAGAAGAGTAAAAAAAACAACACTGTCAAGAGAATCCGAAGCTGAACTGCAGAAATGTCAAGAAAAATGACTTTAACCATCAAAATTGTTTGACTCACTGATTAATGGATTAATGGATTATGAGATTAAAAGGTTTTAGCTGTACTTGTATAAACTGTTGGAGAGTTTAATTTATAACAAAACATAATGTTTTTTAATACACTCATTATATGTTTTGTGTATAAATTCCAAGGAAAATACTGGACTTTTTACTTCTCTACATTTATTTGATATATATATAGTTACTTTACAGATTCAAATTTTTAAAACAAAATATAATCAACTAATAAATGATGATGTATTAGAGATTAAACTACCCGGCAGTGTATCAAGTAATTAAAATTAGCTCCAGATTTACCAGCTGCAACATTAAAGTGATGAACACAATAATCCAATAATAATTATAATACAATAATATACATTACTACTTTTACTGAAGTAAAATATCGGAGTACTCCTTCTACCTCTGATTTTGTTTAGAGACGCAGGCTGGAGTCTCTCCCAGCATGCATTGGGTGAGAAATGTGAGAGATGTGTGCGGTGACTCACCCCTTTTGTCAGCCACACAGGTGAGTCGTGATTTAAGACCAGCTCAGATTGGACACCTTCTGGACAAGCAAACAAATCTGGTTTCAAAGTTTATATCACAAACAACATGTAACATGTTTCATTTTCCTTCTTTACAAACATTATAACATTGTTTTTAAGTTTAACATGAATTTGTATATTCTGTAGAATATTGACCAAAGTTATCTGAAATGTGTCTCATTTCAATTCAAGTTGAAGAATCAGAAAATACGAAATTCTGAGTGCACATGTCTTGTGATTTAAGCTCAATGTTACCTGTCCCAGGTTTGTCTGCCAGCTCGTTGCTAGGAGACGATGATGGACAGCTCATTATCATGTACTCAGCATCTTCCACTAGAAACACAACAGACATATTCATCTGTGGCAGTAAACCTCAGCAGTAGCAGTAATTACTGGATTAATGATAGTTAGTTCACAGAGTCAGCTAACTGGTTTTAGTGGTAGAAGTGGCTCCAGCATTTTAACTACTTTCACATCTTACAGTCAACTGACACTTCAACTGCTTACAATGCACACACTTCAACTGTCTCCAGCCCTTTTCTGAAATTTCAGCAACATTTATCACATACAAAGTGACAATTTTCCTCCTTTAGTGGTTAACTGACACTTCAACTGCTTTCATCTCTGAAGGGCCGTTCAGTGTCAGAGTGTGCGCCGCAGTTGCCTGGAAAAGGCAGTTGTGTTGGTAGACTATAACCTTCTATTTTTTGTTCATAAAATGTACCTGAATTCACGAATATGCAGGATATTACTAGAGACATTACTGTAATCTTATGTTGCTATGTCTTAGAGTGCGTGCTTGACGCCACTGTTTACAGTACATTATCGTTCAGCAGTGTGGATGCTCACATTGTTGTAGTTATAGGTATGGTTATATCATTCTTGATGTGGACAGCGCTTTACTCTCCAACTGTCATTATAACTGCTTATAGTGCAACCACTTTCACTTTAAAGGTTTCAACTTCACTCAGCGCTGACACTTAAATTAACACATAAACGTCATTCAGTGCTTACTTACTTAAGTGCATCTTTCAGTAATTATATTTTAACTGCCACTTCAACATCTTTCAGTATTTCATCTATTTCAAGTTTTAATTACATGTATTAAGCAGCAAGCACACAAAGGTTTTTCTGATAATTTTGCCTTTTTCCACTTAGTAGTAGTATTAGCATTGGTAGTAGGAATAGTAGAAATAGTATTATCAGTAACAGTAGTGTTTTTATCTTTTACTCTTTAAACTACAATTCAACTGCAGTAGGCTAATTGTATTTAACTACCACTTCAACTCATTTCAGTATTTGAATGTTTACCTTCACCAAGTAATGTTTTCAGTTTGGTTTGTTGGTTAGTTAATTTATCTGTCAGCAGGATGATGGAAAAACTAGTGGCCCAATTTTCAATTTACCTTGGTTGAAGGGTGTAGCATTGGCCAAGGAAGAACCCATTACATTTTGGTGTGGATTTGCATCACAGGGCGAATAAAGAAACTAATTTTCTGTAACACTTAGGGTTTGGCATTGGCGGAGGTCTGCGCTTTCTGAGTACCCTTCTTGTTTTTCAAATGTTTCACCTGCAAATATTCTGCAGCGAGCAGACAGATTTTCTACAAAAACAAACAGCATTACTCTAGCTTTGGTGGTAGTAGTGGTAGCAACAGTAGTAGTAGTAATAGTAGTAGTAGTATTATGAGTAGTAGTATTATTATTACCAGGAGTGTCGTTTGTTTGCAGTTTGGACAGCAGCTCTGAGATGGATTTCTTCTGAGACTGAGCGATGTAACTCAGGTTCTGTTCAGAGTCCAGAACAGACAGGAAGGACTGCAGATCCCAGATCAGCTTGGCCAGCACTAAAGACAGAGGGACAGACAGGAAGAGAGTCAGGTGAAGAGCTGGACCCACAGACTCCTCAGCTGTCTGCCTGTTTGGCCTCATTAAGGGGGGAAACTCTAAAGGGAAATAACAGAGAAAATCACCACCAAACAGACTTTTTTTTTGACAGACTTTATCTCTGAGTCATTTTAATTGTTGACAGAGAAGCAGAGCGATGAGTCATGTTTGATTACTCAGTATCTGTCTCTCTAGCATTCTCTTTGCACTTGTCTGAAGTGGAATGTAACTAAGGACATTTACTCACCGTACTTAAGTACAATGGAAGGTAGTTGTACTTTACTTGAGTAATTTGTTCTCATGCCAATTCCTACTTATAAGAGAAGACAGAGACATACATGAATGTACAGCTGAAACGATTAGTTGATTAATCCTTTGACAGAAAATCAATTGGAAACTGTTTTAATGGTTGAAGTCATTTTTTCATGAAAAAAGCTTTCATTGTTTCCAGCTTCTCAGATTTTTTTGAGAAGCAAGATTTGCTGCGATATTTAAAGTAAAGTTTGACCAAGGTTTGTTTGAAAACGTAATGTTTATTTGAGCTGAGTTAGAAATATGTATTATAATCAAAGTTAAAAAAAGGAAATTTGTTAGATAAATGTTTCTGTCCTCATTTCACGAGTTTCACCAGTCATAAACACACAAAAACTGATGGGGGCTCTCTTTGTCGTCAGCAGGTTGATAAAACATGTCTGTGTTCGTGTCATGAATGAAGCTGTTGTTTCTCTCTCACTCAATGAATACTTACTTTGTGTTTTGGCTTCAGAAGAGTAAAGAGCTGAAATCATTGAAGGCAGCGATGCAAGACGCTATTATCCACTACAGATAAAAATACAAGCCAAATATTTTCCTCTTATACAACTCATATCTCTATGGCTATGCTATGTCTCATCATTTACAATAGGGGCTACATCCCCTATTCCAGGTGTATGAGGTGCTGCCATCAGGCAGAATATATAGGGTGCCGTCCAAATCATTTATTCCTACCAGCATTACACTACTGAATAAGTTAGGGAAAATAATGTGATCCTTTCCGTGTGATAATACTGCACTTTGGTGTAACATTAGAATGTCACTGATGATGTGGCACCTTACTATTGATAGCCCACTGGTGCTAATGAAACTGCACTTTACTATTTTATAATGTAGAGATATTTGGTGTTGTGTATTGTTGTTGTGCGGGTGGGTGGGGGGGGGGGGTTTAGTGGTCCTGTTGTTGTCTGTTGTCTGTGGTCTGTTTGTCTATTTGATGAGCTGTATGGTGCAAGATGAATTTCCGAAAGGATCAATAAATGTCTATCTATATTTATAATATGATCCTGAGTTTTTAAGAGAAGTCCTTGTATAACCTTTTAGCTTTTTCCCTCTCCTGCACAAGCTTTTGTTTATTGACTATTTATAGGTGTAAGTGTGTCTTGTATATGTCTGAAACTCATGTTTTTGAGTGTAAAAATTAAATAAATTAATAAAAATGTCCTCGTCAATATATAATATTATATAATATATTTGTAATTCCTCATCAAATGTTTTTCAGTAACAGAAGACTTCACGTTCCTATGATATTTGTTCCAAAACTAACATTAAGGTGTTGAAGCGTGAAACTCTGAAGCTGCTGTCTGTTGTTCAGGTTATTGATTCTGTTAATGAAACACTGAACTGACTGCACCTGTTCAGGTAACATTTCCCATCACACACATTCAGATGCTCTGGCCTTCACATGTTAACTGATGTGACGGATACACACTGATAAGCTGCTGCTAATTTTGACACAGAATAAAGAGTGTGTGTGTGTGTGTGTGTGTGTGTGTGTGTGTGTGTGTGTGTGTGTGTGTGTGTGTGTGTATATGTGTTACATCATTTAACTGAAGGTCTCTGTACAATAACTGAGAAACAGGAAGAATGTGTCTGCAGTGGAAAATAATTGCAGCGTTTGCAGCAAATTCTTCATCAGGAGGGATATTTTTCATTGATTTGATAGACAAACCAAGAACCACTTACAGGACCTCTAAAGAACCTTTTCACTGAGCTAAAAGAGTTATACCGCCACCAGAAGGACTCCTTGACCCTCCTTGGTTACCACTGGAACCTCTTAAAGCACAATGCCAACAACTTAAAGGGGCACTATGCAGTTTTGGCCATTTCTTCGCCGGCCGAAAGTTGCAAGGGTGGTTTTTCCGCTCACAGGTGCTAGGGGGAAGCTAGACGACCACCGTTCAACTAAAAAAAAGTCATATAACCATTCCAATGACTCCGAAGCTGTTCAGTTAAGGTAAATTTAGCTATAAAAACAGCATAGTTCCCCTTTAAAAGGCCAATAGTAAAACCTTCTCAATACTAGAGCCTCCCAAAGAAACAATAGAACCAACAAAAACCTTTAGAACAACCTCACTGACCACTAGAACCTCTCAAAGATATTCAACGCCCTCTTAAGGACCCCTAGACCCTCCTACAGCGTGACTAGAACCACAGACCCAGAACCACCTAAGAAACCACTAGAGCCTTTTATAGGTCTGCCAATAATAATAATAATGCCAATAAACCAGAGCACGTTTTTTCCCATCCCGGAATGCTGTGTGGACTAGCCAGACCTTCCTCCGCAGTGCTGTGGAGGAAGGTCTGGCAAAGCGAGACTATATCATATGATATGTTTGACAGGATCAGACCCAGTTAAACCACAGAGAACATCAACAATTATATTGGTTAAAAGGTTTCAACGGGGGCGCCCAGATAGCTCAGTT
Organism: Perca flavescens; assembly: GCF_004354835.1. Lineage (NCBI taxonomy): Eukaryota > Metazoa > Chordata > Actinopteri > Perciformes > Percidae > Perca > Perca flavescens. The sequence goes on from NC_041335.1 coordinate 13,749,514, forward strand.
GGTAGAGCGGGCGCCCATATATAGAGGTTTACTCCTCAACACAGCGGGCCTGTGTTCAACTCTGACCTGCAGCCCTTTGCTGCATGTCATTCCCCCTTTCTCTCCCCTTTCATCTCTTCATCTGTCCTGTCAAAAATAAATGCTTTATAAATAAATAATCTTTTCAACATGATTTCTGTTGTTTCCTGTTGCTGGTTAAAACCAAACTGAAGTGAATGGTCATGAGAAGTTTGGCTGAACTGATCTCACAACAGTCTGAATTATCATCAAAAGGGAGTTGAAAATGTAGAAAATGCAGAGAAAACAGATGGGGATTGTGTTTGAGCTCCATTCAGAAGGACAGAGTGAGTCCAGTCACTCTCTGAATGAGTGGGAGACGAAGGTTAAATGTTGCGGATTAACTCGTCTCTGCTGATTTTAAGGATCCAACAGATCTGCTTATCAGCTTGATGCTGTTTTAAACACTGAGCTGCACATACCTCACACACCCACTATACATCATCAACAACACACCCACAACACAAAAAAACACATCAATAACATATCGAGAACAACAACAGAAAGACTCAGAGACAAGAGGAAGACTTCACAACAGAAAAACTGCTGCTGGACTGAGAAATAAAGAGTTTGTGTTACTGAAAGCTGCCTATCTGACCATCAACATCACTTCCTGTCTCTGGCTTTGATGCTGCAGAAGTCACACACACACACACACACACACACACACACACACACACACACACAACTATACAAGCAGAATGCACAGCCCTTTTTATATCTATTTCACTGAATTATTTTGGCATTACTGTAATATCTTATGTTTTAAGAGTAATATGTTGGTTGTTGGTGTTCTCTACTTACTATAATATTTGTCTTCAGTTACTGAATTGTCTTGCTCAGGGTTGAGGTCAAAGACAATTTTCTAGTGAATTACTGTAACTAACAAACAAATAAACTAACTTATGGACTGACAAATTGACTTAACATACAAACAAACTGACAAGTAAGCAAACAAACTAATGAACAAAAAAACAAAATAAGTTTTTTTAAGATGCCTCTGTCAAGAAAAATAAATTACAAGAAGTATTTCATTCCAAATGTGAAAAAAATATTTAGCATGGTCCTGCAATTAGAGTTTTTAGTGGTTCAGATAACTCAAGATACTAAAAGCACATTTCCTCCCATCCCTCTATTCCTTTAGTATGAATCCAGTCAGATAGTTTGGGTTTTATAATAAGAAATAATAATGCTTTTTATTTATATAGCACTTTTTTCAACACTCAAAGACACTCTACAGAGTTTTATGTGTCCAGGTTTGGATAATCCACTGAAAACACATAGTTTCAAACTGAGATTTGAGTCTTTCTGGTCAAAACCAATCCTGTAGCTGGCTGAAGTTAAAAGGTTTAGAAAATGTTAGTGTGTCGTTGGGTGTGGAGCAGCTTTCTCTTTCATCCTCTGGTTGGTAAAAATAGAAACATTTGCATTTCTGAGCTGTAAGAGAAACAGTATAAAAAGAGTTTCGAAAACCAAAAACAACTGACTTACTACCTACAGCACTAACCGAGCACTACTACTATAATTAGCTACTGTAACTGCGTTATTTTGTGGTGTTACAGTTTATGATAAAAGAAAAAAAAGCTCTGTTAAGGACTGCTGAACTGTTACTAAAAAAGACCGTTTTATAAAGCTGATCATCTGATGTTCACAGAGCTCAGCTATGAGCACAATAGTCAAGTCGAAATTTAAATGTAGCACAAACTTTACCCAAATTTCCAGAAAATGGTCCAATTAAAACATGAATGAAAACTTGAGTTGATATTAGTAGGCCTATCTAAACAGCTGGTGGAGCTAATTCTCCAGTCGGTGCCATTAAACCACTGCAGAAGAAGAAGAGGTGATTGAAAGAGCTCAAACGATGTAAAACCATGAGGAAAACATGATGGAAATATGACATTAATATAATGTGAGGCAGGTTACAGTCTCCTTTTCGCTCCACCAGATTTTCTGTTTTCAGCTCTTCATGCTTTTGTGTGCGTACGTCATCATCTATTCACTAAGGAAACACTTTTACACCTTTTTCTTTAAATTTCCAGTCAGGTTTGTTTTATGCACACAATTAAACATGTGCATAAAAACAGACTGTTCTGATAGAAAGGGCTGACAAAGCAACCAAAATCTAACCCAAGCTGAATAAACTGGATTTTTCCTCATTGTAAGCGGTTAACACATGAAGTCATACAGTAAAACCCAAAGTGAGTACAAAAGTCAGAGTGTTTCTAACGGGAGAAAAATGCTCAATTGTGGGTCTGGAGACTTTATACACACTCAGTTTGAATCTAAACAGTCTATTAGCTCAGTCCCCTGAGGGCAGCAGGAGGAGGAAGTGATGATGATGATGATGATGATGATGATGATGATGATGATGATAAAGGAGGACAGACGGGTGTTTCCAATTGTTGTGCTGCTGTAGTTTACATACCATCAGTGTGATAACGACTCCATAGTTTTGACTGATTTTGATATTTTGTAAAATTAAAAGTCATTATGCAGAAGCTGTGCACCCCCTTTACTATGTAAAACCTATAAACATTTAATATATGCTTTGTAACACACAATAATGTAGCTGTTGTTGCAGATAAAAAAAATTTATGTTATATAATGTTTTAGACAACACCCATAACTGCTGTATACACAGATAATAAATGTCAATTTAGTAAAAATAAATAGAGAGAAAAATATAAAATATGTCTTCATATGAAAAGTTATACTTGTTGATGATTACTGTACATTTTAAAAAAAAAATCCTTATATGGGCTTCCAACTACAATATACTGTGTTATAAACCATTTCTTACATGTTTATACTGATTATAAATGCTAAATAGGGGGAAAGTAAAGTGTACACACTATAAATAAAACGACATTAAACAGTGCAAACTTTTATGTACCTCCTATTTGTACCTTTAGTAAAAACTTATGAACTTGCGTGTTTTAATCACACATTTCAGGGAAAATTTTAGTTGTTTGAGTTTGATTGCTCCTGTATTTTTATTATATTTTGATTTGATGTACTTCTAATTATTAATCAATAAAGGCTTATCTTATCTTTTACATGTAATTATTCACGTGTAATATTGCATTGAATAAATGTCAAATTCACATACAGCATACGTGTAGACACATGTGCCACATTTGACACTTATTTCATGTGCTGTATAGATAGATACTCCTTAATGTCCCAGAAGAAATAACTGAAATAACATTTAAAATAAATGGAAATCGTATATACCATTGGTCAGGGGAAATGTCCAAAAGGTAAAAACATGTGACTGTATTTCTGTGGTGTTATATCTGTAATATTTTTCTGTAGCTTGTATAATAAAGGGAACACAGTACCTTTCTGTTTGTCCATGTCTGTCTGTCGTCTCAGTTGCTGCTGAACTTCACTCTCATTTCTCTGCTCCAGAGTCCAAAACATCAAGCAACAGAAACAGATTTCCTCCTCAGTGAACTCTCTCTTTCTTTCTGCTCTGTGAAGAAGCACTGAAGCTTGAGTCCTGCCTCTTTGTGACATCATGAGGGAGGAGAGAGAGGACAGACTGACACACACACACTCATTATGACTGAAGAGAGAGAGTCAAACACCTCACTGAGACAAACCAGTTTAATGTATATATGTATATATGTCTTAAAGGGATAGTTTGGATGTTTTGAAGTGGGTTTGTTTCAGTTACTAATTCATAGTCAGTGTATTACCTACAGTAGATGGTAGTCGGCACTCCCCTAGTTTGGAGAAGCAGGCAGGAGTACTGAATCTTTATCAGTTTTAAGTGACTACATTTAGAATATCTTTATTGCTTTACCTTGCTGTCAAACATCCCTCAATACACCATAATTAGAATGACCAATCTGTCCTCCACTTTGGTCCAGACTGAAACATCTCAACAACGATTGGATGGATTGTGATGAAATGTGGTTTCATTCATGTTCCCCTCGGGATGAATTGTAAAAACTTTGATGATCCTCGTGACTTTTCGTTTAGCGCCGTCATCGGGTCAACCAATACCTGCAGAACTTATAACATTCCCGTCAGCTTCAGCTCGACTTTGTGTTTACTGATAATTAGCTGATGTCAGCATGCTAACAATCTAAACAAAGATGGTGAACATGGCACAAAGTATCCCTGCTAAACATTAGCATGTTGGCATTGTCATTGTGAGCATGCTGACGTGATGTTAGCAACTAAATTCTTCCAATGAAAACTGGTGATTTTTGTAATGTATCATATGATACATACAGCGTACAGAAATGTTAACACAGTCCCCTCAAAGCAAATAGAAATGTTCTTTATTGTAACTCATGTTAATCATTCACATCACCATTCGTCTGTTACATCACCTGCATCCAGATATGAAAACAACAACAATATTGATATTGCCATTCAGTGGTTCAGTATGTACAGCAGCAGGGCGGCTGTGGACAGGTGAGTCACCGTCAACGACGTCTGATCTCAGTCTGACCTTTGACCTCAGTCTGACTTCAGTCTTACTTCAGAGTCCAAAAAGTCATCGTTTCAAATCCAGAGTTGTGCCTCTGATCCAGGAACCTGTACCTGTAAGTGTCGTTATATCTATTTAAATACATTTAGTTAAATAAGAATATGACATCATCATCATGACATCATGCGTGCAGCACTTAAAATATCCGACACGTTGACGGTGACATGCGTCCACAAAGTCGCCCTGCGTGTTAAAATAATTCAATAGAAAAAGAAGAAAAAAAAACACTTTAAAATGTACAAAAAGAAAGAAAAAAACATGGAACAATCTTTGTGTCATCATGGTGTTAGTCACAGCAATCCATTTCCTGTTTCTAACAACACACAGCCAATCAGAACAAAGCGTAAATCCTCTCTGTATCGTCAACTAGCGTCAGAATCATTCCTCACAAAGAAAGAAATAATAAAGGAAATCATCAATATAAAGTGACCAATGCTCGCTCACTCCAAATGACAAATCTTCATCCACCAATTTTTTTCTCTCCAGTCTTTTTTTCTTCTTCTTTTTTCACAGATACAGGAAGCGTGTGGCGGCAAGGCAGACGTTTGTTATGCACAATGTGGTGGCGGTGATTTTGGCGTTTGCAGTAAGAGTAAATTCATTCTGACACAGGTATAGGCTGCTGAAATCTGATTTAAAAAGTGCTGTGAGTTTCATTTTACCTTCAATAAATCACATTAATACAAAAACAATAACACGACGACTGTAAACACCTGAGAACAGATTGACGGACTCTGAAATGTTTGGAATAACATTTGGAATAATGTTCCAGCTTGTATTATATTGTTTTTTTTTGTTATTATATTTATGATCTTTATACTTTATACGTCAACACATATTGTTTACATTTTATAATTAGTTTCATGGATTAGACTAATTTAAACATGACAGATAAACCTATAAGCACTGTCACGTTTACCTATATATACCTTTACTTAACGTTTTACTTTACTTTTCATTCATATTTAATGAGCATTGTTGGAGGGAGCCTGCTTTCAGACTTTCATTGCCAATGGCTGCTTCACTGTGGTTGTTGGGAATACTTTTCTGAACAATCCCTTTCATTGTGAGTTTCCTATCAAAAAGTTAGAATTACTCGGAGTGATACTGAACCAAATTTACAGAGACAATAAGGTTTTTTCTTGCATATTTATTATTATTTTACTTATTTTTCTGTCTGATATGCACATGAACCTGATCTAGCTAAGTCAAAGACTTATGACAGGAGGAATAAAAAACTACTGAAAAAATTATTTTGAAATGTTTACATCCTCTTCATGGTGGGTGCATGGAGCCCAACATCATCATCATCTCATTTGTTTATAGTCATTATACCAAGCTAGCTGTTTTAATTAGATTTATTAAAAGATAAACTCAAACACGCTGCACCTTTAAATTGTCCGTTCAGATCAAGGTTCAAGGTTACTTTTAATAAGTTAAAGGTGCTAAAGAAGTTAACTAATCCATGTTTATGGAGATCAGATATGATGCTGATGGATATTACTTTCTAGATACATAACTAAGTGAACTAAAGATGTACGGAGGTGTCTGTGTGGCAATGACGAAGATGTTCAGTTCACTTCAGTTCAAATGTTCTCCAGGTATTTTTGTGCCTCTGTCCTCTGGTTTAGAAACCTCAAGAAAAGTCCAGTAAAACTTGTCCTTTTTGTCGCTTTTCTGTCCGCACACCTGTCGTCTTCTCTTCTTTTCTCAACATTCATGTATGGATATAATTCACTTTTTCATATGGTTTTATATTTCATTTTACTAACAAACATGCCACTTCTCTATGTATTATTAAAAAATAGCTGCACATAATTTGGTCACTAAGCAACACTAAATGTCTACAACCTGCTTATTGGACAAACCAGAGCTGTAGAGAGACAGAGTTATGCTGCTCTAAATCTCTGGTTTTAAGGTTTCTATTGTTAATTGCAAAATGTGTGTTTTTGTATTTCTGTTAGTGTGCATATACTGAGATCAAACAGGGCAGTGGCTTTTGCTTTATTACGAAGAAAAAAACGCGAAAGAGACAGTTTCATCGCAGCCAATGGGAGCTGAGTTTGATCTGGTGATGAACAGTCTGAAGGTTTGATCTGCTCCACCCGGATATAAAGTTTGATTTAATATTTATTTGAGTGTTTTGAGACACTTGAAACTGGCTAAGCTTTGATAACTGAACACTAAAATAAACTCCACATCAAACTTATGTTTAGACGCCATGTATGGTATTTTTAAGGTTTCCATTCAGGAATGTATTCGTTTGAATTACGTCCTGAAGTTGAAAAGTAAAGCAGAGGGGAAACAACATCAGACTACTGTGACCAAACTGTCTCCTTGTTTTTCTTTGTAGGTGCTGGGAAAGAAATGCTGCCATTATGACATCATAGCTGGCTAAGCCAGTAGGAACTGACAGGTCAGCGTCAAATCTGTGTTTAAAATCTGATTCAGAGTCAGCAGGAATGTTTGTTTTAAAGCCCAACTACAGCTGGAAACTCCATAATAAAATATTTACTGCAGTTGGATGGAAATAAAGATCTCTGTCAGAACAAACAGCAGCAACAGATCAGCCTGCAGCTTCAGTCTGTAGCCTCATGTCAGTCTACAGATGTTTAATCTGGACTACGGAAAAGTTTTAATACTTATATTAGAGGGATTAACATATGAACCTTCTTTGATCCAGAAAGACTCCAGTGATATCAACAGTAGAATCAACTGTTTGGAATCAACTTTCCCAGAATTCCACCACTACAACCGAACAACTCAGCTTCAGATAGGAAGAGCCGATTATCTGCTGACCAGAGTAACAAACCAGAGGATTGATTACCAGCAGGCTCTAACAGGACAAACGTCCAACTGGAAGAAACCCTGACATTGTGCTGGGTCACACCAGAAAATAAAAATACATCAATGTGTCTTTGAGAAATAGGTGGTATAGAAGCTTGGTTGGACAATATGACGATATAAATCTGTTTATTGCTGTATATACCATTTATACCAAGGTATCTGTACCCTTTTTTGTCTTTGAGTATAGTAAACCAGTGGACTGCAGGACTGATTTAATTAGATTTTTGTATAACTTTATAAATATTAACATGATGAAATTATGTCTGATATAAAATTTCCTGGATTAGCCAAAAACACGAGAGACATTTCTGTTCTGTGAATATGTTATCCATTAATAATTTCTTTGTAATGTATATTTTATTATTATATTTTAAATTATTCATATCGCCCACTCCTTGACTTGGTGAGGGGCTGGATTGTGAGCTAACATTAACCAGCCAAAATAGCTCGCAAAGCTATCAGTAGCAAGTCAGCTATGTAGCTCAGTTGCTAACTAGAGAAAATGGTTATCGACCTCCTGTGTGAGTGCATCGTCTTTAGGGAGAAGTTTAAATTCCAGCAGAGCAGAGTTTTATATAAAACTGGATGGTGATGCAGCTAATATGATGGACTGTCCGGTAATACGGGGCTGAAAGAGATTAAAACAAACTGCAATTTAAGAAACCACAGGCAAAAGAAAAAACATCTTCATCACTTTGAAGTTATGTGTAAAGTTATTCTTAATTTGCATGTTTTTTTAAATTATTTGCAGTGTTTTTATTATGTGTTTTTAAGTTGCGGTGCATTTAGTCACATTTTGCCAGACCTTCCTCCACAGCGCTGCGGTGGAAGGTCTGGCGAGTCCACACAGCATTCCGGGATGGATGAAAAACGTTCTCTTGTTTATTGGCATTTACTTAAACCAATCACAATCGTCTTGGGTGGTGTTAAGCACTAGGAAAAGCCGCGGTGCCGCTGCAAAATAGCCTCGGGAAAGAACTTTTTTTGGTGGAACATGTACGTTCAAAAGTTGTTTAAGTCTTGCAACAGAAAACTCCGATTGGACAGACAGTCTAGCTAGCTGTCTGGATTTACCCTGCAGAGATCTGAGGAGCAGTTAACAATAATCCTCAAATCGACCGGAGTTTAAAATGCAAACACAAAGGAAACCCAAGGCAACAGATATCCGACCTAAATGAGTGAAATCCGGCGGAATTTCCGGCGGCAACGGAGCAATCCCGGAAGTGGAACGTCGTGGATTTAGACTATGGTGCATTGAGCTCCATATCCTCTGGACTGTCGTACAGTTTCAAAGCAAATTTGCTTGTTAAAGTTGCCCAAGCTTGAACTTTATGCAAACGATCACGGATTTAATTTGCCGAGAATCTACTGATTGCTGCGATTTCTCCGAAATTAAATGAATTTAGCTCAAATGTCTGCTGTTAAAAATGCTGGTGTGACCGGGCTCCTCACTCCCAGTTTAAACCCACTGGAGTTTGCTTTGCTCTCAGGTGGAGTTTTTTACCTAAACCTGCTCTGTGCTCCACATCTTGACCTGCAGGTTGATTCTTTGTGCTTGCTTTTAGTTTTGTTATTAACACGTTTACACAGACATCTAGAAACTGAAGCGTATTAAACAGAAGTTCTGCAGCTCTGCAGGCGGAGTTCATGTGTGCAGCAGGAATCTAAAACCACTCTGTGCTTTCATTCAAACCTTCACTGTGAATCAAATTTGACGTCTCACTGAGCGCCAGACTGTGATGATGATGGTGGTGGTGGTGGTGGTGGTGCTGATAATAATGAGTCTGTGTGGTTTCAGGACCCTGAAGTGATCCAGGAAGAGCAAGGGGGATTGTGAGAGATGCGGTCTCAGCAGTGTCAGAAGAGACAGACTTTCCTCTTCAGGTTGTTCCTCTTCCAGAGAGAGAGGCGGTCAAACTCCTCGATGGACATCCCGAAAACACTGAAGAACTCCTCCTGCGAGAGGTGTCTCTGCAGCGATGAGAGACATTGAGTGGGACAGAAAAGAAGTTTTGTGCAGTGAATAACATCCACTTAATATCTGATCTGATCATTTAATCCAATCGAGATCATTAAAAACATTTTTAAAATTCTGGGAAATGTGGAATAATAGGTTGGAACTCATAAGAAAAGCAATAAATCAATCAATTAATCAAACAGCTCTTGAAGTCTATCTTCTAGCGCGGAGGTCAGGTTGGTTTTTAAATGTAGTTTAAAGGGGTGGTTCGGATATTTTGTGGGGGGGTTGTATGAGGTGCTTATCCATAGTCAGTGTATACCTACAGTAGATGGTGGTCGGCATGCCTGAATCCCGGGGAACTGAAGCATTTATATCCATTTCTCATCAAAGCCACCCGGCTACTTTGACAAAACCAGTAGAACACAGGAATTGCTGGTCTACCGCTGCCTTGATCGCTAAGTTTGTTTGTGTTATTGTGCAACTTTGGTGTTTTAAAAGGGTAATGAACTAAACTAACTGATAACATTCTTTATAACTAGTTTCAAAGGGGGGTGGCGAGCAGAGAACACACTCTTTGTTTTACCTCCAGCCTGGTTCTGTCCACACCAGGGGGAAGTTTGTGTCGCCCTCTATGGGTCACCACCAGCATCTCATAAGGGCATATCTACAAAGATCAATCAATCAATCAATCAATCAATCAATCAATCAATCAACAGATGTAGCTACAATAAATTGTAACATAAAGTAATAAAGATGAAGCTGATGTTATATCTCTTACGTTAGTGACTTCAGTTCGCTCTAGAATTAAAGGGCCAGTTCACCCTCCCCTCCCCAGCTACCTAGCTATATAGTTTATAGAGAACATTTTAGATCCGAGACGAAACTGACAGGAGAAAAAGTCACAATTACAAATCCACCTGCTACTTCAGCAACACAGACAGCGCCATGGAGTCATCAAACCCATAGACTGTTAAAATAATGGACGAAGCTTCCGGGTCTGAAAAGTGAAGCCAATGTAGAAGTGACCCTACTTCTCACTTGATTTATTACCTCAATAAACATTTTCCTAACGAGTTTACGGCCTCAAACGCTAGTTTCAAGTCTTCTTCAATACAGCATGATGTTCATTTTGTAAATGATGGTCCCATTTATTTTAAAATTGATAATAAAGCAGGGAATGCTTTAGGGGCGTGACTACACCTGTCAATCAGGACAGAGGTTTAGCAATGGGTATCCATGGCACTGTGTCCATTAAAATAGCTGTTAACTTGTTTTGGGGTGTTGTCCATGTGTTTTCAGCTTAAACCTTGACCCTCTCACTTTGTGTTTTCACTTTATCAAAGTTCATTGGAACATTTTGGTCGCCTTAAAATGTCTTGTTCAGTTTTCAGTGGCACCTTTCGCCAGCACCTGGAGGTGGTGTAAAAACTCTGAACAAAGACTCTCATCTGTTTGGTATCATAAATTTGTAATTTGTTGTAATTCCTGAAGATTTATGTGTTAACCTACCTGGAATCAATCCAAATCAAAATGTATATATCCCTTTGTGGTTTCATTAAACGACACTGGCTTGGCCACGTCATCCTCCCCAGCTCCACCCTCTCGTCCAATACTAGTCACTTACAGTTTAAAAAAAACCTGATGGTGACAGCCAAAATTGCCAAACTCAAAATTTCATATTTATATGTGCACTCTTGACTTTGCGTTGCAACTATCTTATCTTAAAAACTAGATAGAGCTGTCACCTTATGTTCCAGCATGCTGGGGAGAGAGTTTCCTCTGTCCATCCTGGAATCTCCATTCTGTTTCACACACACACACACACACACACACACACACACACACACACACACACACACACACACACACACACACACACACACACACTGACTTATATATTATCATATCACCATCAGTAACACAGACACTTATTAATGATTAGAACATGTTTAAACATGAATGAATCAGACTGTACCTGAATATCTACAGGAAGAGAGAAAGAGAGGGAATATAGAAAATATTATTTATAATCTCCAGGAGGTGACGTGAACGCCAGATAATAAAAAAAATAAACAATCTAAATGTCATACGTACATTCAATATTGATATAGCAAATAAAGAGGGTAAGACAAGTGTCCAAATAGTATCTTTGTACCTGCATGAGTTTTCTCAGACGAGCTGAACTCTGCTGACTGCAGCTGAAAACAAACAGAAACATGTTCCTCACCATCTTCTGTAAACTCTGCTGTGATTGGACGTTTCTGTTCAGCAGCACTCACCCTGGACAGGCTGCTCTTAGAAGATGCTGGGAAATACACAGACTTGGTGGCGTTGGACCCTGAAGATGAGGACGGAAATGAAATGAGTTACAAAGAGAATCAAAGAGAGCGGAGAACATCAAACATCCATGGGTCCTCGTTAATAATTGTAATGCATTAGTAATAATGCTGAGGCTTGAACTGTTGGTTGGACAAAACAAACATTGTGAAGAAGTCACTTTGTCGCTCCGGGTAATTGTGATGCCATTTCTCACTGTTTTCACAATTTTTACAAACCTATTAATCAATCAATCAATCAATCGATTAAAGGTGAAAATAAACATTAGATTAATCCATAACAGAGTAATTTCCCAATTTGGGATTAATAAAGTCAATCTATCTATCTATCTATCTATCTATCTATCTATCTATCTATCTATCTATCTATCTATCTATCTATCTATCTATAATAAATTAGTTAATACTTCAAAATGAACTCCAGCTCAACCAACTACAACAGTAAATTCCTGCTTTTACATTAATGCATGAGTAAAAATAATCTAATGGTAGAATTGATATTTTTATAGTGACAGTAATGTACCAGCGTGCTGATGTGGGTCCGGTAGTGAGCGAGTTTTCCTCCTCAGAGGAGCTGCAGATTTATCCAACTCCTCCTTAAGGATGATTTTCCCCAGATTAGACTGAATCTGAAGAGAGAGAGGGAGATGTTATAATCTGATGAGTTATACCGGCTGGTGTAACCACCACAGAGCGTTTAGATACTGTACAGTACACTGACTGGTCCTCCACCTTGTTGAGTTCTTGTTTCTGAAGCGCTCTCAGTCCCCACAGCTCATCATCCAGCTCTCCATCCTCCTCCACATCTTCATCTCTCTGATCCTTCTTCCTCCACTCCTTCTCTAGAGGGAGGAGGAGACAAGGATAGAGAGGAGAGGAAACAAGGACAGATGAGAGGAAACAAGGATAGGGGAGGAGAGGAAACAAGGACAGATGAGAAGAAACAGGATTAGAGGAGGAGAGGAGATAAGGATAGATGAGAAGAGACAAGGATAGAGAGGAGAGGAAATAAGGACATAGGAGGAGAGGAAACAAGAAGAGGAGAGGTAACAAGGGTAGAAGAGAGAAGACATGGAGAGTAGGAGAGGAGACTAGGAAAGGAAACAAGAGGAGGAGAGGAAACAAGGAGAGGATGACACAAGGAAAGGAGAGAAAACCAAGATAGAGAAGAGGGGAAACAAGGAGAGAAAACAGGAGAAGAGGGGAGAGAAAATAAAGTAAAGCAAAAAGAAAAGGAAACAAGTGAGAAAAGAGAGAAGAAGGTAGGAGAGGAAAAGAAAGGAAACATGAAAATGCAATGAAAAGAGGGGAGAGGAAAGTAAATGAAAATGAAAGGAAACAAGGCGAGAGGAGGGAAAGGAAATTAGAGAAAAGGAACAGGATAATAAAAGTAAATAGAGAAGAGAAAGGAAAACAAATAAAAGAAAAGGAAACAAGAGGAGAGGGGAGGTGACTAGTCTGAATAATACATGAAGCATATGTCAGGATTTAAGCTTGACTGGATTTTTAAAACAAAAATGTGGAAACACCATTTTTCTAACATATACGGAACGCAGCCAGCACAAGATGTGTTTCACTGTGTGTGTGTGTGTTTGTGTGTGTGTGTGTGTGTGTGTGTGTGTGTGTGTGTGTGTGCGTGCGCGCTTCAGTCTGGGTCGTACCAATCACAGCCAGGGAGGGGGGGCAGGGCCAGTATTCGGTCTCTATCTTGGAGGGCAGGTTGGGGTCCGGAGGATGAGCTGCTGGAAACTTTGAAGACTCAATAATCAGATCCTCAATGTGTTTGCCCTGAGGAAGCTGAGAGGACACACACGTATCTGTACACACACACACACACACACACACACACACACACACACACACACACACACACACACACACACACACACACACACACACACACACACACACACAGTGGTATTAGTACTTTTACTGTAGTAAAGGACCTGAACAGGCATGCTTCTTCCATCTCTGGCTTGCAAGCTCATGGTTAAAGACAAAGTGAAATGAAAGATACATTTTCCACATTCTGATCCTGTGCCCATGTGTTAATGTCAATGGGTTCATATATCTGTCATTAGTGTTTACTGACTGAGTTGTGAGGGACTGAAATATCAAGATTACTGTAAATGTGAGTGTAACACACCTTGTTTGTAGATGGGAGGCTTCTTATATATGTTTGAGCCATTTTCTGAAGGAAGAGAAGAATGAGGTAAGATGGAGGAAAGAGACGAGGAAGAGGAAAACACTGATGTCTACATTTGAGGGTTCCAGTTAATATTCATTTTATAATATAGACACATAACATCAACAAACATGTATAATAAAGATCCCTTAAATTTGGTTATTAAAGAATAGTGACTACATTTTACAGTGTAAATATAAACCTGTTAGCGCTCTCTGGTGGACAAACTCTGTTTCTGTTAGGCTACTTATCAGCCAAAATATAAACTGATGTTTTTATATCTGCAACAAGATGTGGTGAAATTGAGCAATAATATTCTCCCAGTAAATACAAGAATAGAAGACAGAATTGTGGGATAAAGTACGATGGCCATCGTAGAACCACACCGCCTCACTTTGCAAGGTTGGATCAACCTCATCACACCACATATGTGTATTATGCCTGCGGTGGATGACCGAATCAAACTATACTTGGCAATCAGATTTAGCAATATGATAATACTTATGATTTTAGCCCAGTATCACCATATTATCATAAGCATCTCACTTTGAAGAGACATTGCCGTGAATTGGGCCTCTTCAGGAGAAAACAACATACTGATTTGGATGAGGTGACGGTTGTTGTTTTTTGCATCAGGAACTACAACGCAATGGACAGATGCAAAGATATCGCTGGTTACATCATTCCCTGTTCACTTGCAGCGTCTACGGGGTGATGAGGTTGAACCTTGCTAAGTGAAGTAATGTGGTTTCTTGACAAAAAAAACTATTTTTGTATGACTTTATAATCTCAGAGAATAGTGTAGTAAAATTCTCGTAAACTGGTGGGGTTTTTTCTCGTAAATTTATGACTTTAATCTTGGAAAATATGATTTTTTTTCTCACAATATTACCCCTTTTCCACGTAATTATTATTTATTTTACCTACAATGGCCCTAATGCGCTGTTGTAATAAAGAGTAGCAGAAGAAGCTGAAAATAAAAAGCCATTACCAGGCCTGTGGAAGTGCTGCATGGTGCTCTTGGTACCAGAAAAGTGTGTGTTTGGTGTGTTTGGTGTGTGTGGTGTGTTTGGTGTGTTTGGTGTGTTTGGTGTTGGTGGTGTGTGTGTGCTGTGTGTCCTGCTGGTCTGGATGGTGGAACAAGGGGAGGAACCTCCAGGAGAGCGGTTCCCCAGCCACTCCCTGCACTCCTTCTAGGAACACAGAGAAACACAGGAGTCAGACAGGTGGGAGGGGTGATGCCTTGCTTAAAAGTTTTTCTTTTTGTTGGGAACTGGTTTAATCTTTACTAATGTATTTTATGTTATCATGTTTACTAGTACACCAGTAAAGTAACTAAAGCTGTCAGATAAATGTAGTGCAGTAAAAAGTACAAGATTTACCTCTGAGATGTAGCAGAAAAAGGAATACTTAAGTACAAGTACCTATGCATTTCACTTACATACATCACTTGAGTAAATGTACTTCAGTCCGTAAAGTTAAGGAGAGAACTTCCTCTGTGATCGATCAGTTTAAATATCAGTTCTTGATCATCTCTGATCATTCACTTATTGATTGTCAGGTGCTGTGACCTTTGACCTGCCTAATAGCTGTAATGTTGCTAACTGGAGATTATGTTGCTGTTGCATCACGATGTAAACAGGAAGAGTGAAAACTTATGAGGATGATGATATATGAAGAGAGAGAGCGAGAGAGAGAGAGAGAGAGAGGGGGGGGTCTTACCTCCGGGGAGGGAGGAGGAGAGATGGAGCGAGGAGACAAGGACCTCTGAGGAGGAAAGAACATAAAAATAGATTAAAAACACTCAAATATATAAATAGATTCAAAGAACGAGGAAGAAGCTCCACAGAAACAAAGCCAGATCTACATGCTGTACACAGCTCTGATGTGAACAAGCCGACATGTATTTCTTTACCTGTGTGTTACTAAAGATATGCGGAGCATAAAAACTGAATGCTGCTTCTCCAGGTTGGGTTTCGGACTCTGGGGACAGGAAGCAGACCTGAACCAGAACGTCTGAGAGATCTAGACGCTTCATAGCGGAGCAGCAGATCAGAAACTTTTACAGTACTTTTATAAACCAACAGGAGTGTTTCAAAGTAAATTATTTGACAAACAGGAAGCCGGTGTAAAGATCTGAGAACTTGACTGATGTGGTCCCTCCTCGTCTTAGTGAGGACTGACCTGAGACCTGTAAAGACGTCTTTATAGTGGTAAATCTATGATAGTCAAGCCCACTGAGTTTTTCTAAATCCTTCTGATTCAGAAATTCTTGATATATAATTCAAGTGACAGTTAGTTCATTTGTTTTTAAAGGGTTAGTTTGGATTAACCAAAGTCAGTCAATAACACAGACAAACTAACCAAACGAGGCAGCAGTAGACCAGCAATGGTCTTCATGTCTTCGGCAAGGTAAAATTACTATTTATGATAAAAGAGTCTGGTGACTGTGAAGAGAACATCAATAACGACCTCAGTACTATCGGTATCGGTCCTGTACTTCTGCCTTCTTCACCAAACTGATGGTGTGCTGAGCGCCATCTACTGTAGGTAATGCACTGACTAAGGGTAATACGTCATACAACCTCACTTTAAAAGATCCAAACTATCACTTTAATGTAGATGTTAAAATGTAGGTCTGCTTGGCTCGAAAAACAATTATTTCAGTTTTGTTTAATTGAAGGTAACTTTATTGAAGTGTGGATAGAGTGCCGATACACTGACTGTATATAGACACATAACCAGACAAAATCTGACACACGCTCCCACACACACACAGACACACACACACACACACACACACACACACACACACACACACACACACACACACACACACACACACACACACACACACACACACACACACACAGGGTCTTAGCTGTGGTAAGGAGCTGTCTGGTCTCTAAGCAGCAGATTGATGTCTCATGTTGCAGCCAGATGCAGAACTAACCAACCGATAAACTAACCGACTGTCAGACCAGCCACAGTGTCTGCTTCTAAAGCCCCTTTCACACTTCACTGCAACCCCTGTACGTATCTAGACATTACCCGGAGGAGCTCTATGTGAGAACGCTAATGTCCTAATCAGTTGGACCGGACATTAAACAGACTTTACCATGCCAGCTCCCAAGTACAATAATGTAATGCCTGATTGAGCCCATGTGTGAATAGAGCAGCTCATTGTCCGGAGAATTCATTGTGAGCGAGTGGGCGTCTTGATGAAAAAAGATGCCAACGTAAATGTCTAACTGGAGAGACGACGAGATTCGGAAACTTATGTAAGTAAGGGCCGACGCTAAAATCCTCAGACAAATTCAGGGAACGGCAAGAGACTTGGTTGTTTATGACCATATTACGAACCGGCTACGTGACCGCAGTGAAATTCACATTATGTCCGGCCTCCTGCCTCCAGTCTAACCAGGCGCCACCACTAAACCAAACAGAGTATTTCCAGTAAGTGAGAACGCATCTAAAACAGACAGTCTCCTTTTGTGTGCTACATGTTTGAAAGAGCCCAAATGTTTAGTTGTATTAGTAATTTCCTAAAACACCTTCATTAAACCTTTATCAAACAAACAGGAGTAAAATGTGCATTTGTTGAGGACAATTTTTTTATCAGAAAATTTATCCCCATTTGGTGGGTAGTGAGAATTGGGGGAATCAAGACAGCAAGACAGTGTGTGTTCATGGTGATGAAGGAACAGTGATGTGTTTTTGTGGCACAGAGGAAGAAGATATATCAGGCTGTGTTTCACACACAATTCTTGTTAGTAGATACATTCACTGCTGGTTTGATTTTGAACATGAAGAGAAATATAGAATATTACTAGACTCCTACTGGAAAAAAAACATGATATTGAATCACCTCCAGTGGGCTGTAGCTGTAGTGCTGGTGGTAGATCATCAGATCTGGTCTCTCTATATCCAGGATGGCTTTGTCTTTTGGTAACGCTGCCAAATCCTTATAGCCGATAACCCCGTCCTCCACTCTGGCCTGAGGAGAGAGAGAGAGAGAGAGAGAGAGAGAGAGAGAGAGAGAGAGAGAGAGAGAGAGAGAGAGAGAGAGAGAGAGAAGGAGAGGGAGGGGGAAGGAGCCACAGATTACGGATTACTGACTCAAGATTAATCTGAAGGATAATATGACTTGATCTGTGTGTGTCTCACCACAATTGCGGCTGCAGGGGATCCTGGGACGCTGGGCCCTCTCAGCGACAACACACTCCCTGGAGACGTCTGAGCCAGCTGCTGCTAACACACACACACACACACACACACACACACACACACACACACAATGAGGTCAGAGGTCAACCACAAACTGCCAAATGGAAGAAGACTTCAGCTAATGAAGGACGCGATAAAGAACATTTAGGTTTCTGCTCAGTGAGATCAAGAGCTGTTTTTTTTTTAAACTTGAATTAATTTATTTAAACCTTCTCACAAAAAGCTAACAGCTAGCAAGCATGTGAGGCAGCAATGGTCTCTGTAGAGAAAATAAAACTATTACAAAAACTAGAAAGGCACTCAGAGAGCACAGACCTCCAAGGCCAAATGCCCTATCAGAAAATGTTAACAAAAGTGAAAAAGAATTGTTTTTTACTTTTGTTAACACTGCGAGATATAGTGTCAGAAAAATTTAATGAAAAATTCACACTGCACTAACATTGTGAGATAGGGAATGCCTTGGCAGAGGTCTGTGCTCTCCGAAGTAGTCTCAACGGTTGTGCATTGCTGGAATAAAACCTGACATTCTGCGCCTGTGTCCTATCCCACTCGTTACCTCTGCCATCGGGGCTTAGCACCGCCCAGGACGGTTGTGATTGGTTTAAAGAAACACAAAGCTACCAGAGCTATTTTTCCCTCTATCCCCAAGTAGATACAGTAAGCGTGTAGCCAGACTATACTCTAGTGCTGACACAGCGCTGTGGAAATAAGTCTGGAAAGGCGAGACTAGTTTTTTGGTGACGAAAGCGTGCACCATAAACGTCACCCAGCAACAGATCAGCCAATAGCAAAATTCTATTGCAAAACCCGTGTTTTAACCAGTAGAGCGCAGTCTCTATGCATATTTAAAACACAATATGTATAATTAGAATACTTTGCACTAAAATCCTAAATCCCTAAATCCATTACTGTAATATCTCATTTTCTACTCTAAGGTTCAGCTTCCAGGAGCTAAAAATAGAAATTCCAGAGAAATTAAGTGTCTTCTTCACAAATTGGCGACCAAACCTAAGCAGAAACCAGAAGAAACAACACTTTAAACAGTTCGGGCTGTTTTTTCTAAATATCATAGGTGAGTGAAAACAGTCTTTACCTTGGGCATCATCCTGGCTGCTGATTGGTCAGTTCCTGAGAGAAACAATATATATATTATATTACTGTGTACAGCCAGTAAAACTGGATATAAATGACAACCTTGTAGGAGAGGTGTGTGTGTGTGTGTGTGTGTGTGTGTGTGTGTGTGTTTGTGAGGCAACTGGAAAACAGAAATCTGCTGCAGAGGCTTTCTATGACAGACAGCTGCCCGACCAGAGCCTTACATACACCAAAGTTCAGTCAATGAAATTCACAGTTAGAACGACTGAATTCACAGTTAGAACGACTGATGTGAAGATACCACTGTATAAGTATAAGAAGAATCATCTAATTTAAGATTTATTCTGAATACATTTGTGTTCAGCTTCAGTTCCTGTTCCGGCCACTAGGTGCTCCTATAAGAAAACTGACTGCTATAGAGCTCAACAGTGTGGTTCCGGAAGTAAAAATCCCATTCATTAATTTCTGTAAAAAAAAATTAGTTTTACTAGTAAAACTAGTACAGTATAGTAGCCATTATGTCAAAACCATCCGAGGTAGACTGACCATGAGCTACAAGGTTGTAACATGAAGGTTTTGGCTCCTGTAGAAGCCAGAAGTCCTTATGATATCAACCTTGTTTTAAGAAGAACATGTTATATTCTCGATGGAGAAGTACCACACTACCCACAATCCTAAGCGTAACAGTGACGTCTCTGATTTCTGGAACTGGCTGTTACCATGGAAATGTTTACCGCAATAGCAAACCCAAGAACGGCGATAGCCAGCTGCTACCATTAAAATCTATGAACGTCAATGGAGTATTTGAATGGGGAAAATCACTTCCAGAAGTAGAGCCGTTCAAAAAGTGGCTGATCACTGTTGAGCGCATAAGTGCATAAGTGCATTCATTTCATCTAACATGAGAGTTAGGTCCAGGATGTTGTTTAGCCTCGCTTAAACAAAGACTAGAAGCAGGGGTAACTGCTAGCCTAGCTTTAGCTGTCTGATTTACATGTTCATCAGGAGAAAACAAAGAAACAAGCATTGAAATGACTGACGAGTGTTTGTTTGACCAGATTATTGTGTGATTCATGTAAATCTCAGACAGTTAACATCACTTTCAGTATATATGGCTCAGCTGCAGCTGCTGGGTTGCCAGTTCTGTATTGTCTGATGTGAGCGACGGACACAAAGAGATTATTCCAGAGTCCACAGCTTTGTCCAACACATGCACGTGGAAGTCTGGGTAACATGCGGTCAATGAAGGAACACACACTGTATTTGTGTGTGTGTGTGTTTGTGTGTGTGTGTGTTCAAACCTCATGGAGAATAAAGGATCATGTCTGTAAATGTTAGTCTTCAGGGCTCTGCAGCCTGATCAATACCTGAAACGTACACATGAATAATATTATTTAAATTTAATTTTATATAAATAAATCCTGTGGGATGTAACCGATCAATTAATTGCAATTATCTGGTATTAATTAATTGGAATCAAACACTTTCTCTATATATACCAATACCAGTGGTGGAAGAAACAGTAACAGCATAAAATACATACGAGTAAAAGTCCTGCATTCAAAAGCATACTTGAGAAAAAGTATATACATATTATCAGCAAAATGCACTCAAAGAATCAAAGTAAAAGTACATGTGACTGATACATTTTTTATATCTCTATATATATATATATATATATAACATTATTAGATTACAAATGTGTTAGCAGCATTTTACTGTTGTAGCTGATTAAGGTAAAGCTAGTTTTAAATACTTTTAATGCTAGAAACCATTGGTTTAATCTTCAGCAATGCATTTTATAAACTTATTTTATGATTAGTTTAGGTCAAATCTGAATATGTAAAGTAACTAATACATGTAGTGCAATTAAAAGAAATATTTCCCTCTAAAGTGTGGTATAAGTATCAGAAAACAAAAATACTCAATTAGTTTGATTTCTAAATGAACTGTAAAGTAAAGAACGAGAAGAATAATTTTTTCATATTTCTGTGTACGTTGATTCTGATTTTCTGCAGATTTGTCAGATTTTGGTCAGACTGCTCACTGTCTTTAACCTGCTGCATTGATCTCTGCTGGTGTCTGGTGTCACACCGTTATCCCGAATTAGTTGACTTTAGTTGACTCTAGAAATGTGCGTGAAAACCCATTGCCTTAAACCGTTTAAGTCTTAACTTAACAGGTAAAATTGTATTACCACTAGTGGTGGGCGGATCGATTTGAGTGACCATACTCTACCTCACTGCCCGGACCACATCAGTCCCCACCCGGGTCTCGGTCATAATGCAACAACAAACGTGATCAACGTGATGAACACTAAATCAATCTTACAAAACTAAAACCCACGTAACATAAATGCACACCCAAAACAGTAACAGAACATTATTCTTAATACAGTAATGAGTAGTGGCAAAGTAAAAGTATCAGTACTTAAAGCCAGCCACGGCGGGCAAAACATTTTTTTCATGCACTGGTCAATTTTGAGATTTTGGGCTATTTTGCTTCCACGTGTCTTCTTTCAGAGTGAAAAGAAAACATCATCAACAACAAGAGATTTATTAAAATAGTTTCTAAAAAAAAAAAAAAAAAACAGGGTTAAAATGGCGGCTGTAGAAAAAGCCATCACTCTGAGAGAAACCAAAGTGCTCTTATGTCTTGAAAAAAACAAAACAGCAGCAGCCTCACAAATTCAGTCTGTCCCCCGAGACAGATCAATTACAATCCGATGGCTCCTGGTGACCAATAGTCTGATCAATAAAATGGAAGAATCAGGTATCAGCTCCTCAGTCAGATGAGACAGAGAGGACGCCACTGCTCAGAAGCAGGTCAGAGACACATGTGATCTCATTAAAGAGAGACAAATCTGTTTTTCATGTTTTGCATAAACTATTCATAATCTAGGTGTTCAGCTTGATCCATAAGGGCTCAAAAAGGAGATTTTCACCTTTTCACCTGATTTTATTAATTATTTTTTTCATTTTCAAACAGGACTGATTATCCTCAAAAATAAAATGTGCAATACAGCCATGTTTGGATCTAATTACAACTTTGAATGTTAGTGCAAAAACATACTTTTAGTCCTGGGATTTAAAGTCTCGAAGATCCCTGTTTCGTTATCTTTGGTGGCACATCGCTCTTTTCTTCGTTCGGCCATAGTAACCATTTACTTGAAACACTAGCAGAGAACGGTGAAAAAAAGCTCAACCGCTTCACACATAAGTAAGTCAAAGAGCGAGTCTGTTGCGCTAGCTCCGCCTACCCTCTCTGGCAGACCGACCACTGCTGAGTAATGGTGCCACTAACTGCGTCACTTGTGATTTTTCCTGGGAATGTCACCACAGACCATAGGCCATAGGCTCAATCACCATACTTATTTCGACGATACATACAGTAGAGACTTAAGAAAAAATCTTCCAGGTTATTACTTTAAAGGGTTAATATTTACAATGTAGGGCCCACAAAGATTAACCATTAGGTATGAGAGTTAAGACTTGGTTTTTGGTCAGGGTTATGTTAAGGTTGTTATGATAGGTTTCCAGGGTAAAAATGTCCTCCTACTGTAAATGTGTGGGTGATTTGACTCATTTGCTCTATAGTGCTCCAAAAAATGGTATGAAACTCTCTGGTTCAAACAATAAATAAACACAAAACTGAACTTAAACTCTCTTTGAAAACCAAACAAAGTCTTTTTGTGTGAATCAAATCATCTAAAGACATATTCTAAATTCTTCTAAATTATTTTAAATTCTAATCATGCTTTAAATCTCAGAAAGTTTGACTTACATCCTTACTGTTGATTTTGCTGCAGCTCAGATTCTTCAGATCACCAGTCTGCAGAGAGAAATCAGACTGTGTAACATAACTGACACACAGAGGACAGGACACAGCTTCATCCTTCAGAATAATGTGTAAAAAACTGCAGAGTGGATCAAAACTCTCTGTTAGTATCAGCAGATATCTGAATGGACTTCTGAACGGAGGCTGAGTTGTTCTTCTCTTGTTTGCTCTGTGACTATTTTTAGATTCACGTTTTTATTTCCGGGAAGTCGACGCTGTTGCTAAGCGACGATGCTGGCAGGAGTTTGTTCTGAAAAATGAAATCTGTCAAATGAATGAAAACTGGTAACTGAAAGATGTTCACTCTGACATCCATGTTTGACTAAAACTTGTCCTGTTTACTGAATGCTGCTGTCAGATCATTCATTGTTTCCAACAGGTGAACGATGACATTCATCACCTGCACACCAGTGCATTAACAGGAAGTGATGTAAGCAAGTGAAGCTTACAGTACTTACATCAGAAACTGACGACTAGTATTATTCAGTATTTGAGGGTCTGGCAGGAGGTCTAATGGGGCCTGTAGTACTTTTCTAGGGTCTTACCATTAGGCATATTATATTTTACATATAACATAGTTTTGTTTTTGATGACTCTGAACAAAAGATTTTTTTTTGGAAATCATATGGATGAACAATAGGGTATTTGAGTCAATGCATTGTTTAACTGCCACTGACTAATATTTCAATACAGAGATTTTGGAAACGTTTGACTTTGTGCAACCATGACTGTAAATTACACATCTATAAAAGGCCATGCACTCTACAGTTTGTGTCACATTGTGGGAACTTTTGCATGCGCTATACAGTGCATATATTTTGAGGTTATGACTGGGGCATTCAATAAAATTGTAAAAAGCAAAAGCCAAATAAAAATAGACATGTATGTTGTAAAATGGTTAGTTATGCAATCACTACCACAGCTTTAACAAGAGAACAGCTAATATGAACACTATGTCAGGCTGAGTGAATGAAGCACTTCAGTCCGATTATCAGACTCACATGAATATAGTCTGGTTGTGAGAGGTGATTCTCAGTCCAAATTACCCATCAAAATGAGTCACATCTGGCAGCCATTTATGGACCAAAAACTGGCATTTATCACAAGCCTGTCTCCTAAAAGATTACGTTCCCATACTACAACTAAACTAAACTGATTTCTCGATTAGGTTTTATGGAAAACTTTTTTCTCCACAGTGAATACTGTTTGTGGATCAGCTGGCAGCAGTTTGTTTAAAATTAGGACTCCGGACAAACTTCTATTTTGCGTTTGGTACTTGCTCATTATATAAGTGTAATCATAACATATATTCATCTCTGAGGCTTTCTGAGAAAATCTTCTGTGCCTCCACCTCCTCCATCATCTTCATGTATTTATCACTCACATATGTGATAGATATCTTTAAATATATATCTGTTGAACAGAGTTTGCTCAGGCTCTCGTTCAGCAGATCTGTGAGTCTGGAAGATATCTGAAGGTTGCTAGGTTACCACACCCAGTGTCCAATCAGGTGGCAGAAATGTGGGAGAGATGAAGAGAGAGATGCTGTACTAAAATAGACCTCCCACTATCAGACCACCCCGAAACCAATTGTGTGTGCCCATCACATTGTTTCTAATACAACACGCACACACACACACACACACACACACACACACACACACACACACACACACACACACACACACACACACACACACACACACACACACTGCAGGGGTCACAGCCTCAGGTAAACCCCACCCGGCTGCAACGTCTGGGAGTATAAATCAAACTCAAGTTCATCCTGCCCAACACATGTGATGGCATGATTTCGTTTTTTGGTGAATCCACCTTGTCTCCAGCAGTTAATGATTATTCTTGAAATTCCCAGAATTCCAATTTAAGTTCAGAGTGAATGTGCTGGTGGTGTGTAGGAAGAGTGTTAGTAAAGTGTGAGTTCACACTCCTGAATGATTACGAAAACCGTTTTCTGTGGAAGAAACAAAAGGGAGACAAAAATAACGAAAAACAGCAAAGATCTTTTGTATGCTATCAGTTTATCGGGATCGTTTGCAATTTTTTATGCCACAGCCAAGAAAACGTAAAAAAGTAAAACGATAAAATTGCCAAAACTATGACTTAATCAATCAAGATTAAGTCAACAACTTACACAAATACCACAAAATACTGAGGTTCAATACTCAGTCGTGCCTGCACATCCAGCAGAAATAGCAAAATATCATGGTTTTGTATTTCCAGATAAATGTCGATACTGTCAATTTTCAAATAAAAGCAAGAATTCAAATAATATCCATAACCAGCAAGAACAAATAAAGGCCAAGTGACTTACAGTAGAATTACTTGTACAATTCAGTATAATGTCTATTTCCACCGCACTTATTAATCTTTATAACAACAGACAGGTGAAAAAGGTATTCAAATTCTTTACTGCAGTAAAAGTACTAATAGGCTACTGTAAAAAAAATCCACTACAAGTAAAAGTCCTGCATTCAAAACCTTATGTAATCAGCAAAATATATTTAAAGTACTCATTGTGCAAATGTTCCCTGGCCAGTGTTTCCTATTATATCTGATGTTTCTTGATTAATATTACTGCTGCATTAATGTGTATGTTGCATTTTACTGCTCTAGATGTTTAAGGTTGAGCTAATTTTAACTCCTTTATATATTGTTGGGTAGTTTAATCTACAGCAATGCATTATCTTCTATAACATCAAAAGTTTGTAGCGTTGCTGTCCTTTGAGAACCACATATCTCTAAAAAGTCAACTTTTCCATGGTGTCAGAAAAAAAGCTGTTTTCAGCTTTGTGACATCCTTCGGTTTATCTCAAACATTGAACATCAACACATCCGGGAGATACATGGTTTTCACTGGACAGAAAAGGGATGAAAAACTGTCATCTGAAAAACAACTAAAGCTATCACACAGATGTTAGTGGAGCAGAAAGTACAAAATTTACCTCTGAGATGCAGTGGAGTAAATGAATGCTCAGGTAAAGTAAAATACCTCCAAACTTTACTTAAGTAATTAAGTAAATGTACTTATTAGTTACATTCCACCACTGACAAGCAGAGGGACATTAACTGACTGGTTGACTTTTCCTCTGGGCGTCTGTCTTCTTCTCTCTTTGTGTTAAACACATAAATTATCTTGTTAATATCACAGAGGAGGTCGTTAGTACCGGTCACTGCACACATTTCTACACGGAAAACACACACTGAGGTCCTGAGAATGTGTAAACATTCAGATTTATGCCTCACACACACACACACACACACACACACACACACACACACACACACACACACACACACACACACACACACACACACACACACACACACACACACACACACACACACACACACACACACACACACACACATGCACACATGCACACACGCACACACATGCACACACACAGCATGTTAAACGTAACATTAAATACGAGCGACCATATACAGTATAATGCACCAACAAGGACAAATCAGTTCTTCAGCTCAATTTTTCTGGTTTATCTGCAGATACAAATGTAAAATGTTCTCTCCTATTTCCATCTTGAGGTTCAAAGCTGCAGAAATTCCTCTGATTGTTTGTCCTGCTGGTTTCACACTTTGTCTCATCACGATTTGTCATCAGAGAGCTCTTGTCGAGTCGTGATGCAGTAAAATGTAAAACATGTTGATGCCTGAAGCTGTAAGTGGGTCAGAGACTGAAAACTGCTGAGTCACAGCTTCACATTTACAGCTCTGACTGACTCTTCTAATTATTCTGTAAGTTGGTGAGCGTTTAGTGGTCTGCAAGTATTCTCATCTGCAACATTTTCACACCAAAATATTTTCACATTTACTGTTTAGTGCATTAGCCTAAGAAGATAAAAACAGATAAGGAACGAGGAATGATGGAGCTGAACAGTATACCGTACAATGTTTACTTACTAAAATTACTAATACATTATGTAATGTAAAAATACTCACGCAAAAGTACACAAGTATTTATGCTTTATGTAGTTAAAGTATCAGCAGTAGTAGTAGTACTAAAAACTATGGAAATACTCAAGTAAAGTACAAGTAGCCTACCTCAAAACTGTACTTAAATGCAGTACTTGTAGTACTACAAAACGATCACCTCCCATTAGCATCCCATTGACTGCCATTCATTTTGACGTCACTTTGACAGCGAATAACTTTACATCTGAAGCGTTTAAAGACTCTATTTGTCCATTGTTTATTTCTAAAGAAACACAACAATGTATAAAAGGCTCCATTACCTTGTATCTCACGTTATGGCTCCGTAGCAGACGTTTTTGTAAAAATAGGCTAACGATTGTGTCATAACCAAGTGACTTACTGTCGTATAGTAGAGGAATTACCGTATAGTACAGGAGAAGCTCGCAGGCAGTTTTGACTTACATGAGCTGTTTAGGTTTAATTACTAATGTTAACTAGCATTTTAGTTAGCAATAATTAGCCTGTGCCTCCTTACATATACTTATGCTCTCCATCTCTGTAAGATTCGGAATGACTGAGATTTCTCTTGACACGGCTACCAGAAGACTTACAACTTTCAGACAGGTTTTTCACGTCACATCTACGTCGTCTCTCTCAGTTGGAGGCTGCGCAGTAACGCTCAGTGCTCAACGGAAAAGTGCTTCTAATATCCTTCACTGGTCTCCGTCCTGTTGGTCCAGTTTATATACTGTCTATGGGCACTGCTAGGCACTGTTAGGGAAGGACACTAGTGGTGCGTCTCTAGCTGTCTAGTGGTAGGGGGTTTAAACATAAACGTGAACCACTGTATTACATGAATATTTTTTAACGTACACAAAAAAAAAGAAGCGTTTTTGAAATCAATACAGTATTGCAAAATAAAATATTGCGATACTCAAGTGTATCAATCTTTTCTTACACCCCTAACTATTAGTGGTTGAATGCTATGTAATAAACTGGCATGTTAAACATTCAGACAACATTCAGACCCTTATGTACTTTTCACTCATTTTTATGAGCTACTTTCTCCGAATAATGAAGGTTTATGAACTGACACTGTCAGCCAAGGAGGCTCAAAGGAATAAATCAATCACATTGATCAGTTATGTTTTGATCAGAAACAGACAGTAAACATGACCACCTGTCAACTTGAGCTGTTAAGTTTCGTTCTAACTCAGATACATAAAATCACAAGACGCAACAGTTTCAGCACGCTGTGTGTGTGTGTGTGTGTGTGTGTGTGTGTGTGTGTGTGTGTGTGTGTGTGTGTGTGTGTGTGTGTGTGTGTGTGTGTGTGTGTGTGTGTGCGTGTGTGTGCGTTGGCAGGCTTTTATCTTGCCTCACAGAGGTGTGACCACACCCAGCCTGTCGTCTATAAGTCAACGGCTGCTTTCATTGGCCAACACAGATGACATCACAGTGTCCTGAAGATGTTTGTGCTGAAGTTCTGATTGACAGGAGGAGTGAGGACGTTGTCTTTCCTTACTTACATACTCCCTTATTTCATCCTTTTCTTTCCTACTCCTTTGCTTTCTAAGCTTCTCCTTTCCATCCTCCTCTAAACGCTGTCATTTCTTTACTATATACTTTTTTCCTCTCCAAGCTATATTCTTCTTTCCTCCCCAATGTCAGCCTTCCTTTCATACTCCCTAATCTTTACCTCCGTCTTTTCTTTCCAGCCTACTTCCTTCCTTCCTTCCTTCCTTCTTTCCTTCCTTACTTCCTTACATGCTCCCTCATTTACTTTCCTTTTTCCTTCCATCCTCCTCCTCCCACCTGTTGTTTCCCATCAACACAGTTCAGCTGTTGTCATATCTTTCTGTTGTCATGATGACAGCTCCAGTATGATAAAAGCTTATATACACTATTCACTGAGACACACACAAATAACTGGTTAAAAACAGACTTTGAAACATAAGTCCTTTCCTGCCTCCTTATTTCCTTTATTAATATATTTCTTTTTTCTTGCCATACTCCTGCATTTCTTTCACTACCTCATCCCTTCCTTCTTGTGTTTCATTATAACCAATCACACTCCAGCTGCGAGTTTAGGGAACACACCTGAATTGTGTGATCTGCTGTAGTTGAATATACAGCTGACAGGTCATACTGTTATATTAAGACGTATGACAGCAGCTCACCGAGGTGAGATGACAAAGCAGAGCTGCATCTTTAAAAGTATCTGCATGAGAGAGTTCCTGTTCTGATATTAGAGGAGAGAGGAAGGTTTTGTTCTGCCATATCAGCAAACACATTCAACTTAAAATTCCTGCAGCTGAGAATCAACTGACAGAGCTGACGGCAAGTGGAAAGCAGCCTGAACCCCTAGAGCCACAACATCACAGTAACAGTGTAACTGCCCCCCCCTCCACACAAACACACACGCACCGGCACACACACACACATACCACCACCGCTGGCTGTGCCTGTGGCCTCATTCCTGCAGCATCAACAAACCCCCCCTCAGCCCCACTCGGCCCCCTGCTGCTCTCAGAGATAAGAGCTGAGGCCTCCGTCTGCTGCAGGAACATACTGGATTCAACTTACACCAGTTATCAGACAACATGAGCCATCCAACTTGTTTGATACCACCTGATGTCCTGCTACAGACTTCCTGACCTGAGGGTCAGTAGGGAAGGAAAAAAGGGGTTAGGGGAAGAAATAAGGGAGCATGGAAAGAAGGAGGAGGTAGGGAAGGAAAGAAGGACACAGGCAAGGAAAGGAGGCGATAGGGAAAGATGAAGGAGTTAAAGAGTCAAAGTATGGATAGAAGGAGAAGCTTGGAAATGAAAGAAATAGGCAGGGAAGGAAAGAGGGAGGTAGGAAAGTGGTCAAGCTATAACCTGAAGAAGAGATAGATTTGAAGGTGGAGGACAAAACATAGTTCAGTAAAGAAGCAGATTTCGATCTGCTTTATTTTGAACCGATACCAATCCAATAAAATATGCTCTCATTAGTATCGGGACAGACGACATCAAGTTCAAGTTCTTTACCACACAAAACTTTAAACTTATCTAATTATTATTCATCTTTTTTGTGGATGAATATCATTTCTTCAAAGCCTGATAGTAATTATTGTGGCCCAGTACAGGCCTGCAGCTTGAGAGGTGTCAGAAAAACAGCAGCATGTTATTCTAGTTATTATGTACTGTATGTATATTGTATATCTTTCACCTCACTGATTATGCACTTAATTTGATTAAATACTCCGCTTCTGATCTGTTCATGTTGCCAGTTGAACTTGTGTTACTATGTTACTGGCTCTCCAGAATCACAGGCAGCAGAGGAGGAATTATTCAGATTGTTTACTTAAGTAATAGTCGCAATAAGTCAAAAAGTTAAAGTCCTACTGAAATAGTAATGTTAGCTAACGTAATGTTAACCTGTTAACTTAGAATTAGAGGAGTTGACTCCCCATACAGCTACTGTAGCTAACGTTATGTGGTGAAATATATCGTGGGTTAGCCTAGCGCTGTTATCTGTGGTCAAAACAATCATACTAAAAATAACTTTATGATCGCGTTTAACGTTGTTGTAACCTTATAACGTTAAAGTACATTTTAGCCACCAAGAATTAGCATGAGCCAATTGTCATCATAGCACATCGTAGTAACCCTAAGCTGGATCGATATTGAAATATCATATCAATAAATTAGGTATATACTGTATTAGTGTATTGCAAAGTGGCATGCAATTAATGAAAAGATGATGCTGTGTGGCAGAAACCTGCTGTATTACGGTTACTGAGTATAATTCTGTGACATTGTATGATTTATAATCACTCTAGAACGTATCATCTGGTGTTTCCAGTGTTTTGCCACAAGTTAGAGCAACTAGAGGGGTCAAAGGTTATATGACACGATTGACAGGCGACCAAATGTAATGGACCGTTACCCTGAATAAAATGACATCTCTGGGTTTGAAGATTGTTGGAAACATTTGGGATAATGTAAGAACACAACTCAACAAAATATACATAACGTAGGTCGAGTTGTGGACAGGTGGAAAAGTTACATATTATATATTTAAGTAGAAGCACTTACAGTAAGTATTATAAGGTATTGGATTATTATAAGTGATGCAAGTAACATCCAAGAAGCATTGTGTTTTATAGGATCCTAATCTACAAAGTGACTAAAGCCGTCAGATAAATGAAGTGTAGTAAAAAGTAAAATATTTGCCTCAAAGCATAAAGTAGAAAAAAAGTCAAAATAGGTAAAGTACAAGTAACCTAGAATTGTACTAACTATAGTATTTGAGCAAATGGACTAACTCCAAGAGAGTCAGACTAAGTTGAACTCACTGATGCTTCAGGAGACACAAACTGCAGTGAGGAATTCAAACCAGCAACCTGACTGAGCTCTACTCCTGCTTTCTATTTCTGCTGCAGTAGAGTGCCAGTGGAGCAAAGTTTCTATTGTATAACATGAGTGAAGATGACTCATGTGTCCAGAAATAGAGGAGAGCGCCCACGCAGCACAGAGGCATTCAGGGACCGTACGAGTACAGGATACCACCGGCGAGAACCAAACACAAACTGTGAATGTTCTAAAACCTTGATTTGAGATTACAGAAAAGCTTGCAGAGACTTGAGTTTAAAGACTCACTGACGTTTTATCACTGCATCCAAAAACAATTTGGGGAGAAGTGGTCTCTGCTTTCAACAACAACAACAACATACCTCATGACTGAAGCATCCTCACCTGTTTAGTTAACGGACCAATCAGTGATGGTCCAGATGTTAACCAGAAGTCTAACAGGAAGACTAAACATCAACACAGCAGGCTGATTCTTAAAATGATGACCAGCTGAAAAAAGACACAATATAAACAGAGGTGGAGAAAGTATTCTTTACTGCAATAAAAGTAACTAATATCACACAAAATTACTCTGTTACAGTAAAGGTTCTGCAGTGAAATTGTTCCTTCAGTGAAAGTATGTAAGTATAATCATAAGTATATAAAGAATAAAAATGTTATACTATTATATATTATATCATAATATTATTACTCATCCATTACAGGATACTACTGTTGTAGTTGGTTAAGCGGGAGCTCATTTTGAAATATTAACTAATGATTACTTTCATTATGGATTAATCTGTTGATTATTTTCTCCATTGTGTGATTTTAGTGTCTAACTAACAAAACTAACCAACAAACAAACTGACTAAATTTGTGGGTTACTTTTTCTGCCCTAAGATACTACAAATCCAAGCTTAATTGAAAAGCTCAATGGAAATAAAATCGAGGTTCTTCTCATTGGTTCAAAGTCCACATTCTCCAAAACCCACCCATTCACCCTATCGGTTGATGGCTCTCCGATTTCCACCTCCTCCCAAGTCAAAAGGGTGGAGGGTGGGGGTGTGGCCTTGACCAACTGCCACTTTGCTCGTTTGAAAGCCATGATGTCTCTCTCTCATGTGTGGGCCAAATTCTCTGGGCGGGCAAAGCAGAGAAAGGGGAGGTAACATTGCTCCTTATGACCTCATAAGGAGCAGATTCCAGATCGGCCCATCTGAGCTTTCATTTTCTCAAAGGCAGAGCAGGATACCCAGGGCTCGGTTTACACCTATCACCATTTCTAGCCACTGGGGGACCATAGGGAGGCTGAGGCAATGCATATTAATGTTAAAAAACTTCATAAAGTGAATTTTTCATGCCATGGGACCTTTAAACTGTTCTGGAACTCTCTTCCACTCACATCCATCAACTGGACTCTCTTCATCAATTCAAATCACAACTTAAAACACATCTGTTTAGATTAGCATACCCAACATAACTTTTACCATGTCCACCTTAAATTTTAGTGACTTGTAAACTAGTAACTAGTGGTCACCTTGATTTTACTATTGCTTTTAATAATGTTTTATTATTTTTTGTACAGTGTCCTTGGGTGTCTTGAAAAGTGCCAACAAATAAAATGTATTATTACTATTATTATTATTATTATTATTATTATTATAAAATGTAAATGTGTGTTTAGGTCAGTATGTTTGTCTCTCTCTCTCTCACACACACACACACACACACACACACACACACACACACACACACACACACACACACACACACACACACACACACACACACACACACAGAGGCAGCAGCAGCAGATTCTTTCTAGCTCCCACTGGACTGTGAACTCATTATTCACAGCTACAGCAGGTTCAATAGGACAGAGAGTCATCTGTCTGTCTGTTACAGTTAACAGTTAACATTATGTTTGTGTATCTGTGCCGGGACCTTTGACTTCAATCAAATATTCAGGACCAGACGGTTAAAACTTCTCTGCAAAAAGATACCAAAAGTTCTATTTTTAAAACTAAACAATTCACATAACGTCCTTCAGCAGAGGCTCTGTTGTTCAGTGCTTCCATGACGACGCCTCTCTCGCATCCCTCCTCAAAAAACAACCATCTCTATTCTCCACATTTCAAACCTAACATACATGATGAACCACATTTTATCACAATGGATCCAACCGTTGTTGAGAAACCAGACCAACATAAGTCGCTGCTAATATCACTAAAAACTTAACATTCACTTTAAAAAAATCACTCAGCCAACCTAGGTATAAATATACATATATACTATTTTAAATATACAATAAACTAATGTCAACACTGTAAAGTCATCATGAATTACCACAGGCTAAGTTCATAAATCTGTCCTCTGTAAGTTTATAAATTATAGGAATTAGACAGACATACAGCTATATCAGAGGTGGAAGTACTCAGATCCTTTACTTCAGTAAAATACCACAGTCCAAAATATTCCTTATACAAGTAAAAGTAGGCTACTTAATAAAAAAAGTCAAGAAGTATTATCAGCAAAAAGTATTTAAGTAGGCATAAAGTACTGGTGGCTCCTCTCAACATGTTATAGTAGGCCTATTATAAAATTAAAAATATTTTATTTTGTTTTTATCACTAATAAATTGATGTAAGAGCTTTTTAATGCTGTAGTTCCTCAATGTGGAGACAATTTTAAATACTTTGTGTTGGGTATAGTAGTAGGCTAGCACTGCATCATATCATATAGCCTAGCATATCAAGCAGATAAATGTGCAGTAAAAAGTACAGTATTTACAGACAGACAGAGATAGATAGATAGATAGATAGATAGATAGATAGATAGATAGATAGATAGATAGATAGATAGATAGATAGGCGATAAGGCCCTGCAGTCATTTACAGTAGGCTATTATATATTGATAAGGCTTTTATCCTTATATTACAAGAACATTTGAAATATATGATGGGACTTGTATGGCAGATGTTCTGATGCTGGATGAGGAGGGGGGCTGTTACATAAAACCATCCTTTCCTTCTTAATCCCCCCTCCACCCATCCATCCCTCCATCCTCCATCCCTCATCTCCTCTCCTCTCCTCTCCTCCGCCGGTGTGCTCACCAGCACCCTCTTACATAACTTCAGACAGTGTTTGAAGCATATCTGATCAATTGTCTATAATCTGATAATTAAACACTGTTTGGTTTCATATTTTTTTAAGGTGACACGTTAAGAGTGAGACGCCAGCAGGAGGGAGGGAGGGAGGGGGGGACGTCGGAGCTTGTCTGCCCCGCTGCGGCGCACTGCAGCCCGGCGTGTCACAGCGCCGGCTCGCCCGGACAAGATCGACAACAGCCAGGGAGAGAGTCTGGCCGAAGTCCCGCTAAAACCATCAGCATTTAAATCCTACAGTAGTATTCCTATAATATCTCTATTAATATTGTGCGTACAGCAGAGACTATTTCAATCCAAACTTCAACTCGCAGTTTTGTTGGACATCAGAATATCAAACATTGGCTAGGCTACATCTCTATAACATTCTTAGCTATTTTATATGTAGCCTAGGCCTATATTATTAAAAAATGAAAACAGGCTGATCTGTATTTAGGCTACAGGCTAATAGCATACTTCTATAATTTTCTACATGAGGACTGCAGTTTGATTTATTACAGGTGATATTTGCGGTCACACACGCAGAAACATGTTAATTAAACCGACAGCAGTAAAGCAAGAGGCGGATCTTACCTGTTAGTTGTTACCGGTGTTTGTCAGAAACATCCAGCATGCAGCTCCGTCATCAACTGTTTCTCTCTGCGTTCTCTCACAAATATAATCTGAGTGCGCTCGTGAGCGTGTGCGCGCGTATGTGTATGATAGCAGCAGTGTGACCCCCCCCACCTCTCTCTCTTTCTCTCTCTTTCTCTCTCTCTCTCTCTCTCTCTCTCTGGACCAGTCCATTTGCAGCAGTGGGGGGAGGGAGGAGGAGGGGGCACTTAATAAATTATGCTATCATGTCATTTTTAGACTATATCTTTTTCAGTATATTCATGTAAATACTGAGCAAAACTTGAAGTGTCAGGCTGTAACATTTCTATGATGGTCTATGTCAACTTTCAGTTTTTCTGTTCAGTTATCAGAACTATGGAGGAGGGGGGCAATGCCGAGTCTCTGCAGGTTGATGTTTATAAAAATTAAGTCTAAAAACAAATGGATGATTTAAAAAGTAACCATCAAATATTAGTTATTGGCGTGTCAGGTTCATGATGTTGACTTATTTGATCAGATAGTTCCTGATTTAAATCCTTTAATTGAGACAAAGTTCTTGTTCGGCTGCTTGCAACATTTAACATTCAACAATAACTTTTGTTGCTGAATGATAAAAATTTTGTAGAAAAAACTCACTTTGATGCTGAGACTCAGGTATCGTATTATTAGCACTGATATTGAAATATTTGAAACAACATTCCCCAAGATGTTGTTTTCAGTGTCCCTCTCCTCTTCATGTCAGCGCCCGGAGCTCCAGCAGTAATCAGAGCTCAGTGTTAGTTTCAGATAAAGGAGCTCCATTCATGTTCCTGAGCTCATGGCCTTAATTTGACTGAAGGCTGACGGCTGCATTCAGAGCAGCAGGTCAGAAAGGAAACTCTATTCAGGACAAACACACTGCTGCAGGTGATGCTACTCAGAGGGACTCAAACTGTGGGATGTGGCCCTGCTGGGGTCACCGAGGCCTCCAGAGGTCCTCAGTGATTTTAGACACTCAGATTTCATTGTATTGAAGTTTTTATGATTTTCAGAAAGAGCCTGTAACAAATTAAATTAAAAGAAGCTGTGCAACTATGGAAGCCCATTTCTGCCAATGTGATTGAAAAAAGATCCTAGTCCTTATAATGAAAAACGTTTAGTACCTCAAAATAATAAGAAACATTCTCAAAATTTGCATAGGACTAAGTCAAAATATTGAGTTTCTCATTATAAATTAGCAGTTATGTTGATGTTTTTCTTATTTCCTTTAATAATAAATATTAACTCTTTTAACAGAGCATTTAAATCTGCACACATTTTGATGCTAAGCTTCCAGCTTCTTTTACCAATGACTGCTGATTTCTTATATTCTTATTCGACTGTTGCTCAGAAGGATCTTTGTCTTTTTCTACCCTGTCAATAATCAGTCTGGTGAAGCTATTGAACAGTGTTTTGTTCTCCATGTACAAAACTAAATAACATCTATTTGTAAAAAGGAGTTCCTACAACCAAAGACCATTCAGACATATAGAGTAGTCCTCTCAGATACCTGACTGGACACAATCAAGCTTTGTGGCATGAGATTACTAACTTTTCAATGGTAGTGTAATTAATGAATAATAATAGATAGAATTGTTGCATTTATTTATTGTGTAATCAGCAGAGGTTGACCCAGCAGGTCTCTTCTGGAGGTCAGAGGTCATCAGGGTCTCCAGTTGATGACCCTGACGGCGGTCTGAGCGTCCCGCCGGATGTCGTGGTCCTCCTCTGTAGCCTCACTCCTCCTCAGCAGCAGGGGAAGCTGCTCCAGGAGGCGGCGGCGGCCGTCCGGAGCTTCAGCCAGTGCAGTCAGAGCGCGCAGGGAGTACATGACGAGGGCCTTCCTGCTCTTCCTCTTCTTCTTCTTCTCCTCCTCCTCCTCCTCCTCCTTGGACACCAGTTCGAGGAGGATGGGGATGACGTCCAGATACAGACACTGCTTCTTACCTGCAATCAAACTCTGTTACCTGATAGGTCAGGAGGAGTCACATGGTGCGTTTAAGGTTCAGACAGAAGAACAACTCTCCTGTTGAGACATCAGAACAACAGATTAACAACTGTAACAACATAATATCTGATCCTCTAATAAAAGCTCAGAAGTACAAGAAGCCTGTGTACATATAGTCTCGCGTTGCCAGACCTTCCTCCACTGCGCTGCGGAGGAAAGTCTGGCTAGTCCACACAGCCTTCTGGTATTGGAGAAAAACACGCTCTGGTTTATTGGCATTTCTTTAAACCACAATCAAACCAAATCCCAATTGTCTTCGCCGGACACAGGTACGGTGCCTCTGCAAAATAGCCTCTGGAAGGAACTTGGTTTGGTGGGACATATGTACGTAGGTTTATACGTTTATTCCTTGGCTTCTTCTTCTCAACAGCAGCTGAGGCTCATGGGTATTGTAGTATTAAGAGACAGAATAAAACCTGATTTGTCAGAAACAAAGTAGTATGTAATAATTCAAACTGAAGGTCAGAACATGAAGCTGTGTGATGGTTACATCATCCAGGAGAATTAAAAAAACTTGAAATGAGAATTCACAGTGAGGAGAAATACTTCAAGGTGTGTATTTGTACCTGTGGTGATGATCACAGTGTACATGATGACTCCTGCAGCGTTGGCCTGAACCTCGATGTCTTCGTCATGCAGCAGGTTGACCAGGACAGGAAGTAACGACTCCTCACACACCTGGAGCTTCCCATCCTCACAAACACTGGAACAAGCAGAAGAAGAAAAAAAGATTTAAAGATAATATTTCTAGCTTTTTATTTAATATTACAGACAGGAAAGCTGGGAGAGAGAGGGGATGATATGCAGCAAAGATCACAGGTCAGATTAGGACCGGGGCCGCTGCCAAGGACTCAACATACACGGGGCGAACGCTACTGGGTGAGTTGGAGCTCGCCCCTATTTTGACATTTTTTAATGGGATTTTGCATGTGTTTGTTGTATGATGAATGAGATACATATCAATGTTGGAAAAGTATCAATATTAATATTGCAATCGGTTAACAACATGTCGCCCAGCGCTAACATGCATTTGTTCTGCTAAGGAGAGACTGTTAACTTTACCTTATTGAGGTCTTAAAAAGCATCAAAAGTTTGCAGTTCTTTGGTGTAATCATAAAGTGGAAACACTAAAATTAGTGCTGAAGTTTCAGTTTAACTGTAAGTGAGTTGAATGAATTGGAAGTGTAGGTTTAACTGTTGAAGCTTAAGCACTAAAAGGAGTTTAAATGTTAGTGCTGACTGGAACTGAGTTTTAGGTTTTTTCTGAATGAGCTTTAGGTTTGAGTTTACATGTGAGAGCTGAGTGAGGTTAAAGTGAACCTGCTGAAAGAAGCTCAAGTGTGACTTTAAATTCAAGTTTGTTGAAGTTGTCAGCGAGAGGAATTCTGAAGTTTCAGTAAAGTTGTAAGACTTGAATGACGTTGAAGTGTGAGTTTATAGGCAAGCGCTGAGTTCAAGTGCAAGCATAAGCCCTGAAAGAAGTTAAAGTGCGAGTTGAAATGACAGCGTTGCAGCAGCATATAACAGCACACTTCCCCACTCTTTGAAACAGAACCTGCATGGTGTTTAACCTGAGGGCCATCAAGACTGCAGCTGCCTCCCTGCGGATGTTCGGGGAGCGGTGGGAGAGTTTGTGGCCCAGCAGCGAGACACCGTCAGAGGCCAGAGCCGGCAGTGCATCCAGCCTGGAGCAGGAGCTTAGGGTGGAGAGGAGCAGCACCTGCACTTCCTCTTCCTCCTCCTCCTCACCTTCCTCCCCTCTCAGCTTCAGCATCAGTTTAGGAACCAGAGTCAGGAGAGCGTCTGCACCTGCAGTGATATAATCTCAGGTCAGACTCATTTATTGGGAGGAAAAAACAAAGGTGAAATATTAGAACTGTCTGTTATAAACATTGACTCCTGCTTCACCTGTGACCTACCATACTAACTGTAGTTGTGCTCACACAGTTTACCTGTTCAATGAAAGTTTATTAGCCACGTTTGTACAACTTTTACAATCACTTACTAGTTTTACTGTTAGTGGGAAAACAATTTAATGGAGATAGTGTTTGATATCACATTAATATATTCAGTGAAATAACATAAATAATACTTATTTTTTCCCCCTTTTAGTAGAATAAGGATAGTTTTAAATTCCTGAATTATCAGTTTTGGCTGATTGTTTACAAAACAAATCACTGATTAAAAACTCCAACGTGTTGATTGAGACATGATGAGTTTACCTGCAGGCAGCAGAGTGAGGCGGTTCAGCACTCGGTGGACGTTCCTCCTGCAGGAGGACGAGTTGTCGTCCACCAGCTGAGAGAGAGGAGGGAGGAGGGAGGAGGAGAGCAGGGCCTGTCTGCAGGAGGAGACAACAGAGACAAACAGTGGGTTTAAAGCTATACTTTAGTTACACTTCTTGCTGGCTGTCACTTATTTCTTTTTTAAGTTAAAGCTCCACTGTGACAAAAGCCTTCACTACAGTTTGATTCTTAGTCATTTGGGTTGTACTGCCACCTGCTGGTGACATCATAGAGTGCGGCAAGGAAAAAACTGCTGAATGTATCTATTAACAAGTATTGTGTGTGTATCACACAGCCTGATATATCTTCTTCCTCTGTGCCATAAAAACACTGATTAGCATGTTCCTTCATTACCATTAAAACCATACTGTAGTTTATTTTGACTCAATCTCACATACACCGTCCTGCTACCACAATTTTACACCACAGCACCAAATGTGGATTCATCCACCGTTGAAAATAGTCCCCAACAAATGCACTCTTTACTCCTGTTTGTTTGATTTAAAAAAAAACTACAGTGAGTGGCTGTTCTAGTCTGTCTTTCCGTCTGTCTGTCTACCTACCTGCCGATGCTGTGGGCAGTCATGAGGTGAAGCAGCTCACAGGTTTTTGTTCTGACTGATGAATCTTCATCCTCAAACAAAACATTCAACTGCTCCAGAAAACCTGCTGAAGAAGAAGAACAGGTCAGCACTCTGTATGACATGAGGTCCAATGAAATAAAATTTTCTTTTTCCTCCAATTGTAGAGTTCATTTCCTTCCCTTTGCCATCTCTACATTTTATATATCATCCAAATTATACGTTTGGTTCCAAACTAGTTAATAGTTCTTTTAATTAGATAACCAGAATGATTTTCTATAGAAATCCTGAAAAAAACTCAGAGGAAAAATGAAATCAAGGTACCTCAAAATCCGTTGAATTAAAAAACAAATGCAACAGATGGTAGTACTCAGATCCTTTACTTCTGTAAAAGTGACATTAGCTACTATAATGTAAAAAATAATCCATTACAAGTAGTTCTTCAAAATCCTAATATTATAGAAATAATATAGTAGTATGAGCTTTATGTAGCCTAATTTCTGTTGTGCTGGTTTTGCACATTACCATACCACTAACTTTTGCACTGCCCAGATTCCCACTAAACCCAAAGTCTCTCTAGGTATAACAATTTGTACATAAGTAGCTAACTGTATGCAGCATTTCATTACTATGTAATGTGTTTTGCTTACAAAATAATAACAGCACATTTTCCCACTCTTCAAAATTAATTAAAAGCCAATTCATTTTCTGTCTAATTGATTAACGGGCTAGTTTTTTAGCTGTACTGTTTAATTTATACTATAAGCTAACAAAACATCAGATTTTTACAAACTCTTTATATCTTTTGTGTGTAAAAATCTTAACTTGCAAAGTAGCTAAAGCTGTCCGATAAATGCGGTGGAGTAGAGAGTTATGAACTCGGAGTTATTACCCCCGTTAACAGTCTGGTAGATCCGCTCCGGGTCGTGCATCAGGTCGCAGAGTGAAGCCAGAGCCCGCAGCCTCCTGTCCGCTTCCGGCTGCTGCAGCTCCTCGAACAGCTGCGGCACGGCCCGCCGCCCAAAGGCCACCGGAGCCCGGCTCGGATCTATCAGACAACCGGCCATCTGGTGTTCGTTAATTAACCTAGTTTAAACCCCCTGGTTAATCATAGAGCTCACCGGGCTAGGGCTAGCTAGGTGGTTAGTTAGCCAAAATGCAAAAACACAGTTACCTGGTAACCGAATACAAAGAGCCGAAGAGATGACGTGTCGTCCGGGGTAGCCTCTGTAAGCATCATGCTGTATGTAAACATGATTTATGGTTAGTCTATGGCTACAGGTCACTGGTTTTACATTACGGGGACACTGAAGCGGTTCTATGCTTCTTCTTAAAGCCACCAGTCATTGACCAAAACTGTCATTGACTATTCGTACACTTCAAGAAATAAGAACTGTCCCTTTAAGGATCTTCATATAACTTCATTGAACATCCAGTTCAGCTGAATTTAAAGGTCCCATGACATGGTGCTCTTTGGATGCTTTTATATAGACCTTAGTTGTCCCTTAATACTGTATGTGAAGTCTCTTTTATATAGACCTTAGTGGTCCCCTAATACTGTATCTGAAGTCTCTTTCCCGAAATTCAGCCTTGGTGCAGAATTACAGCCACTAGAGCCAGTCCCACAATGAGCTTTCCTTAGCTTTCCCCAACTGGGAACCATAGGCAGGCTGGGGGGAAATTGTCATGCCATGGGACCTTTAAGTGGCTCGGTGGTAGAGTGGTTGCCTGCCAATCAGAAGGTTGGTGGTTCGATCCCTGGCCCTGCAATCCCATGTCAAAGTGTCCTTGGGCAAGACACTGAACCCTGAGTTGCCCCTGATTGCTGTGCATTGGAGTGTGAATGTTTATCTGATGAGTAGGTGGCAGCCTCAGCCACAGCCTGTACTATTTAATACATAGGTCCAATTGATTTTTTTTTAAACTCCCTCAAGTTCTGGTTCAGCTGGACTCGTTCTAAAAACTACAGCTAAGCTTGCCTAGCCACATGCCAAGTGACAGAGCAACAGCCATAAGTTTGGATGAGGTCAAATTGCGAAATTGAGATTTATAAAATTTGAAAATAAACTATAAATTTACCCAAACATGCTCCATACAACACGTTTCTTGGGTTACTTTTTCAAGGACGATGAATTAGCTAAAATGAAATCAACGAAAAAGGTGAGAAAATGAACTCTTTATTCATCTGGTCTTCAAAGAAAAACCCATTTTACAAAATGTGGGTAAGGAGGGATAAGGTATTAAACAGAAGCAAAAGATGCACACCATCCACTTTGAAATTTGAAATAACACAGAAATGAGTTCCTTTCTCCGTATTTTTGGAAACTACAAGATCAACTGTGAGCAGGTTTCACAGGTCTCAGGTGAGAGAAATGTTCTGTCGAGTCAAAATATAAGGACTTAAAGGGGAAACAGATATATTTTAATTTTGTAAGCCTGCAGATGAACGAGTTTCTGAGGTCTCGATGACAACAAACTCTTTAAAAAAAAATAAAATAGAAACCCACAAAACTTC
Source organism: Perca flavescens (assembly GCF_004354835.1). Taxonomy (NCBI): domain Eukaryota; kingdom Metazoa; phylum Chordata; class Actinopteri; order Perciformes; family Percidae; genus Perca; species Perca flavescens. The sequence continues at coordinate 13,792,021 of NC_041335.1, forward strand.
AGTATAAGTTGAGGGTTTGATTCTGCCCGACACTCAAACGTAAAAATGTATTTAAAAAAGAAAATGTCTATGCCTTTATTTCTTCTTTTTCTTGCTTTTCTTTCCTCCCTCTCCCTGCTGAGTGCTGGTGTCTCCTCCTCCACTTTTCTGGGTCCGAGTCTTTAGTTTAGGGATCATCTCTGCTACGTAAAACATCACATCTTTACCTAAAGGAAGAAAAAAACAAAAACAAAAAAAACATCCGAACTTTACTCATGTTTAGCTGCCGTGACTTTTACCAGTTAAAATGACAAATGTCTACGGCGGCAGGTCATATCAGCTAATCACTAACAAATGTTAATTCAGTCAGTAACTTGAAAGTCTCACTTTGCCAGACTGGAAGAGTGTCTGGCTACTCCACATAGCATTCAGGGATGGGAGGAAAACGTGCTCAGGTTTATTGGCATTTCTTTAAACCAATCACAATCGTCTTGGGCGGTGCTAAGCACCAGAGAAAAGCTGCGGTGCTGTTGCAAAATAAGCTCGGAAGGAACTTGTTTTGGTGGAACGTGTGTATGTTTAAAAGTTGTTTTAGTCGTGCGACAGAAAACTCAGATTGGACAGATAGTCTAGCTAGCTGTCTGGATTTACCCTGCAGAGATCTGAGGAGCAGTTAACCGTAGTCCTCAGAAATCGACCGGAGTTTAAAATGCCAACACAAAGGAAGTCCAAAGGCAACGGATATCCGGCCTAAATGAGTAAAATCCGGAAACGGAGCAATCCTGGAAGTGTAACGTCAAGGATAGAGGCTAGTAACTTGATGACAGAAACAAAAGGTTTGCGTGTGACCACAGATCATCTGTGAGGGCAGAAGCTCCACTCTGCTCAACACCACTTACAGTCAGAGTGAGACATCTCAACGACAAAAATAATAATAATAATAATAATAATAATAATAATAATAATAATGTCTCAGTAATAATCCAGGTAATCTTTTTTTCACATCAGATCAATCATTTAATCTTCTAAACTATAGTTTTGAATAAGGACCTTCAGTATTTGGATCAAGTAGCTCATGAAAAATTAAGTGTGTCAGATACATATTTAATCAACATCTAGGTAAATATAACCTTGAGCATTGGATCGAGGTAAACAAAATAAAAATGGATCAGGACATTCTTAGTTTTGGATTATATGTGGCCCTGAAAAAAAAAAAAAAAAAAAAACCTGAATCTATAAACTCATCTAGACAAATATGGTCAGAACATATGTTTTATTATCGCATGAAGTCAAACATTGTTTTGTTGGACTTACGGGAGGTGAATTTGTCCTGACAAAGGCTCCCGTCCGCCTGCTTCACCTGAACTCGGACACGTCCTCTGAACTGGACGTCCCTGTTCCACTCTCTGGGGTGCATTTTGTTCTGGGAAACAAAACGCATAAATATATATATTTGTTGTCACCTTCATGAAGTGATTTTCTGATTTCTTGCAGGAAAAATAAAGATGTTCTTCTTACCTCCACGTAGACATTCATCCCAGCTGCCGTCAACACGTCTCGGATCTCAGCACAGGACGGATTTTCCACCGCCTGCAGACACACAACATCAGCTGTTTGTCTCCTCATTGGTTTATTTACTGCACGTTACACGAAATTTACAATCCACTGCTTTCATCTGAGGCTGCGTAATGAATTTAAAATGGCCATGTTTGAAGTAGCAGGGAGGTCGGCTGCATCAAAATAAACACATTTGTCTTGAAAATATTTTAGGTATTATTGCTGCTGTGCTTTGTACACTGTGGTAATAGTAAAGTCGGACAACAGTGACTACTGTTGGATTTCTAGCCCACCTGTATTCAGGACAACTCCCCCTATAGTGTACTGTGTGTCTATATACCTTCATGTATTGTAATATGCCTTGCTGTAAAACCAATTGACCTCCGGGGGGGTAAGCTGACCTAATTTCTCTCTGAGATGCATCAACAAATGAGAACAAATAAATGACAAAAAAACTTGTAAAGGGTTGTTAAGACTGCTGTGTGGAACTGGATTTAAAGACTACGACGACAAAGTAACACCGCAAATTAGTACACTGATCGGAAACGTCACAAATAGATGAGAAATAGCAGAAAATACCCGTCGCCCCGCCACTCTCCATTCTGTGAACAGTTGCACATTTCTTGGTCAATAGTTTGCACATTTCTTCTACTTTGTTTCAAACACTGTGCAGCGCTTTTCATTTAAAATGTATTCATGTAATTTTTTTATATTAACAATGCTTGACTTTTGCAAAACTATGTTAATTATTATGGCCCAAAACACCAAGGCAAATTCCTTGCATGTGAAAACCTACATAGGTAAGTAAACCTGATTCTGACTCAAACATCCAGCGGAGCATTAAAAAGACTACAGAGTCTGATTACAACCACTTCTCACTAGGGCTGCCACCTCTTAGTCAACTAATCGGTCGTTTTGGTCTTAGTCGACTAAGATTTCTTTAGTTGTTTAGTCATTTTTTATGCATAGGTCATGCTTAATTACCCATTTCCAAGAAACTTCTGAGCACATTTATGGTAAACAAGATTTAAAGTGGTGCTTTTGCAGGATTAATTGTGGAGAAACTCAGTTTTACAGATGGTTAATTAACTACATTTATATTGTGCTTTTCTAGTCTTAACCACCTCTCAAAGCGCACAGCTCTGTCAATTAAATCAACTAATCGATTAGTCGACAAAATCGTATAAGTGTTATTCGACTAAGAATTTCTTTAGTCGAGGACAGCCCTACTACTCACTGTCTTCATGTTGTGTGACCTGCTCTAATGCTACACACCACAGTTAAGTGTCGAGCAAAAACAAAGTGTTGAGGCCATGATCAAGCCCGAACTGTGGAAACATAACGTACATGAACCTGACAGTCTGGCCTTCATCGTGAGTCTACAGACTATGTTTTCCCGAGGATCACAGCATTAAAGCAGCTCTTTACCTGCTTGAATTTTGGAAGTGGAAAAAAATAGTTTGCTAACGACAGATAAAATGTTGCAAAAGCAGTCTCCCTTGAGACAAGGCCTGGTCAAGGTCCTCAGTGTTTTGGGGGACATCTAGTACAGGCAGCTGATTGGACGAACGCGTCACATGGGTTTGTTTACTCCGGAAATTCAGACCTGGACTGACATGGCGGCCGTTCAGAATACGATCTCATATTGTACTAAAATAGTTAACTGAAACGTGTTTCTGAAAACATTTTAAGCGAGAAATAGGCCATGCAGTTGCAGAATCTGTCTTCATTTCAGATCGACAAAGGTCAGTTTAAAAGATTTTCATCAGATTTTGAGAGACTGTAGTCACCTCATTCCACTCGTCATTTCCGGGTGAGTCCCGACGGCCCTGCCGCCGACCGAACACGTCAGGTCGGGCAAAATGAACGCCGACAGCCCCCCAGACGGACGACGGCACGGGACACACCAAACAGATTTGAGTCACTGACCTCGCCAGACTGTCCCACGGCCGATAATCGGCCTGATGTGTCCCGGCACTTAGAGACAATGCACTTAGTTGAAGTTTATTAAATTTAGCATTTTTTGCAGCATATAAGCTGCTCATTTAAATTAGAAGATACTGTCTTCTGCATGAAGAATATGAAGAATATGTTGTCTTTGAAAAAAAATGGGTCTCTTAAGGATAGTGGGAGTTGCTAACCCTAACCAGAATTGTGCAACCCTGATCTCATCACGGTGGTGCGTCCTGCTAACAACCAGCAGCTTGTTGGAAGGTAGAAATATCAAAACCAAAAAACAACTGAAGGTGTTCTAGTTAAACGTCATGAAAAACTGTAGAAAGTAAAAACCTTCTCTGCGGGGATCCTTCGTCCTTCAGCCAGCGTCTTCTTACTGTTGATGTAGATGGGATAGACGCAGATAAACCTGAAACACATCGCAGACGTTAAAGCCACGAGGAATCATAAGTAATGACAACACCACTGACAACAACACTGTCGTTGCATCCACATGACGCAAGCCTTCTGTGATCACACACCACCCCCACCCCTCCTTCACGCAGTTGCTAGTAGCCAAGGAGGACACGGAGGATTAAAACACTTGATGGACTCCTCAGAAGAGGTAATTATCTTCACTCAGGCTTTTGTGTGTGAAGTTGCCAGACTACATTTTTTTATCAACATAGCCATAGTGAGAAATACAGAGTTTTGTGGAGCCAATTAATTAGCGGACGTATATTAAAGTGCTCATATTATGCTTTTTCCCCCTTTCCTTTATTGCCCAAAGTCCACCCCAAAGGGACTTACCATCTTCCAGAGAAAACACTGTTCAAACTGCTCCAAACAGCTTTATTTTAATCCAGCCTTTACTTCCGTGAGAAACGATCGTCACTTTGTAACACACGTTATAATGCTTGCCTAGCTGCTAGCATGGCACGCCCTCATACTCTGCAACTGACTAGCTAGTAGTGCTTGCCTAGCTAATGCGCATCTGCGACTCTCAACAAAGATTGAACAGAAGCGAGATGCCTCACTCTTTAGCTTAAACAGAGAGCTCAACACACAGGGTGAAAAGAGGAGCTGCAGCAATGTGCAGTACAACCAAAATATGTTGTTTTTGAAAATTTTATAAATTTACAACCTATAAATACAATTATGAACCTGAAAATGAGCATAATATGAGCACTTTAATATAAAATAGTTGCGCGCTATAGCTTTAAGACAAAAGAAACTAATGTCAGACTTTGTGACTGTTTAATATGACCTGGAACTGAACTGAATGGAAAGTTCTAGTAGATAGATTCTATTGAGCTTTCTTTTTAAATCCATCTCTTTACAGTTAATTGACTTTACTGTAGAGCTCGTAACGTTAATGACTTTAAAGAAGCTGTATTTTACATTCAGTTGTACGACGGGACAAACGCTGGTCTGAATGAATGGCTAACTGGCTCGGAGTGGCAAATGGTCAATCATTCGTTAAACTCTTGACTGAGAAGTAACCTAATCATGTACACTTAATCTAATCCCAATTCTATAATGTGAGATAGAGTATATTTTGGTCCTCCGTCGTCTTCCCCCGTAAAAATCAATATAACGTTAATATCTGACGGCCAAATACTGGAACCTTTAATACACGTCATGCTAGTGTTACAACGACAGGCCAAACTTGATGTGAAAACTACATCATTTTACGCTTGACACGGTTTCTGACAAAACATTCGCAAAACGGGACTTTACATCAAGTTAGTCATTAAAGTGGTTTATTCTGCAAAATCTGTGTACCCGACAGTTAGTTACTCCTCTAATCGCCCATTTTACTTCATCCGTGCAGGGTACTGCTGCAATAAACAATGTAAACCAAAAAAGTCGTTTTTTGTTGGATTAAAAAGATAAATCCGAAATAAATGCATGCCGAATTGAAGAGTGGACCTTCAGAATCGACCCGTTTACTACCGTAATGATTAAGAAGCAAGTTACGTTTGCAAATAGCCGAGTTCCCCTTATATTTAAAAATCTTCTATAGGAGTTTACAAAGCCCGAGCGAAGGGCTAAGCAGGCTAGCTTTAGCTTAGCTAGGCTAACAGGCTAGCTATTACAAGAACTCACCTCTCTTTGTCAGCGGGGTTTTGTGTTAGATGAGCCATTGTTAGTCAGTTCAGTTGTTCGTCTGACTGCAGACGGTTGAGTCTTGGCTGATTATAGCGACTATCGACACGGTTTGATTGCCATAAAACACGCAGCCATACGGCCGCGCTCCACATGCACAACACTGTTGACAGTTGTAGGTGCGCTTGATTTAATGTACGACCGGTGTTGCACAGAAAGCTGTGACCCATCAGAAACTGTAGGGCGCTGCTGCACATCGTCTGCCCGTGCGTGTTAGAAAATGGAGAGCGAAGAAGAGGTCACCCTATTTTGTTGTAGGCTATTTTAATCATAGACATAATATAGATACAATCTATATTATGTCTATGATTTTAATAGTTTAATTTTTATTAATACAGAGAGTAATTTTAAGTTTTTGTAAGTAGTTTTGTAAAGTGTTTTACATAAGTAAGCACCGTAATATACCACAGCAGAATGGCTTCTGAACTGTGGTTGAATGTAACAAGTACATTTACTTAAGTACTGTACTCAAGTACACATTTAAGGTACTTATACTTTACTTGAGTATTTTCTTTTCCTGCCACTTTATACTACATTTGTGTGGCAGTTTTAGTTACTTTCAAATTAAGATTTCTGCATAAAAACATATGAACAGTTTATAATGTTTTGTTATAAGTTAAACTCCCCAACAGTTTTTAATTTAGTTTCCTTTGTTTTTTTTCTTCTTTTCTTGTTCTGTTAATTTAATGCTCCACATTCCAGTCCGGTGGCTATAATGGCCTATAAAATGGTTTGCCTAACGCCATTAAAACCCAAAGAAGTTTACTGTTTGTCGGTCCAAGGTTTTGTCCACGCGGTGTCGCTGGTGCGCTCACTCTGCGCGCTGCTGAAATGCCCGGATGTTATTGTAGCTAGCTCTTTTAGCAAATCGGCTAGTCGCTGCGACGCCGCTGCTTCTCGCCGCTACGGTCTGTCGCATCGGGGACATTCGAGCCTTTCGACACCCCCGGCCAATATAATCTGTTTTTTAACGTTGGTAACTTGACGTCGGTAATTTATCATGATAGAAGTTGACCGAACGGCTCGTTAATTTTAGGTCTTATCGTTGATTTTCCAACCGATTTGGCGGGACTAGATCGGGTTAACAATACGACGAGCTAAAGGCTAAAGCAGCTATCTTTGAGACTCAGGCCAGTTTTTTTTCAGGTAGCTAACACAGCTAGCTCAGCGAGCTACCGCGGCTGTCATGGAAGACAAATCTTTTACTAAAGATTTAGACCAATGGATCGAACAGCTAAATGAGTGTAAGCAGCTCTCAGAAAACCAAGTCCGGACACTCTGCGAGAAGGTAAGTTAGTTGTATTATGTCTCACTCGGCCTCGCTTTCAATGTGGCCTACATTGCGAAATGGGCTCCGGCTAATTTCTGGATGAAGTCACAGCAAGGCGGTTATTTTCGCCCTGTTTTCGACCAGTCATCCTAAGATTGCCAATGTTTCACAGCTCTTCAGCAGCTAAATAATTTGATTAAAACACAATATTGTCCCTATGTACACTGCCCAACCCAACACAAGTGTTCTAATATGGGCAGTTTCCTGGTAACCGTACTCACAGGTCAGTCGGGCCTAAAATTTGCATCTTTACATCATTACCAGCAAATAAACGGAGCCCATTTTACTGCCTGTTTAATAACATGACTGCATTTTGCCCACCGATCAGGACTCGGCAAATGTTAAATTTTCAAAGTTGTATTCTCTTATTTGATATCGGAAGTGAACGTGCATTAATAAGGGAATGTTATGATTTGCACCGCGCCCTGTCTTTATCGATCAACCGGTTCATTGCATAAAGCTGACAGACGTCACTTCAGGCTTGTTGCACCACAAGATAACTCGTCCGGTAGCTTTTATGCATCATCGACCTTACTTACATTATCAAAACACACTATATAACATTAGATGTAGATCACATTACCGAGAAGCTGCAGGTTATCTCCTGTATGTGTAGAACAATTATGTTGGTTCCCTGTGGAAGTTAAATAAATAAAAGGAAGGTGAAGGCTCAAAACCTTATTGTAGTTATTTTGAGGAAAGAATTGAATTTTTTTTTTTAGGGGTGAACAATCCAATGTAGGTGAATTTTGGGGGAGGGGGGGTAATTTAAATTAGTGATAAGTAGTAAGGGATGTACACGATAATCAAGGTACTAAGTCATGTAACAGGCCTGCAAATAACAACACTTTCAATATTCAATAACATGTCTAAAAAATAAAGCTCATCTCAAGTTGGCAGAGAGCAAAATGATGTCTTCAAACTGCTGTATTCACAAATTAATTGACATCTTGCACTCTGTTGGATGGTAAACTTTGATCACCAGATCTTATTAAGCTTTGACTTGTGTCTTAAGACTATTGGCTGTTGACTGTTAATGCAGTAATTGCAGAAATACCACTAAAAGAAACTCATTGTTGCGATTATTCAGTTAGTCGTTCAGCAGAAAAAAAAATAGCACTAGCACATCATGTCGACTGTGAGGATTTTCTGTATTTCTTTTTTATATCATACATTTAATATCTAACGTCACCTTGGAATCTTTCTCTTATTTATAGACTAAACAAGTGATAAAAAATAAGCAGCCATGGTCAAATGTATAAACCACCCCCCAGGTGTTCTGTGAGGTCACATAGCCTTCAACACCTCAATAACTTGTCAGTATGTTGTTGAGACTAAATGTGGATGCATATGACATGAGTTACTATTTGTCTATCTGAAGAGTTTTTTTATCCTTCTGTCTGCTCGCATGATCACATTTAAGTAAATGTCTTTTAAAAAGGGCACCAATTAAATTAATAATCTGTTTGTTTATTTCTTGTCCAGGCCAAGGAGATTCTGACCAAGGAGTCCAACGTTCAGGAGGTGAGATTTCCCATGATGCCGAGAAAAATCTAACTTACTGATTGATTTCCAGTACGACATGTATAAAAAAAAAAATTTCAGCTACTTCACACGTAAAATAACTTGCTTTAACTGCAATAACTGAATTTCAGAATTTGTCCGGCCAGTCAAACTGTCTCAATCTCCAGTTTGAAGACTTGCTTCAGTAATGGCCATTGGTTCATATCATAAGTTAAAGTCCTTGCAGAGTAGAATTTTAATCAATTAATTTGTTACATAAATACAATCAGGAAAATGTATAAGTTCCGGTTTGTGCAGATAAACCACAGAAGCAAAATTAGTTTTATCTTGTAACAGTATGAGGCTGAGCCCGTTAAGAACTACGGGAGCCCAGAGGGGAGCGTCGGCAGATGTTAAGGAGAAAACCGATTTTCATTTAAACAAATCAACGTTAACTACACATTTTGAGTTAATCGATCAAATCAAATTTAACAAAAGATTAGATTAATGTGCAGACACTTAGAAACAAATCAAAGTGCATGCAAATCATCAAAATGACCAACGGAGACGTATCAAACAGGACAACACTGTTCAAACTTCGCAGGCAGGTATTCAAACTGCATAGGGGAACTAAAAATAAAACCGTTTTAGAGCATTTGTGCAGGAAATTGCATTAATCTCCTGTACAGCACAAATAAGTGCACACCTACAAGTGAAGATGAGAGTTGTTCCCAAATGAGATTTACACCCTCTGATTAAACCAACCCGTATTTACACAGCTTTAGCAGTAGGGTTGGGTACCGAAACTCTGTGCCAATAGGGAACCGGTGCCGACGTAAACGGTAGTAACGAGACCGAATAAGAACGAAAGTTTCGGTGCCTCATTTCGGTGCTTGACTTTACACTACAACTGACAGCATGTAACGTTAGCCTACCTTTAGCTAGCAGCTGGATTAATCACGGTTAAAATGCTGACAGCTAACGTTAAACAGTGTAAAGTGTGACTGTATTTCACTGTGGAGGACTTCTACAGCGGGATGTAACAGTCTGCTCTGCAGCGCAGCAGCTGCCGTTGTCGCAATTCATAGATATACAGTATGTTTATATGGTCGGAATTAAACAGAACAGATGATGCGTTCACTTGCAGCTGCCGTTGTCGGAATTAAACAACACAGATGGTGCGTTCACTTGCAGCTGCCATTGTCGGAATTAAACCACACAGATTCACTTAAAACAGGTAGCCTTGTGGTGCATCCACAGTAATTGTAAAATACCCTTTTCCCATCTGGGGTTCAACAGCAATTTACTGGTGAAATAAGTTATTGTTATAGTTATTACATTATTATTAAATCTTTAATTTTGACCATGGCCTTAGCAATAAACAAGTCACTTACTGTTTTAAAAGTATCGATTTAGCACCGGAATCGAAAAAAAACCAAACAATACTCAACCCTATTTAGCAGTGACTAAAAGTTCTTGTTTGACTAAAGTTTGTCTATTTATAATGGATGTCTTTTATAATAATTTAAGGGAAAAAACAAATGGTATCTGGGTGCTGACTCTGTGTGGTTCCCTCTGGCGTGTTTGGAGCAGAATGGGACTGAGCCTCTGAACAATATCACACCTTGTTTACACTGTAAACCATGTCTTTGCCAAGCTCCAGGTTATCGCACACTATCCTTTTTTAGAAACAAATCTCCCAGCAAACTTATAAAAACTGAAATATTAAACATATCCTTTAATAAATAACAACTCAATGTATAAATTAATGAGCAAAGATTAGGAGGTCTTAGAAAGCATTTTTTTTTTTTCTGCTTTCCAATATACTAATGTTCAAGTGTTAACTGTAATTCTTAGCATTAAATGGTTGTTTGACCAATACCTCAAGTCTTCTAGATCTTTTTAGTCAAGTGGACTGTTAAGTTTTATTTTAATCAAAAAAAGAAAAATGATGTATAATTTACATGAGACATAAGCATTTAAAAAATTGACCTACTGTCTTTTACATTGCTGTTAAAATATAGTATCTGTGATATTATCAGTGGATGACATTGATATGCCAATACTCATGCAAGGACTTAATCAGATGTTTAATATAAGAAGCTGAAGCTGCAGAAGAAATGGGAAAAGTAGAAAACTAATTGAAAACCCAAAGCTTCATCTCAAAATGAAATCTTGTCATTTGATAAGTGTTTTGTTAATCTGTGCCGGGGAAATGTAATTGTTTCATTACTGTTAAACTTGGCCGGGACCATTCGCCTGTGTCCTCAGGTGCGATGCCCCGTGACGGTTTGTGGCGACGTTCACGGGCAGTTCCACGACCTGATGGAGCTGTTTAAGATCGGAGGCAAGTCTCCCGACACCAACTACCTGTTCATGGGAGACTACGTCGACAGAGGCTACTACTCTGTGGAGACGGTCACTCTGCTCGTCACGCTAAAGGTAAACCCTGTCACTATGCTCTCGGTTTGGTTCACAATAATCTCAGGATATCTGCAGATTTCTTAAGTCTTAGCGTTCAGCTACCCCCAAAATAAGCCTTTAAAAAGTTATACATTTCATTAAAAAAGGTCTCTGCCGGCTGTAGATAGTGATGTTAGTTATAATTCTTCTTGTATGTGGCAGGAGGCTGTCAGGAGATGTTGTACACCTATAAACTCAAAGTAGGGTTGTTATGACCCCTTTAGACCTGCAGCAAACATCGTCACTACTGTTAGTTACAGCCGATGGGAAGCTTTTCCTCTCAGAAGTCAAGATTTTAGTTAAACGTACACAATTAATAATTATTGATTTTTCTGCTGCTTATTTGTGCCCAGGTCACGTTAAATGGTTTTATTTTATTACCATTGATTATTGTATGTGGCTGAGAAGAACTGATATGTGATATAAATGTATGTGCTTTAGAGCTGGGCGATGTGACAATGTATATCTTTATAAGACTGTTGCTAAGAATTACAGACCGATGCCATTGATGGAGGTTTGATCATAGATAAAATAACATTTTTAAATCAATATTTGTATTTACATACGGAGCTCATACAGCTGATGAGCCGATCCTAAAGGGAGAGAGAGCGTGAAGCGCTAACAGCGTTAATGGCTAAATGCTGCTGAATTTGCGCAAAACTCGGGCACTGTGAACGCACTATTACCGGCTTGGATGAACACACCACTTGCAGGGCTGTTATTGGTCTTCATATGAAATTTTCAAACAATAAAAACATGGTTTATGTTCACAAAATGTCAGATTTCTAAAATAAAGTTGATGAGAAAAGTACAGCATGGATTATAAAATTTTAGGTGTCCTTTTATCAATTTACCATTCCCACATTGAGCGCATCTGATTCTCTGGAGGTTTCCCGATTTAAAGATCAATCTGAGCTCTAAATTTAAAGTCTTAACACTGCGAGGCTACAGGCCTGCTGACATTACATCATTTATTGTAACAAATCTAATAAGCAGGAGACTGAACCTCTTGGTATGCCTGCGTCAACGCAACTAAAAATAACCTCCGCTTAGTCTGAACTGGTTTTGCTTAAACAAAAGTGAACAAACAAAAGTATTAATTCAGAGAATTGTCGGCAGATAATTACAACAGGGCTACACCTAACAATTTCTTTATTTGATTAATCTGCTGATTATTATCTCGATTAATAGTTTGCTCTACAAAATGTCAGAAAATGCCCATTCCAATTTCCCAAAATCCAAGGTGACCTCTTCAAATGTCCTTTTTATTTTTTTTTATTACAAACAGTCCAAAACTCTGTTCAGTTTATTATCACATAAGACAAAGAAAAGTAGCAAATCTCTTATATTTGAGAAACCGGAACTTGAGAATATTTTGCATTTTTGATTGAAAACGATTAATTGGTAATGAAACCAGTTTATCATCTAATCGATTAATTGATTTATCTCTATAGCTCTAAATGAAAAAAAATTCCGGTTACATCCCTATAGTTAGTTAGTTTACAAATTCATTTTTCAGTAATACATGTGCAAAAAAACAGACTAGGAAAACACAAAGTACCTTCTCTTTTTTTTTTCACAGTTAACAGATTTAAACATATTCCTTAACTCAGTTTTTTTTGTTTTTTACAGGTTCGTTTCCAGGAGCGAATCACCATCCTGCGAGGGAACCACGAGTCGCGGCAGATCACGCAGGTCTACGGCTTCTACGATGAGTGCCTGAGGAAGTATGGCAACGCCAATGTCTGGAAGTACTTCACAGACCTGTTTGACTACCTGCCACTCACCGCGCTGGTGGACGGACAGGTAGGAGGATTAGCCTGGAAAACGTGTCTGTCCTTTAATTACTGATTCCCATCATCTTTTTGCCAGTGAAACGATGTGGTGTTTTTGTGTTGTGATGTACATCCTCTGGTACGGGATGTTACATGATGCTGTAACCGCAAGTAGTCACTGTCAAAGGGAGAAAGCTGCTGTTTCTTAGTTTTTAAATATGTGTATGTGATAAATATGTGATAGAGAGAAGTCTTTGCCTTGTTGCAGAGGCCCTCTCACGTTTTAATAGTGCAGAGTATCTTCAATCAGCGTCATTTCTTTCTGGTTTTTATTTCAGATCTTCTGTCTCCACGGAGGTTTGTCTCCCTCCATAGACACTCTGGATCACATACGCGCTCTGGACCGCCTGCAGGAAGTCCCACATGAGGTACACACACATCGAAATGCTGAAACACTGAATTTCAATTCAAGTAGTGCATTTGTGTGGGATTGAGTCCAAATAAGCCTGTGTTGGTGTGTTGGTAATGTGGATGGTAATAAGTGTTTGGCTCAGAAAAAAATAGGATATGCTGCACTGAATAGTAATAGTGATTTTTTTTTTTTTTTTTTTTTTTTCTCCGTCTCAGGGCCCGATGTGTGACCTGCTGTGGTCAGACCCTGATGATCGTGGTGGGTGGGGCATCTCTCCCCGAGGTGCCGGCTACACCTTTGGACAGGACATCTCTGAAACCTTCAACCACGCCAACGGCCTCACTCTGGTGTCCCGCGCCCATCAGCTGGTCATGGAGGTAACATACACACACGCTAGTGCTGTTGGAACGAATTTCGGGATTTGAATATAAGTCGATAATGTTAGCTGCCCTTTAGCTGTCAGTGTCCACTTCGACTTCATATATTAACTAGTAGCTGTATTCTCATTAATGGGACAGTCTGCAAGAAACGGGTTGCTAATAAACCGCTAAAAGATAGTGCCGTTTGGCAAAGCTATCAATGCTGTTAGCATGGTGGCTAACACTAATGTTACTCTGTTTATACATGTTTGTTGCTTTCAAACTTTCTGTCAATGTGCTAACCGAGCACCGTTATCCGCTTTACTACACTTGTTAGATAATGTTTGATTACAGGGTTCTGTGTTGATTTGGGTTTGTCGCTGTGTGCCCGTGGTGAGTTTAGTTTTATAGTTTTTTAGTATATTATCTGTCCAAAATATAAAATTTACTATCTTTTTATGTGATAAAACAAGCAGCAAATCTTTATATGTAAAAAGCTAGAACCAGAAAATGTTTGGCATTTTTGCTTGAAAAATTTACGTTGACACACATGCTCCCCCACAAGTGGACTGAAGAACGTTAAAAACCCCCTCATCTCCATGACAACCTAATATAATGAAGTTGTAATGGTGCAGTGCTTCTCCAATTCCTGTTTCTGTACCAGTTTTACTCCCACTGGTTCGGTGTGAGAATCTCTCCACCTGACACACACTTTGTGTTAAAAAAATAAATATTTGCAGGCAAATACAGGCTGTATTCTAAATACTGAACAGTATGCTCGGCAAGGCTTAGCCAGATTCCGATTTGGAAAGTGAACGTGGTTATGACCGAGCTCTTTGCATGGTGGGACATAGTAGGCGAGGTAGGCCGTTCCAATGCATACTTGAGATTTTTTTTTGAATAAGTACAACATCCAGGTATTTTTGGCATACTGCAGGTTTGGCTTTTGTTTGCATACTACAAGCAACATTTTAGCCAAATTGGTACATATTGCTAGTATAGTAGGCGTTTTCAAATACCGCCACAGTTATACAAGAGGATCCTTTACCGGTCTAACACATTTTATTGTACCTTCAGGGCTACAACTGGGGCCATGATAAGAATGTGGTGACCATTTTTAGTGCTCCAAACTACTGTTACCGCTGTGGAAACCAGGCAGCCATCATGGAACTGGACGACACTCTGAAATACTCTTTGTAAGTATATGGACTTCATGTTTACCTCATTTTCCGGTAGGGCTGAGCGATGGACTGAATTTATTTTTAAAATTAGATTTATTCTTTCATGACCTGTAACCTTTCTACATAATGTATTACAACGTGCACCAATGAGAGTAGCGTAGACAATATCTGGCTACATTAGCTGTCGTGCAGCCGGCCAGTATCTGCTACTTAAACTAAGTGAAGCCTCTTGTACTGACCCTCCGTAGCTTTGTGGAATAACCTGTATTTTTCAAAGACGGCTATGTAAGTGATGCAGTTCCTTTTTTTTATTATTCTCGCTCAACTGCGCATGTAGGCCAAAAATTGTTTGAAACATTTGCAGAATGAAAAATACAGCAAAATCTTAAAATAATAATCAGGTTTATTGCTACAGTAGGTTTTCATATAAGGAATTTACCTTGGTATTTTCGTCCATACCAATAAATGTAGTAAAAGATGATAGAAATAAACAAGTTAAGAATATAAAATAGAAATGTACAATGAAAAATATGTAAAATA
The DNA here is from genome assembly GCF_004354835.1 of Perca flavescens. Classification (NCBI taxonomy): domain Eukaryota; kingdom Metazoa; phylum Chordata; class Actinopteri; order Perciformes; family Percidae; genus Perca; species Perca flavescens. Next base: position 13,807,224 of record NC_041335.1, read on the forward strand.
AGTATTTTATTATTCGATTGTCTGGGTGAATACTCGATTCTGATTGGCTGCATGGTGTCCATAAAAAAGTGTTTACACTTACTAAAGTTCCAAGGAAGTAGTAATGTAGTGCTTCAGTGCCTCGTCCTCTTAACACCACAGGATGGCGCTAAAATTGTTAGTAAAAGTCATTATATTGTTTTTGGGATAATGACATGAATGGATAGCTAGCTTTTCTTGATGTTAAATATACTGAATACAAATATAAAATATACAAATTATTTGTACTGATTGCCAACTGTACACAATGTTGTTGACTTTGGATCTTGCTAGCATAGTATTAGCTTAATGGCTCGGAGCTGAGCTGAAGGGTTCTACAATCTGAGCTGACTATAAATATCTCCCGTTGCTAAGGGTGGCAAGTCGTATTGAAGGTCTGTTCTATTCCTTTGAGCAGGGAATAACATTTGCATTGCATAAGAATCTTATGGGATGGGAATGATTGAGGACTTCAGGTGTAGCCAGGGAAACCGTTATTGTTTAACTTTAGATTTCGATTGTAAAATATGATTTTTATTTGGCAAGTGACCATGATGTAAGCGGGTTAATGCCCTTGACGGTGTCCATTGTCAGGTATTGATTAACTTGATGAGCTGCGCGTCAGACAGTTCACGCCTCGCCGTCGTCCATTAATACCTGACAATGGACACCCTGTCGGTCATTAACCCTTACATAATGGCCAGCTGTACAGTGTCTAAAACCAAAATATTGACTAAGGAGTGCATATTGTTCCCAACATGAAAGGATAAATTGCTCTATTGTCAGGTATTCAGCAGAGATGATCCTTGCTGTTTTTATTTAGACAGAACCTTGGTTCTCGGTTCATTGCAGACTCATGTTAAATAAAAAGATTTTGGGCTTTAAAACACGTCTCATGACACAAGCCAATTGTTTTTCATTGCCACGTTTGTGAAACCTGGCTAAGAGACCTCCGAGAGAAAGATGGCTAGGAAAGCTCTGTGAATTCTTCGTTATTATGGTCAACTAAACACATGACTAACAGATGTTAGTTATGGTTAAAGTCAAATGATATCCACTCCTGTCTGTCACAAGGTTAAATACATGTGGCTGGATGTAAAAGTGAAAGTAAGCAGATTCTGAGTGCTCTCATCTGTTCAATGTTTACTCCAATCAAAACTAGTTATTGCGTAAAGGTTCAGTGTTGCACATTAGCATGCTAATATGTCACCATTTTTTAGATTAAAAGGATGTAAAGTGGGAATATTTTAAATTACATTTCACAAAAGTGAAAAAACGTCCCCCAAATTAAGCAAATCATCCCGCCACATTGACCCTACATGTTGCATTAACATCAAGTCTCCACATTGGGAATGGGCATCTCTTGTCTAGGCATCTTGATGCACAGCCAACAATCTGATAAATTCAACATACATATGCAGCAACTGCCGATACGATTCACCCCCATTTTAAAGGTCCAATATGTAATATTTGTACTGTAATAAATCCAAAAATGACACCAATGCCTCATCAGATATTAAGGAAACATGTTAAACTGAAATACTATCTTTTCTGACAACAATGCTAATGTCAGTATTTTTTCTTTTTGAAAATTTATGTTTATGTTTTGATCTGTGTGTTGTTATCAACAGCCCAGTTTGACAGGCAGGCCGGGTTGCCAGATATACCTGTAAAAACGTAAACCCAGCGCGCTACAGCTGTAACGGTAGTACAGCCATGAAAGCAGCAAACAAACGAACAGGATCAACGGAGATAGATTCTACATGACATAAAAAAAGAAAACCGTTTCTAACAGTTGCGTGACCAGAGATGTAACAACCCCCTGGTAAATATTGGAGATGTATTTGAAAGATGGAGACAGCTTAGATCCCAAAAGGACGCAGAGTTGGCTTATTTTCTCCTGAACAGGTAAGCATTAGCTTCAGGCTAATTTATCACAGCTACTAGGGATGGGCATTTTTTGTCATTTCAACATTTGTGTACTCACATTGAATTATATAGCTAGAGTACCCGAGTTGGTTACTCGCAAAAACAATTGAGACAGCCGATAAAGTGATCCCGACTGGTCCTGGCTAACGCCGCCATGATAACCCTGCTAACGTTACCGGGAGGACCAGGCATGCAGCCCATGGCTGTTTACAACGTGTAGTTCAGCGGCTGGAGCCGACAACGGTGAGTTATTTTAAGCCACGAGAGGGGGGCTGTAAATCGGAAAGAGAGGACTGTGAGTTTGCAGTGTGTTTAGCGATTGTTGCCGTAATTCTAAGCCAATGAAGTGTGTTCCGTCGGCAAGGTAGTGGTATTTTTAGTGTTTCGTATTGTAATTCTAAGCCGAGGAAGTGTGCCTGACTGGCGTGTGGAGAGGACGGTGAGGTTGTTGTGTTTTTAGTGGTTCATACTGTAATTTTTAGCCGAGAAAGTGTGTCTGTCAGTTGGTTACAGAGCTCCGCGTGAGCACAGGCTTTTATGACTGTCAATATAGCCAGCATCTAACGTTAGCTACTCGGCTGTGCTGTGGAGTAATGTCTGGCTATGTGAGACTAGCATCTACCGTTAGCTACTCCGCTGTGCTGTGGAGTAACGTCTGGCTATGTGAGACTAGCATCTAACGTTAGCTACTCTGCTGTGCTGTGGAGTAATGTCTGGCTATGTGAGACTAGCATCTAACGTTAGCTACTCTGCTGTGCTGTGGAGTAATGTCTGGCTATGTGAGACTAGCATCTAACGTTAGCTACTCTGCTGTGCTGTGGAGTAATGTCTGGCTATGTGAGAAAAGCGTCTAGCAACATTGTTGTGAATGCTGCGGTCTCAGCCTGGCCACCCCCGTGAACTTCGAGTCTGGGCAGGAGGGGGCGGGGGAAACGACTCTCCAGTATTTTGAATTGGTAGAGCACTAACTATTTTAACCGCTAGCTGCCAGTATTACATACAATATTACATATTGCACCTTTAAAGATTAATGTATAATTGTTTATTAGGGTTGGGTAACGTTTGTTTTCTTCTCGATACCGGTGCTAAAGCGATACTTTTAAAACTGTGCCTAAACCAATTTGTTTTAGTTTTTTTAAATATTAAAAAGAAGGGGGGGGAAGCACAAAACAGTCGGCGACATTAAAGAACGGCTTGTTTATTGCAATTATTAAGGCCATACGGTCATAATTAAATGATTTATTAATGTAATAATAACTTATAACTAACACATTTACCAGTAAATTGCTGTTAGACTAAAACAACCACTACTAGGGTATTAGTACTAGTAGGGTAATAATAACTTTGAATGCACCACGAGGCTCACCAGTGATCACACCGTCTGCCATATTAGCACATGGGTTTCGGTACTCAACCTTATTGTTTGATGTCGTCAATAACGATCCTTTTCTGTCTCCACAGTCTTCAGTTTGACCCCGCCCCCCGCCGCGGCGAGCCCCACGTGACCAGACGCACTCCTGACTACTTCCTGTGAATGTCCAAAACCATCCCTGTCAATCATCTACAAACCTCCACCCACCTAACCCCCCACCTCCTCATTTTGGATGGAAAGAAGATATTAATAAAATAATACTGTACCAGGGAGAATAGAAATAAACAATTGGCTGATGAACCAAGATTTTAACAAAAAGAGAGAAACCTAAAGAACGGCCCCCTCTACAGTCTTGTTTTCAATATGCTGTCATTAATGCTGTGCTTCTGGGGGAAAAACTATGATGATCAGTTTTCTTTTGTTTTGTTTATTACATGTTTGAAAACGAGATAATAAAACTACCAACGTGGACCAAATGTGCCATATTCTGATCCTTTTTACAACATGTACAACGCGCGCAATGTTTCTTTCTTTAGTTTTTTTTTTTTTTTTTTTTTTTAGACCAGTACTATAACCCTACCTACCTGACAATGTCACCACCACACCACACTTCTTCTTCATTGCATATATGCTTTTTTCTGTTGCAAGAATAATTTTAAAAAAGGAGGGAAAAACAAATTGCTTCAAGTAGTACAGCTGTCAGTTTTAGCTGTCCAGGCTGCAGCCGGTGGTCATCTCAGCAAGTATATTACTGTTATTTGAATAAAGACAACAGACGTATGAAATAAAAATGTCCTATTGACAAACTACTGCACTGTGTCAGTGTCTTTTATTTAGCTCGATTAATACTTTATATACCTTTTTTAAAGAGACTTAGTAATTCAAGTACTGTATTTTTGTAGCCTGGATGCCAGCCGAACTTAGCTCAGCCCACAACATTTGAGGTCGGGAAGTTCTTCATATTCTCACCCAGTATGACCTCAGGCTAGTATTTTTGCAATGGTAATTTTGAGGTACTTAACTGGAATATTTTCTTTTTATACCACCATCTACTTCTATTCCACTACATTTATCTGACAGCTTTAGTTACTTTACAAATTAAGATTGTTACACAACATATAAAGAGGTCAATAAAATCCGTTTGGTTATAACTTTAACTCCAACATGTTATACAAGTACAGCTGAAATCATTAGTTCATTAGTTGATTGACAAAATGACTGTGAAACTATTTTGATGGTCATTTTTCATGTATAAACATTTACAGGTTGTTCATTTTGTTAATGTTAATGAACGCATTAATAATGTTGAGGTTTAAAATGTTGGTTGGGCAAAAAACATTGTGGCATTATGACGCCATTTCTCACTATTTTAACAAACCAATGAATTAATGAAGAAAATAATCAGCCGATAAACCCATAATAAAAATAATCATTAGTTAATAGTTCTAAATGAGCTCCACCTCAACCAACTACAACAGTAAAATCCTGCTTTTACATTAATGCATGGGTGATCTAATGATATAATAGAATAACAGTCAAATGGGACATTTTGTAGATACTTTAACTACATTTTCATGATTATACTTACACACTTACTAAAGGAACCTTTTCAATGCAGGACTTTTACTGGAGCAGAGTCTTTTTAGTGTGTAGTACTTTTACTTACGTAATGGATCTAAATACTTCATTACTACACTGATAATTTTGCTGGGGTTTGGTCGATACCCAAACCCCTTTACTTTACATATTAATAAACACCTCGATGGGAGAATATAATTATATATATGGGCAGGGGCGATTCTAGGATCTGACCTTTGGGGGTGCTCAGCTCCTAATGAAAAGTTGATAGCAGTTAAGCTAGGGGGGTTTGGGGGCATGCTCCCGTAAGATTTTTTTTTTTTAAACCCTTAAATCATGACTTCTTGTGAGTTTTGGGGAAAGAAATAGACAGATTGAGATATGCAATTATGACAAACTATCAACAGATTCAAGGCATCTGCTGTGAAAAAAGATGGAAACTACAAAGCATGATTATTGCAGCACACATACCCAGGGGTGTTGGACTGGGGGAGGGGACTGAGTGCCCAGGGCCCTCATGTGAGGAGGGCCCAAAAATATGCTAGAATTCATAGCTTTGGCTGCAGGAGGGGCCCATAGAAAATGCCTTTCACAGGGCCCAGAATTTGGAGCTACACCCCTGCACATACCTTGAATGGTAAAATAAGCCTTAACATATTTTTAGACAAGATTATTCATGTTTTTTTCTGCTGTTGATTTTCAACTTTTTCATCTAATCTAATAATGCCTCTGAACCAGATGGGGAAAACACAACATCTCTTTTTCTTAAGAGCCTAGTCCTCCATGAAATGCATATGTAAATATAATGTGAATGGAATGTTTTAAGTGTTTTTGCCCGTATAATATATGTCCACTTTCTCACCTGGTTCTTCCAGGTCCCTCTCTTTGTCCACTCTCTCTCCATCCTTCTCTCTATCTCCCCATCCTCCTCTCTCCCTCTATCTCCTTCCCTCCGTCATATCACTGACAATCACATACAAAACATTTTGTAATCAACTAGAAAATAATCTTCAAATAAAAGAGAAAATAAAACACAGTAGTCCTACTATATACATGTCTTATAGGCTACCTAGCCATTTTCTCACCTTGTTCATCTTGCTCTCTCTGCCCTTCTCCCTCTCTATTCTCCTCGCTCCTTTGTGCTGTCAACCAGAAGGCAAATGTAATCAACTAATCAACAGAGAATGCATTGTGTAGTCTACCAAAGTAGAGCTGATGAAGGTCCTGCTACTCCCGAAAACATGTCTTTTCGCTTTTTTCTTTTATTTGAGCCGCTTGGGTAACTTTTTTTCATTTTGGCGTTTAGACCATTGACATAACAAAAAGGTTTAGACCATAGACAGTATATATATATATTTAGACTCGTCTTTCTCCGTCTCTGTGTACTTCCCATTTCTCCTGTGACCGTTTATCTTTGGCGGCGCACTGTGGGACGGACTAGTCCATTTCATTGTGAAAGTAGGGGGTGCTGACCTCTCTCAGCAAGCAGGGCGCCTGCAGCTGCTGGGGGCGCTGATCTGCCAATTCCCCACACAGTGAAATGATAGAAAACAGAAAAACGCTTCGCGGCACAGAGGATTATTTATACATTTTTTTAAGTTAAGTGGCTGCTCGGTTTGCCTGTGCCAAAAACCGCCACTACTTTGAGCACTAAACGATCTCACATTATCACAATAAGGACTTTATTTTCAGGGGTGCTGAGATGATTTTTAAAAATAGCCTAGCGCCGCCTATGTATATGGGTATTTCCCAGAATTCGGGCCTATTTCTGTCCACAGGGTGTAATTCTATTAAAAACAAATTAAATCTAATATATTTTAGCACCACTAACTAGTATAAACAAAAACAAGCCTAGACCTTTTTTATGGCTGCTCTTACTAATGATTTTAACACATTTTATTGGTGTTTTGTGGTACAATATCTGTGTTTTGGTGTTGTCCGCCACAAGAGTTTTCACATGTCATGCCATATCTCAAACATTATTTATCACAAATTAATTAAAAAAAATATGATACTAATAAACTACATGCACAGATTAAGCATATATATGCATTTTTTACTTTATTTTGCTTAATTTCTACATGTCCCATGGTTTAGCCGTCATTACCATAGACAGTATATAATTACCAACACGCTCTGCATAAAGGCACTTTCCTACTGTTTTTTCATCAAAAGTTTATTTGGTAGCCATGGTAACCTAATATCATAGTGAAGCACATGGATGATTTCCATAATGATTTCAAGCTATATAAGAAGAAGAAGAAGAAGAAGAAGAAGAAGAAAAAGAAAAAGAAAAAGAAAAAGAAAAAGAAAAAGAAGAAGAAGAAGAAGAAGAAGAAGAAGATCACGTTATTTCAAGTATCGCGAGAGTGTCCGGGAAGCGCGCAACAGAATTGGGACGCAGCTCATATTAGCTTGCTAGTTGGTTGGAACCTTTTATATATGTCAATGGTTGGAGCTTTACTCCTTGTTGGCTGTTGAGAGAAGACCACAAACAGCTGATTTAAAGGTTGGTTTTATGTGTTATTGGACTGTACCATGTATGTAATAAGAGAACAGGTGAGTGTTAACTACCTGATTGACGCCTGTAACGGCGCCATCGGGTTTCTTAGCTTGTTAGCTGTGTTTAGCTAACGGCAGCTAGCCGTCGTCCGCTAGCATTATAAGCTAAAAACATTAGCTAGCTACCGGTGAGGGTGCTTTAGAAACCGTGGGCTCCTGAATTAGTTGTATTAAACCGTAACCGTCAAATCAATTAAAGCATAAGCTAAATGCTGAGCAAATCTTTTCCTGTCGATAGTATTTAAAATTGTCGTAGATTTAACATTAAGATTGATCAGATTTACTTTAATAAGTTAACGTTACGGCTTTCTGTTTCTCTCGCCAAACAGTTTGTTCTCATCTCTTTCATTTAGCTAGCTCAGTTAGGTGATTTTTATATTAATGCTGCATCGTTACTAGCTAGCTAAGTTATGCGTTTCCTCTAACCAACCACAGGAAGTCTTCGGCTCAAGGTGGCAGCAGTTCATAAGATAAGATAAGATAATACTTTATTGTCTGTAACACAGGGTTCCAGAAAATTGTCTTTGCCAAGGCTCCAGTTACAAAGAGACATTCATACATACATATAAAAACAAGACATGGGGTGAATTGAGGTATTAGCTGACTGTAGTGTTCATTTTGTGCTATTTAATATGGCTATTGCCATATCATTTAAGACCGGGTTAACTCTTGTGCCTCAGTTTTGGTAATTGGTTCGGATACATGTTTTAAGTTTTATTGTCACAAGATTTAATAATGTACATTTTACATGTACAGTTTCAGTAACTGTTAAACCAGCATTCTACTTGAATTTCCACAGACTCCTGCTGTGTTACTATCATTCATTGCATTGTCAAGCTAAACCAACCTCATCATGAGGAGGAAGATGAGGAGGAGGAGGAGGAGGAGGAGGAGCGTGGTGCAGTCAGTCATTTGATCTGTATGGATGATGTGGTTCTGCACTATCAGCCTGGATCAGCTGCTGGGTTCAGCTGTCTGTTAGAGAGGACAGAGAAGCTTCTGGAGACTTTCCCCTGCCGGACACCTCCAGTCTTCAGCCCCTGGTCCCCCAGCGCCGCAGATCGCCACCTGCCCATCAGACCGGCCAAACCAGCTCCCATCATCACATGCTCAGGGGATTTACTCGTCTCTGACAGCAGGACACACACTCACACAGCACAAATCCAACTGCAAGAACCTGAAGTTGACCGTCTCATTGCTGAAAGACCTCATAACCAACCATCAACACCAGCTGAAAATCCACAAGAACCTAAAGATGCCGCCTGCGTCTCAGAGACCCAAAACCCTCTCCTCCCAGAGAGAGAGGTCACCAGACTGCCTCCTGAAAAACACAAAGGCAAAGACGGCGTCCCTGTGACTGACTCGCCGGTCAAACGGTCCTGGAGCATCTTTACACATAAAGGAGTTCTGCTGCAGAGCTCCCAGTCGCTGTCCAAGCAGTTTCGTAACATGGTGTCGACCCACAGGCTCCACCTCCACCAGAGAGCCAAATGGGTGATCTGTCGGCACAACTGTGGGGCGGCTAGAGACATTGAACAGGTCAGTAGATTATTCATGTAACAGGACTAGGAGCCATGCTAGCAGCTCTTTGAGGCTGAATACTATTGGAGAATAATTATTATCATTAACTTTATTTGAAAGGCTTTAGAGCGAGACAGTAGATGTGAGGAGAAAGGAAGGTATGAGATGCAACTCAGTTCCCCTGGACCGGCGGGAATCTTACCGTGGACGTTGGGGTGGTGTGATATGCGCCCTAAACATTAGGCTACAGTCAGCATGCTAACAGACTCACAATGACAATGCTAACATGCTGATGTTTAGAAGGCATAATATAAATTATGTTATAAATAATGTTCACCATCTTAGTTTCATTCATAATTAATAATTATTAGCTTATTATCCGTGAACATGGAGTCCAGCTGAGGATGATGGGAATGTCATTAGTTCTGCGGGTATTTAGTCATAAACCAAAGTATTGGACTCATTAACATGTTGACCTGATGATGCCGATAGATGAAAAGTCAGAGGATTACTAAAGTTATTACTATTCATATGGAGGGCAAATTTTTAAATACATTTTTTTTTTTTTATCACAATACATCCAATAGTTGTTGAGATGTTTCAACAACTATTGGATGTATTGTGATCCTTCAGTTTGTTTTTTCCAATGTGCTCAGTTCCTGCTGCAACTCAATACATCACCAGGTTTTAGTAGCCTATATCCACAATGTTCCACTTCCGCGATTGCTCCAATGCCGACGGAAATTCCGCCGGATTTCACTCTTTTCGGCCGGATGTCCATTATCTTCTGCTTTCTTTGTGTTGTAATTTTAAACTCCGGTGGATTTATGAGGACTATGGTTAACTGCTCCTCAGATCTCTGCAGGGTGAATCCAGACAGCTAGCTAGACTATCTGTCAACTCTGAGTTTTCTGTTGCACGACTAAAACAACTTTTGAAAGTTGTGATTAAACCGAGAAGGTTTTTCTCCCATCCCGGAATGCAGTGTGGTTGCGAGACTACCGGGTTTAGACTGAGCTCAGGGTAAAGTGGCAATTGCAAATCAAGTTACAAGATGATACTTAACTGAATATTTCTGTATGTTGGAGTGTTGGTTGAATCAAACAAGCAACTAGATTACATGACTTTGAGCTGTGTAAAATTGCTTATAACTATATTATAACTGCTTTTCACTGTTTTCTGACATTCTGAAGTTTAGTTTCTACAAAATGTACTTTTGCCATATTTTAGTATATTATACGAGTTTGATTTTGTTGTGTAGCTGGACTTCTCTTTGGTAATTTGAGTTTTTCTTTTCATGAATCATCATGAAATGTTACAGATAGTCAGAAGAATTAATTTGTGTGCCTGGGTAGCTCACCTGGCAGAGCAGCAGCTGCGGGTTCGCCTCCGAGCTGCGACCCTTTGCTGCATGTCATTCCCTCTCTCTTTACCCTTTCATGTCTTTAGCTGTCGTGCACAAAATAAAGGCCCCGTTTTCTCTCTTCTTCTTATCCTTCTTGTCTAATTTTCTTTTCTTCATCTCTGTTTCATCATCGTCTTCCTTGCCTCATCCCACCTGTTGGTCCTTATCCCTGCAGGTGTGGCGGACTCTGAGCCGGGCCATGCAGAGCTCCAGGCTGCAGACGTGTAACGCCAACATCCAGAGGGAGCGGGCGGAGATCTGGGTGTTTTGTGACGTTATCCAGTCCGAGCAGGTGGGACGTGTCCTGAAGGGCGAGCTGCATCTGTCGGGGAGGATCTGCCTGTCGGTTCACAAACTGGGAAACATCTTCAGCATGTAGATGAGCAGCAGCTGGAACAGTATGATCAATACAAAGAAGGCCCAGAATCAAATATGACTAACATGTTTATAGGTCCAGATGTTACGATCACACTGAAGATGCCTCCATAATTAGAGGACAAACATGCAGTCTTGATTGTTTACTAATTTACTTGATATATTTATCCCATCTTGGGGAAACTATGAATACTACTGATGTTAGTGATCACATTACTTTTTTCATCTAATGCAGTGGTTCTGAACTACTAGGCCATATACTGGTGACAGGCTGTGAGGAATATTTGACCACTGGTTTCTAAAACCAGGATATGGTGTTGACGTGTGTGTGTGTGTATATATATAAATTTGAGAACAGATGCTTATGATAGTATTTTTATATTGATTGTCTCGCTAATGTAAATAAAGATATAATTGTTTAAATACACTGTGTGTAGTGATGGATGGATGGCCCAGCATGTGATGTGCAGTGTTTTCTGGAAAAACTGCAGACACACACACACACACACACACACACACACAGAAGACTGCGGTGCCTGCTTGTATAAGGCCTGAATAAATGAGGACAGCATGAATACAGTAAACCCCCATCACAAACACACACTCTCTCTCTCTTTTGTTGCTATGGTCTCCTGCACACTGCATTCAAATCTAGGTCAAAGGATGTGGCGTCAGTACCCTGCCTCCCTGCTCAACTGTAATCGGTTGTAATCTCTTAAATCCATGTTTGGTCTCTTAACATTACGGAAACGTGATTTTTAAAAGAAGATAATGGACTATGTTTGTATTCGTAAACAATATCTCTTAAAATAACATTATTTTGTCGCTGCTGCTGTGTAACTCATTAATTTTGCAACACATGTTCGCCAGAAGTATTTTATCTTGAAAGCCGTCCGGAACGTGTCAATTCTGCTCTTTACACGGTTATGTAACGCAGTAAAATGTGTCATTAGGGTAGACTTTTCTAATCTGTTAATATAAATTGTAACTTATTTTAACACATCAGATTCACATGAAAAGTGACTTAAGTTTCAAGTTTGTCGTATTTTAATTAAATAAAACACGTTTTATTTTGACAGTCCGTACCGGAAGTGCTTATACTATTTGCTAACTTGACTACTTCTAGTCTAGCTGCAAAAATCAGACGGCTGATACATGAGTGTTTTCTTATTAAAAAATATCGATCTAAATATCGGAATATTTCAGTTTGGAGGACATCTAGACGTCGTGTATGTTCGTTGCACCACCATGGCGTCCGTTGTTCGCTTTGCTGGAGATTTTAATTGGTGAAAAAGTAAAGAAAGGTGAGACGTTTGGAGCGACTGATACCAAGCTAGCAGGCTAAGCTAACACTGGCATGCATTGTCGTTTCCCGTTTCCTGAAATATTCAGTGTGTCTGTATCATGCCTGTTGCTTTTATTAGACTATGTTACACTATTTATCTCAAAGGCTAACTGTGGGAGTGTAGATTAGGATTACAGACTAACTTTTTTCTTTGTTCAACACCGCGAATCGGAAAGTACCTTACATTTTCAGTCTGATCCGTTTTTCCTCGTTCTCTGTTTACTTAACGAAAGCCCATTTAAAAAGCTTGTTTTATGTGCATTTTATCTTGTATCTTCTTTATAATACTTTATAGTCTGGAATTCCTTTATATTACATTTGATTTGCTTCTAAGTGATTATATCCTGTCAGAAAATAAATAGATTTATGTTGAAACTGACCTATAGTTTATTCTTACGTGTACATAGTCCTAAAACGATCGGCCTAATAATATATGTATGTCACGAAGGTTAATTTAAATATTATTAATTTATATTAATATACGTTTGATTATAGATTTTTGTTTTCAAGTCATTCACTCAAGTAAAAATGTCTAATGATCAAGCTTCTTCAATGTGCATCTAAAGATTCAGCAACTGACGATTCATTTAACTATCAATTAATTTACATGTTTCTGATTAATGGTGTGCTTTATAAGGTAATAAATAACCATCTTAATTTTGTAAACCTGAAAATGACAGTTTAAAACAAGAATGTATTCATATCAAGTTTGATTATCGATTACTGTTTAAGTTATTAAAACAAGCAATAACATGTTGATTATTCACATTAGTCACATACTTAACATATATTGCATTGAAATGCTTGTTTTCCTCCTTCAGTACTGTGTTTGAAATATAACTATAAAATACAATATGTACAACAATACAGTATATACAACAGAGAAAAGATATTTGCAATTTTTTTTTAATTTAGTACAGAATGCAAGGAATTGATAATTTTCTCTGTTTTGTACATAGTGCTACAACTAACAATTTATTTAATGATTTATTGATTATTCAACAATTTTCTCAATCAATCATGTGGGTTATAAGGTAATAAATACCCATCTTAATTTTGTAAACACGAAGATGGAAAAAAAAGTCTTATTTTGTCAGATACTCAAGTTTACTAACATGCAAAACAATGAAAAGTGAGAAATCCAAACAATTGAGCTGGAACTAGGCCATATTTTGTTTATAACTTGAAAAATGTTTAAACAACTAATTTTGCTAATTTTGGTCCGGCCTGCATATCAGTATAGGTTCACAATACAATTTGGCCCACCTAGTTGTGCGCCAGACCAAAAGACAGGAAAATCTTTGCTGACGTTTTTTTAGGGCTTTGTGTGGACCAAATTGTAATTGACAAAGCTATAAGATACAGTTAGTAATGCAGTCAATTTTTTTCTTTACTTTTTTGATTAAATAAGCCATGTCAATAAACTTTACATGTCTGGCCCTTGATTTGATTATTATTTTCCAGTGTGGCCCTTAGTGAAATTGAGTTTGACACCCCTGATCTAATGGTTTTAGCTCTAGTTTTATATTTGTGTAAGCGGACTATGTTTGGGTTTTGGACTAGTTTTAATTTTCTTGTCATATTTTTAGTTAAATTAAAGTGTCAGAATTGTAAATTGTGATGTTGAAGTGCCCACATCATGTGGAGCACACACCCACGTGTTTTGAGTTTCATAATAGCATGTTTACCACAAACCACTAACCAAAATATGATAAAAAAATAAATACCCGTTTATGAAATTCAACACAAAAACAGAAAACAGAACTTTTCCATGTTTGAGAAGTTGTATATAAAATATACATTATTTCCAGTTTATTAGGTACATATGAGATAATAAACTGGTAAGTGCACATTTGGCTGTTAATACCGTGTGCAGATGTGAAATCCTGAAATATCAATTCATATACACTCACCGGCCACTTAATAAGGTACACCTTGCTAGTACTGGGTTGGAACCACTTTTACCTTCAGAACTGCCTTAATTATTTGTGGCATAGATTCAACAAGGTGCTGGAAACATTCCTCAGAGATTTTGGTCTATATCGAAATTATAGCATAATTCAATTGCTGCAGATTTGATGGCTGCACATTCGTGATGCGAGTCTCCCGTTTCACCACACTCAAAGGTGCTGCATTGGCTTGAGATTGGGTGACTGTAGAGGCCATTTCAGTACAAAGCACTCATTGTCATGTTAAAAAAACAGTTTGAGATGATTTGAGCTTTGTGGCATGGCGTGTTACCCTGCTGGAAGTAGCCTTAGATGGGTGCATTGTGGTCTTACAGGGATGGAAATGGTCAGCAACAATACTCAGGTAGGCTTTGGTGTTTAATCAATGCTCAATTAGTTAGGGGGCCCAAAGTGTGCCAAGAAAATATCCCCCACAACATTACACCACCACCAGCCTGAACCGTTGAAACAAGGCCCGATGGTGAAACCGTGTATCAATTATCAAAGTAGCTGCTGAGACATTTTCTGTATGGATTGACTAATCGTTTCGGCCCTGCTCCTGCATGCTGCTAAACTTTGCCCTGCTCTCGTCTCACAGGTTGATTCTTCGCCTCCCCAGATGTGGCCACCACCTCTGCTGAGACTTCTGTTCATGAATGGCGAAGATGCTTTGATTGGGCGGCTGTGGCTCGGCCTGGAGGGATGACAGGACTTAAGTAGACATGGAGACAGGAGAAACACACAGACAGCTGGAGACGCCATATTTAGTCAGTCTACATTCTCCTCATTAAATCTACTCAGGATCACAGAAAGCCTATTTTTCTATATTTTTTTCTATTCAGAGCTGTTTTTGTTAGTTATAGTAAAGCCATACTCAGCTGTCAGCCTTCACGATGACCTCTGAGGGCTTTCAGTACCGAGCGCTGTACGACTACAAGAAGGAGAGGGAGGAGGACATCGACCTGCATGTTGGAGACATGCTGCTGGTCAGTAAAGGAGCACTGCTCGCTCTCGGCTGCAGCAACGGAGCAGAAGAGCGTCCTTCGGAGATCGGCTGGCTGCCGGGCTTCAATGAGACCACACAGGTAAGACAACACACCGACTGGTGAGACACAGTTAAGTCTGGTTTGTCCCAGTTAAGCTGGGCAAAGACCGTGTTTTCCAGTGATCTTGTACGTACCTTCAGCACAACTACAACTTTAATGTTTACACTGTACGTAAACATGGAAGCCCTGGTCCATGTCCTTAACAATGTTGTTGACTCTATAGAGAGAAAGTTCTGTGACAAGAAAGAAAGACAGACAGAAAGAAAGAAAAGGTGATAAGAAATGGGAAAGAAAATCACAGGTGGAAGATGCAACAACATGGTGTCTGTTCTGCAGGAAAGTTCAATTTTATATCAGTTCCTATATCCCAGCCGTCTCAAAAAACAACATGTAAAATATTCCTCCAATAATCGTAAAATAATCTTTAGTTTACAGACCTTTTATACAGCAGTCATTTTGGACAATTTCTGACCTGCGAGAAATCCATCCGATCATCAATCAGGGGATTAGTCAGGCGTCATGACCTCAAACTGAACAACAACGATCCAACCATTGTTTAAATAAAGCTGCAGTGTGGAAGGTTAGCTCAGTTGGTAGAGCGGGTGCACATAGGCAGAGGTTTATTCCTTGACGCAGAAGTGCCAGGGTTCAAATCTGACCTGTGACGGTTTTCCTGCATGTCTTCCCCCCTCTCTCTCCTCTCATACAGTACAGGCCAAAAGTTTGGACACACCTTCTCATTCAATGCATTTTTTTATTTATTTTCATGACTATTTACATTGTAGATTCTGACTGAAGGCATCAAAACTATGAATGAACACATATGGAATTATGTACTTAACAAAAAAGTGTGAAATAACTGAAAACATGTCTTATATTTTAGATTCTTCAAAGTAGCCACCCTTTGCTTTTTTATTAATAAGGGAAAAAATGCCACTAATTAACCCTGACCAAGCACACCTGTGAAGTGAAAACCATTTCAGGTGACTACCTCATGAAGCTCATTGAGAGAACACCAAGGGTTTGCAGAGTTATCAAAAAAAGCAAAGGGTGGCTACTTTGAGCAATTTAAAATATAAGACATGTTTTCAGTTATTTCACACTTTTTTGTTAAGTACATAATTCCATGTGTGTTCATTCATAATTTTGATGCCTTCAGTGAGAATCTACAATGTAAATAGTCATGAAAATAAAGTAAATGCATTGAATGAGAAGGTGTGTCCAAACTTTTGGCCTGTACTGTATCTCAGCTTTCCTATCCAATAAAGGCAGAAATACCCAAAAATAGAAAAAATAAAGCTGCAGTGACACACAACCGTCACTCTTCATCTTAGTTTATTTCACACACAGCAAAACAAACAACTTTTTTACACCTACAGGAGGATTAAAGTTTCCATTTCACCCGTTTGGAGAGAAACAAGACTTTAATTATTCTTCTTAATTATTTTCTTTGACTATGTTTATCGTCACTGTAAGCACCAAAACACCAAAGCAAATTGCTCATATGTGGAAAAAAAGCTGCTTGTATATTCACCTGATTCTGGGTATAACTGTAGATGGACTTTTTGTTTTATGTCGCTGCTTTTTTATGAGGAATGGGTCCCCTCCCCCTCATGTTGGCTCAGACAGGTTGTATTGACTCTGATGTTATCAATTTAAATGTCAAACGTTCTTTCATTGTGCACCCTAACTGATAGTCTTTCTTACTCAACCAGCAAAGAACGAATCCTCCCACCAGACATTTAAGCTTCTTTATACAATTATACAACAAAAGATTATTTAATAATCTCTACAGTTTCTCTTTTGATTTAGCCTGTTTAGTTGGATCTGTCGGCTAAAAAAACAGCAATATTCAGTTTACAAAGTAGCAAATGTTTGCTTTTTTTAATTGATAAATGACTGAATAAATGTAATTTTAAAGTAATTTAATTATTAAAATTGGAAAGGCATTTTAATAAATGAATCTATTAAACTCACAAGGGTTCAGTGCTAATTAAGACTTTGGGCCCTATCTTGGACCCGGCGCAGCGCAAAGCCCGACGCAAGTGTCTTTGCTAGTTTAAGATCGACGCAGTTGTCAGTTTCCCGTCCAGCGCCCACATCGTTTAAATAGCAAATGCACCTGTGCCCATCTTTGCACCCATGGGCGTGCTGGTCTATAGGGAGGTGTGTTAAGGTGAATTCTTGGCGTATTGCTATCTTGAGGCAGCTGGTCTAAAGTCAATAACACAGCATTTCATTATTATTTTAACAGTGAATTAGTAAAATGCGTCTAGGTTAGTGCGCTTAGACGTTAAAGGCGCACACTTTTTATGTTTTGTTACATCCAAAGCTAAAAGTCTGAATGTTTAACAGTGCAGTCTGATAAATATTAGATTTTTGCACTTGACATTTGAGAGTTAAAAAAAAATCTGATAAAGATGTAGCAGATATTCATAAACATGCAAAAAGATTACAAATAAAAATATTCTTTCTGGTGCCAGGAGAAAACTTTCCGCGTGGAGTTTATCATAATTCCAATGCCCCAAAGGTACTAAGCCGTCCTGCGTCTGTGAGGACCGACTTTCAGAAGGTGAGTACCAAAACATCAATTAGATCAGTTAAAATAGGGCCCTTCTCATTCAATGCGTTTCCTTTTTATTTTTTAAATGTTTTAATTTTCTCTGGAAATATCCAAAGCTTAAAAGTCTGAATGTTTAACAGTGCAGTCTGATAAATATTAGATTTTTGCACTTGACATTTGAGAGTTAAAAAAAAATCTGATAAAGATGTATTTCTTGATATTCATTTTGTAACATAAACAAACAAGAATTAGACGATATTACAAACATTATACATTAACATTATTAACAGTATTTTTGGCTGCCAAAAACACAAACAATAAAAACATCCTAGTTTGTTTTTATTTATTTTGAACAGACAGTAGTTGAAGTGTCAAAGACAGGGGACTGAGGCAACTTTTTGTCCACTGGCAACTTTGGTAAACTAATTTATTTTCATTGCCATCCATGTTGAAAAAAAAACCTTTTTTATTGTGCAAAAGAAAGAGGATACCCCAATGTTTATCATAAATCATGTTGATGTTTCAAGTTGTCACTGAAAGTCTCATTTTTGGTCTGAAGAAACTGTTTTCAGCCTGAGAATTGGCTCGATGTGACTCACACACTTCAGTTTCCTTCAGCTGCTTCCTCAGCAACAGCTTTTTACACACACACACACACACACACACACACACACACACACACAAACTAATGTCGCCTAAACCACAAGATGGAAAACATATTTCCAGTCAGAAGGTGAGTACCAAAACATCAATCAGACATACAGTACAGGCCAAAAGTTTATGCAAACACACCTTAAGTGCTTTCATTCAAATGCGGACAGCTTTTCCTTTTTATTTTGATGACTATTCCCATTTTAGAGTTTCTTTTACTGATCTGAAGGATCTTCATCATAAAAACCTGCATGAATGAACACATGTCGGGAATTGACTGTCTGATGTTTACTTTAACAAAAAGTCTAAATTTAAGTGTGAAATAACTGAAAATAAAAACTTAATGTCTTTTATGCCCAAATTTTAGATTTTTCAAAGTTATTCCAACTGCATGGATTTGCGCAATCAAGCACCATCAGTGTTTTTTGCTGGTTTTGCCACCGACTGGCTTAGATTGTTAGTGTCTGATTTTGCCACTGACTGGCTTAGATTGTTAGTGTCTGACTACATTATGGAGATAACTCCTGCTAAACCCTTGGTGTTCTCTCAACAATGAGTTAATAACATTACCTGAGGTAGTCACCTTTGAAAATTTTCTTTGGTTTTATTTCTTCTCCTGTCACAGGTGTGTTTGTCAGGGTTAATTAGTGGAAATTTTTGCCCTTATGCGCAAAAACAAAAATTTGATCTCCCAACACAATAAACTCTTCCCAGCACTCCTTTCTCCAACTCTCACTAACGTTTTCCAATGTTATCTTCTGACAACAAGTTACCTCGCAAGATTTTTTTGTACATTGACAGTACTCATTCCCCCGAAAGATTACACTGCAGCCTGTTTCGTGGCTACAGCGCTCTCGCTCAATACTGGACTAATTTTAAACATTGTTGTTCCCATTAGTCACTTAGACACAAATAATATGGGAAAATAGGGTCCAGGTTAAAAACTACAGAAATTCCTCACTAACAACCTATCTTCAATGCTTGTCAGACTTTATAAACAGGAAGCAGGATTCACTCTCTAATAACATGTTGTTTTTTAGGCTTCATGTTGCCAGACCTCCCTGAGCAGTTTGGACCCCCGGACACAGCCCCTCCCCTCCTCAGCAGACTGATGGAGGCCATAGAGCCCAAAGGTAACACACACACACACACACACACACACACACACACACACACACACACACACCACGCACACCGCACACACACACACACACAAACAAACAGTAACATACCTGAGCCACATTCCATGAAGCAAGCTTACCAAATTAAACCTTTTTTTTTTCGGAGTGTCTATTTGCACCCCCGGTACGAATAGCCTCGGCCACACAGCTGAGCTATTTACACCCTGTGACGTAATAACAAAAACACGTTGCTCGCGTGCACCGAAATCATGGTGGACGTTCATCTTCCATGAACGCAGAAACTGGCATATTAGGGAAGTTTTGTCTCTAAAGTTTATAACAATTGAATTTCTAGCGGAAAATGGATACTACAGTTGCGCTTTCTGTCTTCAGTGAAAGCATACAACCATTAGTTTGTTAGCTAGTACCTATTTTTTTATATAGAGTACCGTTACCTAGCAACCGAGGCTTGAAGAAACCAGTTGTTCAACATTCTGAAAGAACTGCTTGGTGATTGGTTAGTACGCTTACCTTTGGTATGGGAGTTTAGAGTTCGATTCCACTGTGAGGCGGTCTTGTTTTTTTTAATTTTGGATTGGATAATTTGCATGCAATTGCGCAAGTCAGGACCCGCAAACGCGGAATTTTTTATTTTTTTTTGCAGGGTGGTAGGGGAAGACTCATGAATATGCCTGCTCTGGTTGGGTTGGTTAGGTTTAGCCAAGAGGAGTGGGATTGGTTATGGTTAGGGTAAGAATGTCAGGGCAATAATATTCCAAAAAGGTGTAATACATGAGTAGTATGGATAAGTATGTGTAACTATATATACCAGATGGGGTATTAATAGAACACATTGCTGTGTGCACCAGCGGGGTACGAATAGCATTCATTTCTAATTGCACCAGGGTACGAATAGCACTTCTAATTGCACCATGGTGCAAATAGCATACACTGCTAATTGTACCAGGGGTGCAAATAGCCTCACCCTTTTTTTTTTTTTCGCGGATTCAGTTCCATAAAGCAGATTCAACATAGTTCAAGCTCAGTTACTATTGCAACTTATGCTGGCAGACTAACCTGGTCTGGGGCAGGCTAACTGTCAGGCTAACACTGGGTTTCTGCTTAGCCAGAGTTACTGTAACTAACCTGCACCAATGATTTTACTACTGACTTACTGGCATGCTGCAATATATCTGACTTCCTTAACCACTACCAGTCGAGACATTTAAGTTTATAAAAAATCTACTTCAACAAAAAATAATAAATCATATAATGATAGCTGATAAGATATAGAGATAGATAAGATTAAACTTGAATCTGTCTTCAATAAACCCTATTCACATTGGACTAGTATTACCAGGGGACCTCATGTGATTAAAAAAATGACGAATGTTTGTTCTTCGTGCAGCGAATTAACACGGGAGAAGTGATGTCTGTGACTCAAATTTACTGACGTAATATGATGGATGGTTATTTATCATTGGCAACGCAGCCAGTACGGCCCCGAAACACAGAGATGCCAATTGGCACAGGACTAATATTATCACACAACCTCTGTGTTTGGCGAAATATAGTTACAACTTGTGAACTTAAACTAAACGTAGAACCTTTGTGAAAGGACGTGGAACACATTTCCTGAGCAGTTCCTGTTTTAGAAGTCAGTTCTTCCAGTATTGAACCTCAATACTGGTTGACCAAAAAGTGTAATACAAAGAATCTGAAAGGTCAGGTATCAGAAGTTGGTCAGATTCATAATCCTGTTTTTTTAAATCAACTAATGTAATTCACTCATTTGGTCTAAGTTCATTATTTAATACTGATGTATTGAGCTGTTGCCAACCTATGACCTTCAGATTATTTTCTCAATTGATTGTTTTTTATATAAAATGTCCAGTATACTGTAATTTACCAGAGCTCAATGTGTGATGCTCCATATTTCTTGTTTTGTCTAAATATAAAACCAAAACTCAAAGATAGTCAGTTTGCAATCAAGTATTGCAAAGAAAAGCAGTAAATGTTCACATTTAAGAAGGTTAAATTTAAAGAGCTATTGGCATTTTAAAAAAAATTACTATAATTATCAAAATGCCTATTAATTTTCTGTCTGCCGGCTTATCCTTTCAGGATAAATTATTTTTTTTTTTTTAAAAAAAGGGTTAAACATGGTAATATTTCTCAAAACTAAGATACTCAAAAAGAGTTTGGTATCAAAACTGGGGGCATACTGCAAAACTGGCACCAATATGGAAAATGTTGCATAGCCCTGGTTGAGTTTTAGCAAAATAAAATAAAAACAAAGTAATAAAAAAAGGTAAATAAAAAGATTTCCAGAGATCCACTCCTGCAGTAGAATCAACTTCTCCTCTATCTGAACATGAATAAAGTTTTCTTTGTTTCCAACTGAGGCTTTGTGATTGGTCATGTATTGTGTTGTTTGTATCCGATCTGTGGTGCTGCAGGTCTGGACAGTCTCAGTGTGTATCGCAATCTGAGTGGAGGAGGTCTGGACACCCGGCAGCTGGCCGACACAGGTGAGGAGGCTTCTTCTTCTACTGTTGGACATCTGGATTATTCTTCATCTTTAACGGCAATGAGTTTTGTGAAAGCCACAATCCCTGTCCCTTTTATAACTGAGGTGTGTTTGTTTTCAGACCTGGAGCAGCTGGAGGTGTCGTCCCTGTGTGACGGGGTGTTCCGGTTCCTGCAGGATCTGCCCGGTCCCGTCCTCCCCTCCGCGCTGCAGGCCGACATGATTCACGCAGTGCAAGGTGAGATTAAAGCCTTCCTGTCCCGAATCACCGCAACATTCCTGAAGTGAGTCTGTGTTTAACTGTTCAATGTGTTGGTCTGCAGAGGTCCGGGACCTAGAGGACTGTGCTCAGGTGCTGCGGGGGGTGGCCAGCTCGCCGACCTGCCCGGCCCAGTACGGCCTGACCCTGCTCAGCGTGGTCCGACACCTGGCCCGGCTCTGTATGCACAGCGCCAGGAACCAGCTGAGCCCCCGAAACCTGGCGGAGAGCTTCAGCCCACTGCTGTTCAGACAGGCTGCAGGGTCAGTAATAAACACACGTTTGTCTTTCTATCTTCGTGAGATTAAACTCCAATAACAACCAGCTTCCTGTATTCAAATGAAACCAAGAATCTTAATATTCTTTTTATTATTGTAATTGTCATTAAGACTTTGAGACTATCTAAATCTAAATCCTTTTGTGTGTGAGTTGATGTTGAGTCTGACTGAGTTTCTGGTTCCTGTTCAGGTCTGACTCCAGTCTGGATCCTCTGGTTCAGGTCCTGGAGGTTCTGATAACCAGCGAGCTCAACATGAACCAGGCTGCACCAGGTGTGTGTGTTTTTCTTGTCCGAATATTAATTATCTGCTGACACTAATATTCACCTAAACGTTGATTAAAGCTGCAGTAGCTAAGATTGTGAAGAGCCAAGACTTTGCCAACAAATTTGAACATCGACAACTTCTCAGTCCCTCCCCCCTTTCTGCTGAAGCCCAAACCGTCTCCTAAGCCCCTCCCACACAACGGAGTTTGACAGAACTGCCTAGGCATGTCAGACAACATGTTCAATAACTAAACACTAACACGTTAACTTTACTCACCAACAGTAAAACGATGCTAACTAGCAGGCTACCATTAGCAATTTCAGCATCACATCAGACCGACCACTGTGCTAACGTTACTATCATCCTCACCAACGTAGCTTTGTGGACTTTTGACTACTAATAACCAAGTGAAAGATAAATCATTCATGGTAATAATGTTACCTGTTGAGAGGAAATGTGGCTACGTCTGCATCGTTCTCCAGATCTTTAAAATCCCACAGCTCACGCCACCTCTGAAAAGCCACTCCAATATTCACAGAGTTTTGGAAGACTTTTCTGCAGCTCGTGCGCGGGGAGGGGGGAGGGGAGAACGCTATATATGCGTGTGCCTGAGCAGTGATTGACAGGCAGATAGACCACCCCTGTGGCCCTGATTGGAGAAAATTGACTGGGAGCGGTGGAATTTTTTTTTTTTTTTTTTTTTTATATAATTCATGTAGTTCTACTGGAACATAGGGTCAGTTTCAGCAAATATGACAGAAAGTTAGTTTTATAAGACTTACCTACTGCATCTTTAAATATGTGTCTGGCACATTGAAATAACAGCTGTAGATACTAAATTGGGCGAAACATATTTTCCATGAGCTACTTGATCCAAATACTGAAGGTCAAGTTTATAAGATTAATTTATTGATATGATATCAATTAAAGTTTAACTGGGAGAATGTGACTCCTGAAACTGACGTGATGCAATCAGTTATACCTCTTACCTTATATGTTATACACCAGTGACCAGGGTCGGACCAGGGTTTTCTGTCCCGTGCTAAACCCTTCTTTTGTCAGTTCAAACCAAGCCAGTCAACACGTGTTGTTCTGTGGTCATGACAGCACAGATACGACCTGGGTCACAACCTGGGAGCTATCCATACCAATTACCTAATCCTGGAAATGGACGGAGGACGGAGGGTTTACATCAGAGATGCTCACAAGTCTCTGAGCTAGAGTCCAAGTCAAGTCTTAAGTCTCTTGTGGTTATAATAAGTGTTGCATCACGTACAGCGACCCATCCTGGCTGCTTAGAACACTGCATAGCTATATATAAGGAATTCAAAGAATGCAATATGTTATTATGACTCCTTTATCTATCAGCATACAGTATCAGCTTTAATTTTGGTATATAATCAGTGTAAACAGACTATTGCAACATGATAAAAACACCAAGAATGCTTTACTTTTAAGTTAATATCTGTATTTTGCCTTGTAGCTTGAACATACAGTACAGTACAGACGAAAAAGAAAAAGGACTCCCTTGTCTGTCGATGAATTATAATGAAAGGCCTTGGCTCCTATTGTGCTGGCTCTGTGGGGCCATAAGACCAAATATAGAAAATGTTATAACTCACAACACTAAAATTGACATACTCCTATTTAGTTCAAAACTGCAAAACATCACAGTGTAGCTAAATGCAAAACGCTATTGCAACCAAATGAAATTTTTAACACACTACAGGGCACTTCCTTATGATAGAGAATCCTCAATTATTTGTTATTTACTTAGTGGCAGATCCATGCAATGTGCACTGCCTATGCAACTAATCCTACCTTTATAAACTACTGTTAGTCAACACATCCCACACTGTCAAACCAGTGTAACGTTATAACTAAATGAAACTGTAACGTTATATGATCAACAATAATCCTGTAACCAGTTTGCAGACAATGTTAATTAACGTGATGGCAGACAGCGGCACGTAAATTATTAACGTAACGTTAATCAACCACCACAAGTATGGCAATTAAACAAACGCTCATTTATATTTGATAAGGAAGACATGCATACATTTTATTCGTTTATTTTGTACGGTGTACTTTGATCTTTAAAAAAATTATTGTTTATGTTGAAATAAGTATACCTATACAAGTAGTTATGTCTCCCATTGTATTGGTTGGTCCTCTTATGGGCATAATGCACAAAAATAGATATTCAAATATATACATATTATAAATTATATTATTATATATTTTTTTAGAAGGAATATTCAAACGGAATTTTTGGCCAATTTTGACAGCCCTAGTGTACTGCTCTTCTAGTGCCTTCAGTTTGTTTGTGACCTATCTCTGTGTACAGCGGATGCCTCTCATTCAGTAACGTTAGCCTTGTTATGCTAGCATAGAGAGTTGTTGGAACTACAAAACCACAACAGTGTTGTTACAGAGTGATGCTTCTTTTACCTCATAAACAATCTTTGGCTGAGTACAGTTAATGGAGGAGCATGTTACTGTGTTACATCATCCAATATCATATGTTG
Source organism: Perca flavescens (assembly GCF_004354835.1). Taxonomy (NCBI): domain Eukaryota; kingdom Metazoa; phylum Chordata; class Actinopteri; order Perciformes; family Percidae; genus Perca; species Perca flavescens. The sequence goes on from NC_041335.1 coordinate 13,832,521, forward strand.
AATATTATAGTTAAAGACACTTTCAGTTCCTCTAACAGCCGTGAAGCAGCGTCACACTGCATCTGTGTCACTGTCACAAGTCACAGCTGTTTCTCAATCTAAAAGGTCAAATGCGTCTGTTACATTTGTCATCCAGATGAGATTATGGAGCGACCAAAGAATAAATCTTAAAATTATAAAATAATATAGAAATGTAATAACAGTGATTTACAGACGGTATTTGTCAATAATTAGAGCTGTAAAGTTGTTTGTGTGTTTGTAGCGCATAGTATGAAAAGCATTCAAGTGCTTAAAGCCTAAAATGTCAGATTTATAACCTCATTTAGTCGACACATTTTTTGATCATATAGTTCCTGATTTAAATCAAAACTTTGCCAGTTTTAGACTTAATTTTGTTGTGCGGCTGCTTGTGGTGATATTTTTATACATTACTTTATTTTTTTTCTCCTATGTCTACTCAATGTGTATTTGTGTTAGTCTGATGTGTGTACATTTTTTTCTTTTGAGCTGCTGTAGCACAGGAATTTCCCCAGTGTGGGATTAATTAAGTCCATCTTAGCTTATAAAATCTAGTTTTAATACATAACCGTGTTTATATTTGTCAATATGAAGTACGGTATAAAACATTTTGGTTTTGGTGCTGAAACTTGGTTAGCATTGAAAAATGAAAATGGTTCCCAGCTGATAATATTGCTCAATTGAAACCAGCTTGCTTTCACAAGCTTTGATTTGCTGCTTCTCTTTTTCACCTCTTTTTATGGAGTTTTTATTCATAAAGAGTCTGAAGAATTTGAAGGTGACAATGGTTGTCATTTCTAACATAATAAGCTAGGAGTGTTAATGATTAACCATTTAACCCTTAACCAACAACAGGAATTCTGCCCGAATAATACTATAAGTTAAAAACAATATTATTAAAACATTCTTTTTTTGCATTGTAAAAGAAAATGGGCTATACAAACTGCTAGTCAACCTGCTAGTTCTAACTTTGCACTAGTAAGCTTTAAGCTTCTTAAGCTTAAGCTTCTGCTAAGTTGGTGGCTCTCTGCTGGACGGTGCTCACAGCTGAGAGCTACGTGATACATGGCACAATATCAATGAGGATTGGCGAGTTAAATTGGCTGTCCTACACACAGAGTATGCCTGGTAGACACACAGCTGCCAACCTTGCAGGTGGATGCGGTGAAGAGAAAGGCTCGGACATTTGCTCTTCAGACTTGTGTAATTTGCAAGTGGTTCCAGGAAAGTAGCTGCATGTGCAGGTGAACTGGGACTCCGTTACCTGCTTGGTGGTTTATGGTTAATGATTGGTCAATGAGGGTTGACTATCGGTCAGAAAAAAAAACTAAATTAGCCAATTAATAAGAAAATGTTGGTTGGCAGAGCTGTAACAATTCCAAATTTTGCTGTACAATTAATTCTCTCAGAAATAATTGCGATTAACAATATAATTGTCTCTTTCAGTCAAATCTAAAAATATGCATTTATGTATTACGTTTTTCAACAAATTAAAGTTTTGAATGAATTCCAAATACATCTTTTGGTTACATCACTGTTATGTGACCCAGATAATGTTATAACACAGGTACACAGCCTATGAAGTAAACAATGGCTCTTTATTATCATAAAACATTTTTTCTAACTATATCCCCGCCCCCCCTTGTCATTTTTGCTGCTATGAACGTAGGCTAAAGTTCAAACAACTAATAACTGAAATAATAATAAAAAAATATAGTCCGACGAATAATCACTTATAGAATTACAATTTGGCATATCTAAACAAAATCAACAATTACCAGTCATACGCCTTAAGACCAGAGCTAATGTTAGCAATTTATTGCGGTTAAACAAAGAAAAGAAAACTCCGCTTATGTAAAATAATTGACAATTGTGGAATAATTGTTACAGGCTTATTGGTTGGTCCAACACTTTGATCCAGACTGAAATATGTCATCCTCAGGATGAACTGTAATAACTTTGGTGATCCTCTGAGGGGTCATCCTTTGTGTATACCACAGTAGACAGAAGCAGCAGAATTAAAACAAAGTAGTTAAAATGAGCTCCACCTTTAGCAGCTGCAACATTAAAGTGATGAACACATTAATGCATCATTACAATAATATAATATATACTATTCTGCATAATGCGCACTTTTACTTTTGTATAAGTATATTTTGTAAGTATATTTTGATGCTAATACTTTTGTACTTTTATGTCTATTAATGATTGGGTCAGTCGATGAGCAGTAACTCATTGTGTCATTCATTCATTCATTCACACAGTCAGTCTCTGAGTCAATGTGTTGATCAGTCAGTCGGTCAGACCGAGCCGCAGCTGAAACGATGACATCATCCTTCAACACAGTAAAGATGCAGCAGAGAACGGGAAGGGAGGGGGGGTGTTGCCGCGGTGATATCACTGCCATCGCAGGATTGGCTGGGGGCAACGGTGATGTCACACATCTCCAAGCTGCTCTCCTGAGCTTTGAACTGAGGCTCTGAGAGGGAGACAGACGCAGAGAAAGTTGCGTCGTTTTAAATCTCTAAATGCCGAAGACAACTGCAGATTTAGGATCAACTCAAAAAGAAAGGTTTCTCCAGGCTGGTAGTTTCTCTGTGGAGAAGTCTGAAAATATAAAAGATCGACCTGCAGGTGCAGAGAGAGCGCAGTAAAAGAGGAAATCCTGCAGATTATCAGTGCAGTCAAGTGTGTCTTTACATTAGAGTGATAGTCGAAAAGACAGAGAGATCGAGCTCAGTCAGGAGAATGTATCCCGGACCTGTTTCCTCCCAGATGACGTCAGTTTTTTTGAGGCAGGATCAGCTGTAGTCAGGACATCATGAGATCCAGAACAGAAGGATCTGGGTTTGGTTTTTCACCTCTGAAGCTGCATGGAGGTGGCTGAAGGTTTAGAGGCTGACATGGAGCGAGAGGAGGGCGGCAGGGCCGAGGCCGAGCCGCTGAGGGGACGAGACAAGCTCCTCTGCTACATTAGCATGCAGAGCCCAGGTAGGATCTCAGACCTGAACCTGGAGCCGTGTAGAGGGGGCCAACACCTGGTGGCAGTCTGAGTCAGTACGGGTTACATGGCTGTTGTTAGTGTTCTGATAATTGTGCTGAGCCATTTTGTAAAATGGTGTTTTGTCAACTAATGATTTAAATTTCATCATGTGTTTTATATATTCAATGTATTTTTATAAAATCCTTATGCTTCTCCAAACATGCATGCAAACATCTTACACCTACGCAGAGAACAGTGTTGTGGGTAAAAGTTGGTCGCAGAGGTGCCGATGCTCGCGCCTCCCAAATCTCTATGCGTCAAGCAAGCTGGTTGGTTGATCCAACATCCTGTTGGGAAGTTTTCTCAATGTTTTCTATAAGATTTTGGGGCGTAGCAGTGTCACTAGTAGCACGCTACTCGACTCAATTCACTCTTTGCGTTTTCCACTGCGGATAGTATCGCCTCAGTGTAGGCGGGATTCTCAGCTGATCGCCATAGCGTGAAACTGCCGTGACATCATCTTCACCGCGACACTGGCTGAATCCTTTCTTCTGCAACCAAACGCAGGAACGTCTGCCCTTTTGCAGTTGTGCCATTTTATTTTTTTTAAATCTGGGTCGAGTGAATAAAAAAAAAAAGGCAGTGGATTTGAAGGATTTTGTGGCAAAGCAAAATACTTGTCAATATTTCAGATTTAAACACAATACTAAAAAGAAACCTGATGACGCTAAAGAGGCAATCTGTAAACTCCAGTGGCTGCCTCGCAGCCGGAACGTGGTGCCGCTGCATCCGCTCTTTGCAACAGAAGATCAAAAGTTATTGCTGTACAGACGAATATCTTTTCTTGAAAGATGTCCGGTGTAACTGCTAATAGCTGTGTTGTCCCAAGTTTATTAACCGGTGTGAAAATGTCCTTGCGGCATCTCTAGTTGCTATTGACAGAAGTCTGGCTATTTAAAAATATCGTGGTTTGTGCACAATGTCCTTGCTCACTTTTGTGACGGTTCTCTCTGACCAATCAATGCTGTACCATTCAGTGGAAACATTGCATAAATTCCCCACCGTCTTTGTCCCATCCATTACGTTGATGGATTCAAATTCTTTGTTTCACAGATGTAAAGGTTTGTTCACACTGTAACGGGAGTAAAACTGGTTTCTGTATTCTGATTTATTCCACGTTACAAAGTATAAACATATGTACATTTTAGTGCTGTTAGTTAAACACGTTATTAACGGCGTTAACGCAAACCCATTTTAACGGCGTAAATTTTTTTATTGCGAGATTAACGTTCTTTTTGGCCTTAGAAAAACGACAACACCGCACCAGATCTAGCTAGGCCGGAAACAAAACAACAGGCACGCCGCACACACTTTTGTGTTTGGGCTTGCGAGCCGGCCAAAGAGTAGTAGGCTAACGTTACGTTTTGAGTGGATGGTGAGCGCGAGACGCCGAAATGGATGCCAATAAGATTCTGAATGGAAAGTTTACTTTTAAAAAAGTTGCCAAATGGTTCCATTGACAAGACCAAAGTGATCTGTGGGTTTTGTCATTGTGAACTGAGCTATCATCACAGCACGTCCAGTCTGAAATACCACTTGATGACCAAACACACAGCTGATGCAAATTCTCCGCCCCCTTGTCAAAGCCAGGCGACAAAAGTACAAAGCAAGCCGATCCACTTTTCCACTTTGATAAGAGCATTAAAATGAGAAAAAAAATAATGGGACAAAAAGAAATCAAGGGACATTTAGGATAGATACAAATTTGCAATTAATTGCAAGTTAACTATGACATTAATGCGATTAATCATGATTAAATATTTTAATTGTTTGACCCGGAGAAGTTTTGATTTAATTCCACCTTCACGGTGACTGTATTTTACTGGGACTGCAAATGAATGAATTTCCTGCAGGTTGTGTTGTGGTGCTGCAGGGTGTGGAAGTGTGCATTACCTGAGCTAATGTCTTCTAGGAGTTAGCATTGGCAAGTATCGGGTGGGGACCTTATCTTGATAGTTGTGTGTTGGTTTATCGTTGGTGTTTTGTTCCGGTATGAAACATTCATACGACTACGAAGACGTATCCCTCAGATCAGCAGGGAAACACAGAAACGGAATTTTGTATTAAGAAGACTTCCAGCTTGATTTCTCTAACTCAGACAGCTGATGCCTCATATTAAAGCGGCTATAATTGATATATTTACAATAAGAAATGAGTGTGTCGTGTGTCTCTGGTAGTGATGAACCTCCAGAGGACTATCAGCTGAATGTGCAGCTCCTCTTGGCTTTACGCAGTTTCAGCTCATTGTTTGAGCAGACAGACCCAGAAAGAGACGGGCTGGTGAACATAGTGGAGAATTTGGCAGCTAAAGAGACATGTTTTTTTTCTCAGGAGTTGGGTGATACCTAACACAGCTAAAAGAGAGAGAATATTGGGCTTACATTCATCAGGTGAATCCAAACACAAAGATTCCTAATCAGAGCATGTGAGTGTGAGTGAGGAGCGGGAGGATTTTTAAAAATTTGCAATGTCGCATTATTTTCTGCTCCAATTTTGCTCGAGTACAAATGACTTTCAACATAAAAATAAAATAAAACTTTTTGATAGGAGTGACCTAAATTGGGTTATGACGGAGTCGTGGCCCAAATATGTGCTGATTGGTACAATTTAAAACAAATATAACAGTACATTTTAATTGGTATACATTTACAAAATAAGAGTCAAATATACTAGTAAGCATGCTATACATTTAAGAGAAAAAAAACTATACTGATCTATACTAAAAATTAAAGCATACTTGCCAAGCCTCATTAACCTCTTCCGGGTTTTCTGCTGGGGTCACAATTCTCCCATATTTCTGTTAATTTGTAATACATTTTCACTCTTTTATTTTAGATTTTTTTTTCCCCATTGTCACAACCTGTGGCACTATACAGTGTGAATAAGCCCTACCACTCAAAGTCTACTGTTTCCTCCCTCTTTGCGCTTCCCGGGCTCGCATGATAGTGGACACCTCGTCTTGGTGCTGACCGCATCACCTGTGTGAGAGTCTGACAGGGCCGCTCTAGCAGGATGCCTCAGGCTCGAGCTAGATGAATAAATCGGCCGATATTAGCTCATTGCAGGTAGCGGTGTGAATGTTAGCTGCTAAGTAAAAGGAGCCTGCAGTATAGAAATGACAAATTAGGGTTGAGGTATTTTGGAAACAGTCTCCATTACATAGAATGTCCACAAGGGAGCACCGATAAGTTTATTTTTACACTGTAAAATGTCCATTTCTCTGCTGACATTTACTGATACTGATCAGCCAACATATACACTGGTGTATCTGGTACATCAGACCGGCTGATATTAGCTTGTCACAGTCGCTCCACTTGTCTTTATTTTAAATTAGACTTTCAGAATGATTGTGTAGATAATTAAAAGCTCTGTTTGTAGCGATTGATTCATCTCACATACACAGACACTGACGAAGACAACAGAAATGAGTTTTTGATGACGTTAAATGAAATTTGTGTGTCTCTCTTCGTTGCAGCGCTGCCTCCTAAACCGGTGAAGTCTTCAACTCCAGCACCTTCCTGTAGTTTCAACAACAGTATTTCTCTGCAGGATGCTGAGTGGTACTGGGGAGACATCTCCAGGTAACTAAGGCACGCATGCACGCATTAATAATGTTAATAATTGTAATGCATTAGTAATAATGTTGAGGTTTGGAATGTTGGTTGGACAAAACAAACATTGTAAAGGTATCACTTTGGGCTCTGGGCAATTGTGACGCCAATTCCCACTATTTTTATAAACCAAAGAAACTATTCGATTCAATGCAGAAAATAATCGGCAGATTAATCCATAATTTAAACAATCATGAGTTAATAGTTCTAAATGAGCCCTACCTCAACCAACTAAAACAGTAAAATCCTGCTTTTACAAGAATGCATGTGTAATAATAATCTACGGTCACAGGGGACATTTTTATACTTTTAATACTTTAACTACATGACATGCTTATTTCAATGCAGGGCTTTTACTGTGACGAGTATTTTTACTGTGTGGTATTAATACTTTACTGCAGTTAAAGATCTGAATACTTCCTTATTCCTTCTGTGTTTTCTGTGTGTGTGTGTGTTTACAGAGAGGAGGTTAATGAGAAGCTGAGAGACACAGCTGATGGTACATTCCTGGTTCGAGACGCCTCCACTAAGATGCACGGAGATTACACTCTGACTTTGAGGTAAATTGTTCACCACCGTTGCCTTACTCCCATCTAAACAGTCCTCCATCAACGTCTCCTCAGACACAACCAGGTCTTTAGGTACCCATAAACTTACAATATATTACATAGAAATTACAGTATATATTTTAAAACGCAACATACACAGAAATCTGCATATCATGCAACAGTTGAGAAGCATTAAAAAAAACTGTTGTATCTGTAATGCAACGTGTCTGCAAGACCTGCACTTGCACTACTCTTTATGTCTGAAATGTGCTATCTAAATTCAAGGCCTTAAATTGTCTTGGTAACAGTGGAATATTCTATATTGAGTTTAATTTTACTTCACACATAAAAGAAGTGCCAAAACAGCTTTTTATCACTTGCCAAAGTAGTGGCCATGCTCTCCCATATAGATGCTGAAAAACATATTCATGCTTTTATTTAAAATAGATTTTTTTGCAATGCTCGGTTTACTTATCTTCCAAAACAGTCAATTGAAAAATGTCAGCATTTTCAGAACTGTGCTGCTAGACTTTTAACTAAAACAAGGAAGAGAGACCTTATACCCGGTTTTAGCTTCATCCATTGACTCCCAGTGTCGCATATATAATAATAATAATAATAATAATAATAATAATAATAATAAAAATAAAAATAAAAATAAAAATAAAGGAGGGTTTGGTTTAACGGACAAATGTTCTCTGACCACCTTCAGGAAAGGAGGCAACAACAAACTGATAAAGATCTTCCACCGGGAGGGAAAGTACGGCTTCTCGGACCCTTTGACGTTTAGCTCAGTGGTGGAGCTGATCAACCATTACCGCCACGAGTCCCTCGCCCAGTACAACCCCAAACTGGACGTCAAGCTGCTCTACCCGGTCTCCAAACACCAGCAGGTCCGTCCACCATCTGAACCCATTGGCTGTGTTGGTTGGTCGGTTGTGCAGCCGTCTGATTGGATGTTGTTATTGTTGTTGTTGTTGTTGTTGTTTAGGACCAGGTGGTGAAGGAGGACAGTATTGAAGCTGTGGGGAAGAAGCTCCACGAGTATCACCTGCAGTACCAGGAGAAGAACCGAGAGTACGACAGACTGTACGAGGAGTACACCAGAACCTCGCAGGTACACGACAGTACACTACCATACTGCACTCTGCTAGTTCCCGACATCAGGCTTCATCAGACAGGTGTTAGATATACCCCTCTGCTTCTATTGTTGCTGCGCATAAAGTAATAAAGGAACACCAATAAAACTCAAACACACATGTAATAAAAAGAATCATCATCAATCATTAAAAAAGTAACATTAAAAGTAAAAAAAAGTAAAAACAAAAAACAAGCAGAACAATAATATTCATTTGTTTAAATGTTTTTTTTTTTATTAAAAATGAATCTTAAAAAGCAGAGGTGGAAGAAATACTCGGGTCTTTTACTTCAGTAAAAGTAGTAATACCACAGTGTCTGTTCCAAGTAAAAGTCAAAACTTTACTTTAGTAGAAGTACAAAAGTAGTAGCATCAAACTATACTTTAGAGTACCAAAAGTAAAAGTACTTATTATGCAGAATAATATATAATATATTATTGTATTATAGTTATTGGTGCATTAATGTGTTCATCACTTTACTGTTGCAGCTGGTAAATGTGGAGCTCATTTGTAGTTTAATCCATAATAATACATCATCATTTATCAGTTGATTATAGTTTGTTTTTATAATCTAAATATGGAAAGTAACTAAAGTAATTAAACAGTAGAAGTGGAGTAGAAGTAAAAAGTAGCAGAAAATGGAAATACTCAAGTATAAGTACTTCATATTTGTACTGAAGTACAGTACTTGAGTAAATATACATACTTTCCACCACTGTTTAAGAGTGAGCTAGATTTCCTCATTACCGACAATGACAGAAATACCAGGGATAAGGTACAACAGATTTACTAACTTCTTCTTGCGGTTTGTTCACCCCTCCTCCTCCTCCTCCTATTCCCCCCCTCCAGGAGATCCAGATGAAGAGGACGGCCATCGAGGCGTTCAACGAGACCATAAAGATCTTCGAGGAGCAGTGTCAGACTCAGGAGCGCTTCAGCAAAGAGTACATCGAGAAGTTTCGCCGAGAGGGCAACGACAAGGAGATTCAGAGGTAGGTTGTGTTGCCATGGCAACTGCCGGAGACCTTTTTAAAACACAACCACACATGTGAAGGAGCCCGAGTTACCATGGCAATAAATTTAGTCCGAAGAAAAATGGTTTGTTGTCCAGTCAGATGGACCTGCAGGTGTCCCTGTATGTTTAAAGGCCCAAACGGACTAAAGAGTCTGACATGCACGTTTTGAAGTACCCCTATTGTTTTATTATAATTAATTTATATTCAGGCGTCTTGTTGCCCAAACTACAGAGAACCGATCCGATACCAGTGTTTTAAAAATAAATATTTTTTAACAGTTGTATACTACTAACTCTGTATGGATGGGATATGATTGCTACCATTGTTGTATGGCCTGGCTCAGGTTAAAGCCTTTGTAAAACATGAACAAATACATACAGAGAATGAATGCCATAGAGCTTTATTTAATTATGTTGACAGTCAGTCATAACAATATATATAATAATAATATAATATATATATATAACTATTGAAAACTGTTGTGCAGTGTAGTAAGGACAAGAATTGTATAATACATTTTAAGGCAATAAAATGCTATTTTGCATTTAAAAGGTAATTCAGTGTTACATATTTGGATGTGAAATCATTTTATTCTAGCCTTCTGTATGTTTGACCTGGTTCTCCACAAACTGTCACCTGCTCCTGCCATGTTTCCTGAAGGTGACATGATTCAGGAAGAAAACAAATGATATCTATGATGCTATAGTAAAAACTTCAGCATTGTGTTTGAGAATAACATTTGCTAAACAACCCCTTAACACCAAAACGCCACATCAAGTAAAGTATGCAAAATGTGTTTGACTGCTGGAAAACAGCAGAAGAGAAGAACGTTTGGATTGTTTGAAGTACACCTCACTCTCTCAGTGTTTAATAAAGACATGATTTAAGATTGTGCGTCTTTTTTAAAGGATCATGGAGAACTATGACAAGCTGAAGTCTCGGATCAGTGAGATCGTGGACAGTAAGCGTCACCTGGAGGTGGACCTGAAGAAACAGGCCGCAGACTACAGAGAGATCGACAAGAAGATGAACAGCATCAAACCAGACCTGATCCAGCTCCGCAAGACCAGGGACCAGTACCTCATGTAAGAGACACAAACTCAGAAACACAAGACGGCTGCACGGTACAACACAGCAATTCTACTCACTGCGGTGCACTCTGTGTTTCAGGTGGTTGACTCAGAAAGGAGTTCGTCAGAGGAAACTCAACGAGTGGCTCGGCCTGAAGAACGAAACCACAGAGGAGTAAGTGTTATAAACTGTATCTGGATGGTTGAGTTATGAGATTCCTCACTTTGGCGCCCCCCAGTGGTGGCAGCAGGGATGACAGACGGCAGTGCACCGCCACCTCCACTTTCTGTTTGACAGAAAACACTTTGCAACTACTTGGTGTGTTTTTACTCTGACATTAGTATTTGCAGGATTGGGCAAATACATTAACATCTGTACAGCTGTCAGTGTGTGAAATTATTTGTTATTATTGGCATTACTGTGAATTAGGGCTGCACAATTAATTGCAAATGTATCGAAATCGCAATATGGATTAGTGCAATATCCAAATCGCAGGTGGGGCGCAATATTTGTTAATGGCAAAATATTTGTCAAACCATTCTGAATTAAGTATTGTGGTGCTGCCAAGACATCCCGGCCTACAAATCGTATCCACCAGACTTAAGTCCTCACAAAAATCACACTATAATCAATTTTATTTTTAATATTTTTCAATGAAAATGAGAATAATGATACAAAATTGATCATTTCCTCCAATACCGTGAATCATATTGCAATCGCAATATCGGTCAAAGTAATCGCAATTAGATATTTTCCTCATATCGTGCAGCCCTACTGTGAATACAGTAGTTTTCAGAGGGAAATGTGAACTAGAGCTGAAACAAGTAGTCAATTAATCAATTAGCTAATCAAAAGAAAGTTTGTTGCCAGGTAACAGGTTCAAACAAAAAAGTCAGATTTCCAGCTTTTGTCTTCTGGCATATAAAGTGAATATCTTTACATTCTTTTAGTTTAAGAAGTTGTGGTGGACATTTTCCACTACATTTTTATAGACTGAGCAATTAATCTAGAAAATAATTCACATATTAAAGGTGGAGGAATTCAGTTCTAGTCTACACTTTTAACAGCACAGTGCTCTGGTCATCATTAGCATATTTATTTTGTTAAGCCACCAGGGGGCGCCTTTCAACCTGTAAACACAGAACCAGCATCTTGTCTGTTCTCTAGCCACAATAATAATCGTAGCATGATCATGTGTAAGGTTGTTGTCACCTGCTAACATGTTCTCTGTGCACCCCCTTCCCCTCCCCTCCTCTCCCTCAGTGAGTACAGCATGGTGGAGGATGAAGAGGACCTTCCTCATCACGACGAGCGTCTGTGGCGTCTTGGAAACATCAACCGCATTCAGGCCGAGTCTTTGCTCCGCGGAAAGAGAGACGGGACCTTCCTGGTCCGAGACAGCAGCAAGCCGGGCTGCTATGCCTGCTCCGTGGTGTAAGACTCAGCTGATTACCTATTTATGTGTTGTTTGCTTATTGGTTCAACGATTGGCTGATGGGCATTAGTTTGAGTTTTTTTTTGTTATTTTCTTTTTCCGACATCCATTTTTTCTTCTTTTATTTTTTTTTTTTTTTTTTTTTTTTATTCTGTGTCGATGTCAGGAAGCTCCTCTGGATTTAACAAACCCTGGTGTGATTTGTCTAATCTCTGTGTCTCTGTCTCCCTCAGTGTGGACGGAGAGGTGAAACACTGCGTCATCAACAAGACCGGCACCGGTTTTGGTTTTGCCGAGCCCTACAACCTGTACGGCTCTCTGAAGGAGCTGGTGCTGCACTACCAGCACACCTCGCTGGTCCAACACAACGACTCGCTCAACGTCACGCTGGCCTTCCCCGTCTACAGCCAGCAGAGACGGTGACCCGCCCGGCCCCTACCGCCATCCTCGACCAGCTGCAGAACCACAACCTGACCACGTCACACATTTTAACGTTAAAGCTTTTGCGGGATAACTCAGCACAACAGCGACACCCTCGACGCAAAGAGCTCGAGAAGTCTGTTCAACTTTTTATAAACCGTCCTGGTGCTGCAGCTCTCAGTGTGTACAGTTCAGTACACTTGGTTGGTTACATCCTGTAGGAGTGGTGATAGTTTAAAACTATTATTTTACTGTGAAACATGGAGCTTTAAATGTTTCCTGTGAGGGGAAAAAAAAACAAGCAGCTCCACCCAATTCTCAGTAAAGATACAGAGTTAAAAAAAAGAGACTAAAAATAGTTCAGTTATTGAGCTGATTCGGTGCCGAAGATCAACATGTATCACAATTTCCTCCCATCAGAGACCGAGAACACACTTGAGGTCGTGATCACATGGGAACCTTTTTTAGTTTTCGGAGATTTGAGCATGGCTACAGCAGAAAGAGTCAAGGCTTCATAGTTTCCCTTAAAGTCAATTAGAAAGATGTTCCTCCTTTTTAAGTTTATTGCAGCACACATCACATACAGTATATATTAAATTAAGTATTTGGCAATGATTACCAAATGATTTGTAAACCTCGAAGAAATCGCTTGTAAACCCACAGTAAACATTATTTGGATGGATATAACGAAGTTGCAACTAATGATTATAATACCTTGTTAATGGTTGATAAATACTTTGTAAAGCATCCATTGTTATTTAGCCATTCTCACTGCACAAAAAAACAGTCATCTCTTTCATAGATCACCATAAAAGATTTCATGGGGCCAAATTAATGTTCCTTGATTTATAAACCACTTATTAATCATTAACTAATTATTAAAAGCATTAGACGCAATTTTATATTATCCATCAAAATGTTAATAGATGGCTTACGAAACATTGACAAAGTATTAACTACATTCTTTAACTAATTCTGTATTTCACAAAACTCATGAATACCTTAACATAAATGATAACATTACTAATAATTAGTAAAAATTAACAGTAAAATAACCATTAACCAATCAGTGATGGTTATTATGAAGTGTTAACGAAGTGAAAAAGTAAAGTGAAAAGCGCTCAAAAACGTTTTTTCAGGTTTTTAAAAATAATGGTTCGACAAGTTGTGCAGTTTCTTACCGATGCTTTCAGGTACATTGAGATTAATTGACCTTATGAACACCAACGCTTCGGGCTCGTTCTGAGACGCGTTCCATGTGATCACGACCTCATTGGGAGTCGATGCTGCGACTGGCGCTTCCCAGTTTACGTTCCGTTTCCTGTCCGAGGAGAAGCGAGGTGCTGACATGTCCCACGTTTTGTCTTGTGGAGGTCAGAGCTGGACTGACGGACTCCTCCTTTAAATCTCAACTGCTGATCCAGCACGCTTCAACAGAACACAACTACGGCCGGATAATGATGATGATGGTGATTATGATGATGATGATGATGTCAAAGACAAAATGGCGGACAATCCAGAGAGGCTTCTCTTGCATAAACACTGTGAGTGACTGAACGAGGTTTAAAATGAGGGCGAACCGACTGACCCGCATTTTTATATATCAGGAGAGAAATAAACTAGAAACCTTCATCATCCAAAGACCCGACCCCCAAAAACCCCTTCCCTCTAATCCCCACCCCGAAAAAATCCCAGCAGTGTTTTTCCAAGGTCCAGTTTCTTCAGGTTTTTTTGGTTGCCGCTATAGAGTGTCGTTTAATTTTGCAGAGCGGAGGAATGATTCTTCAACTCTTTCATTTAACTTTAATTAACCGTCTGGCAGCACAGAGATTTACTCCTGCTGTATCAAAACTGTTAACAAATTCAGGAATGACGAGAACTGGATCTCTCTGGATCTACTCCTCTAAAGTCTCAAGGACTCGTGGGACAAAACGCAGCCTGTAAACCTTTTGTGTCGACGCTCAGCTGATCACAAATCACAATTTTCATCTTTATGGATTACATTTTTTGTTCCTTTTTTTTGTGTGCATTTGGACACACTGTTTCCTTTAAACCAGGTACATGAGATGAAACGTTCTGCAAGGATTCTGAAAGTATTACATCTGTTGTCATGGTAACCACCTGGTAACTTTTTTTGAAGTTTGAAGCTTTTTTCTTTCCACACATTGGATCGGTTTTGGAAATTAATACATGTTTCAAATTAGTTTGGAAATGTCCTGGATTTTTCATTTACGTATTCCACAAAAGTCCTGGTTTTTCATTCTGACATTAAAACCAAACTAGTGAACACAAACCAGAATCTGTAACATCATGAGACATTAAGAAGTTGTGAAAACTGATGAATAAAACATTTGGTTTGATTGTCTGAAGGCTTTTATTGTTGAAAACAAAATCTGAAGATGCAAAGACGAATATTCATCAGCAGATATTCCCTGCATTCTTGTCTTGACATTGTCTTTGACAAAAACAAAACAAAATGTGATAAAAATTAAACTATAAACCATAAACATGCCTTGATAGAACCACTTATCACGCCTACCAATCCATTATACCAATTAAAATCAAACAGACATTTCTTTATTACATACAAAAAGGGGCCCCACACTCTTCTGAAAATATCTTCCCTACCCCTGACTCTATAAGTAACCCGTTCAAAAGTAGACATCTTCGTCATCAACTCAATCCATTCCTTAAAACAGCATGGGCTAGTTGATTTCCAGTGTCTTAATATTATTCTACACCCTGTTATTGTGGCCAGATGAACCCATAATCTTTTCTGTTCATTTAAAACTAAGTTGCCCAGTAGAAGACCCAGAACACATAAAGCTGGAGATTCCAGTAGCTCCTGTTTAACAGTTTATACAGAGTGAGTGAGGTTGAGCTTTACCTGAGCAGATATGCCAAGAGGCAACCAGCTTTTCCCATCTGTCAGCGAATCCCGTTTTTTGGTTTTGGGTTGTGGGACCATTTGGCTGTGGGAACATAGGGCTGACCCCCTCTTGCGTATCTTTACACAAACAGCTGACTGCAAATGTCCTTTAGCGTAGCAGAAATCCAAACGGCTTCAGGCAGCTCTCCTCATCCTTAGCTTCAATATCTCCTTATGTCCCAAACATTTTGTGGCTTTCAAATGATTTCCAAATGAGCTGGGTTTTTGACAAATTTTGCCAGTGACGGTGCTAGGTCTATGTTGTTAGTGACAAAATCCCATGATCTGCGACTAGTTGACTTCAAGCCCAAAATGTCCTTGTCGAGGAGTAAAGTCAAGTCAACGAGTCTGCGCAACCCCTATGTATGTTGAAAAAAGGTGATAAAAAGTCATATGTCTGCTGAATCAGCATTCACACAATTACTCCAAATAAAGCAGTTTAGTAGGAAAAAACAATACAATGCTGAAACAAAAATTAAAAAAGTTACAAGATTTTAAATATTACTTAGGCTAAATTTAATAATTTGTTAAAATCAAACTAAGAAATTTTATTTCCTTTTCCACGGTATCCAAAAATGTTTTGGTGGAAAAAAAGAATTAGCTTACCACAAAAAAGTTTTTGTTATCATCTGAATGAAGTAAAATTGAATTCTTTGATTAGGCTACCTAATGGTATATAATAAATATCCAAACTTCACAAGGATGTTTTTCGATTATCGTAAAAAAAAAAAATTATATCATTATATATTCAGACAGAACCATTTTGGAAGTCAGCGTCTGAACCCGTTTTCTCTTCACACTGATGATAAAATATGTTGGATGTTCCAGGTTTTGTGTTTCTTTTCCTAGCTTATTTATGAATCATTCTAATTCCATAAAATACATACAATTGGAAATCATTTAACATTTAGTTTTTTATTCTCTCTCGCTTTCCTTCTCTCTCATGCTGTTAAAGGTCCTATGACATGCTGCTTTTTGGATGCTTTTATAGCTGTCTACAGAGACTGCATTTTTTTTTTTTTTTTTTGTGTTCAGGGGACAGGCAGCTAGCGGATAGTGAGGAGATGTTTGCTGTATGTGACAAAAAAATGTTGTAGCCTAAAAAAGGTGTCACATCATTTAGAGCACCTTTAATTTTACAAGCAAGAAAGAAACTATAAAGGCAGTAATTTACGTTAACTTGTTAATGTTATTACAGTTTTTCTCAATTGCTTAAACACTATAATCAGACTTTTGAACTACATTTTCAAAACCATAGCGCGATTTATCAAAAAGCATACCCATTTTTCTGAACTAATATACTGTATAACACTATTCCCCGTTTTGACCCAATTCAGATTTGTTGAACTGTCACTGCAAAACTCTACACACAAATCCCTTAATTTCTCGTTGCCTACACCATGTGGTCATTTAGAAAGCACTAGCATATAATATTGTTGTTGTCAACTAGCACACAATTACCCAGGTGGAAACACAAAGCGTCTAAATTGAGCACACACAACCTCTGATAGATAAAGGGCCCAAGTCAGGTCATTCCGTTTTGGAACATTGGATCCAGAGAGACATGAAGGAAGAGGTTGAGGACACTGGAGAGGTGGAGGAAGAAGAGGAGGAGGTGGCGGTGAAGGAAGAGGACAAGGACGAGAAAGAGGACAACAAGGAAGAGGAAGGGGAAGGACAAGGAGACAAGCAGTCTCATCCCGGGTACAACCCATGTCCCTTATTTGATAGCTCCTCGCTCCTCGACTGAACAGGAAGTGGTTCTGTCCCTTTTCCGCGAAGGCTGTCTCAAAGCTCTTATTCCTACCCCAGGGAGCGAACATTGAGGTGGGATCACCGAGGAGCTATAGCCGAGGAAACACGAGAGCAGCCTTCCCGGAAGCCATGCAGGTGAAAGGGTTGCTAACTCGCTCCATACAGCTGACAAATTCATGTGATGCTTCAGAGTGAAGGACGTCTCATTCCTCAAAAACACATTTGCTCATTTCCTCTCCTCTCCCATAATTTCCTCGCGTCTCCCGTGCCTCCTTGTTTGTGGAAGGGAGGCAAGTGGAGGAGTCGGGGATGCAATTTAAGCGACATGAGATGCTTCGGATGAAATTCGTGCTATTCTAGTTGACCATGCCTGCATTCTCTCCCTTAATAAACCCGATAGCGGAGTTTTTTTTTTTTTGGGGCGTGGTATAAAGTATGAGCATGAACATTATATCCATGTTCACCTCCTCCAGGCCATGGAAGAAGCCTGCTTAGACATTTCAAGTTATGCGTGCCCCTAGGTGCGGGTACTCTCACCAGTGTGTAAGACTATGTTGCAGTGTGTGTGTGTGTTTTTGAGGGCTTGTATGTCATGTCTGAAGGCAAAGTTTTTTAGCAAGATTGAATGGTTTTGAGTGGAGAGCTTCATTTTGACCTGAAAATAAGAAGTTTGGGGGAATTGGGTGAGAAGTTATGGATTTGTGTTTAGAGTTTTGACATAAGCAGGCATAATTTCAAGAAATGTGTTTAAGCAATCAAGAAAAACTGTAATAAATCAGCTAACAAGAAAATTTCACAAACTGTCGCAGTGATCCTTTAATAAAAAGGCCTATAGACTATATTCCATTAAAAAAAATACAAGAAATGTGACAAATGAAGGAAGGAAGATAATGAGTTTTAAAATATTTTTGTTAATGCTTCTGTTTTGTTCATTTTCAAACTTTAATCCTTTCTTTTCATTTACTCATGTAGTGGGTGAAACCAAATCAAGAAAATGGAAAGTGCCCCTTCAGGAAATATGCAATGTTACAATATTACATAATAATTTGAAACTGTTTTTGTGTACTTAATTGGAATTCAAACTAAAACACAAATAATAGAATTTTCATAACATTTTCATCAGAATTGTAGCACAGTGTAATCATAGCTTCATTCATGTAAATGTGATCAGGTATTCTGGGTATGCCTGAATGTCATTAAAGACTACAAAAATGGCTGGATTGGTTTTGTTATCTGCAACACTGTCATACAGGTCTGCAGCATTCCTGGAGTTCTTGGAGGGCGGGGTGATCATGCCACTTCTTCCCTGGGTGAAGTCTCCGACCAGGACCCTGGCCACGTACATGCGCTTATGGCCGCTGGCGTCGGGTTTGGCGTAGCCTTGTGCTGAGTAGGCCGGGTTTACCGCAAAGTAAGATCCATTGCCGTACATCGCACCTACAGAGCAAAATAGGGGACGGCCAGACTGTATTACTAAATAAATACATCAATCTAGTGTTTGTTTGTTCAGTAAGAAGACTGCTGCTCCATTTGTTCTCCATGAAACTTGAATCAATTGTTTAAATATCATTTTGTAGTAGTGACATATTGTTGCACTGTGTAACTTTACATGACTATCATGAGCAAAGAAATGTGTTACATTACGGTACATTGATCAGAAATCTATTTTTAAACATTCTTCGGTTACCATGTGCTCCTGCGTAGCTGCGGTTGAAGCCTTGATTGTTGATTAAATCAATGGAGGTGGCTCCGGTGCCGTGGAACAGCACCATCTCGTTGTTTGTGTGTTTGTTCTTCACCTCCATTTGTTTCTTCATCAGCTGGTAACTCTGCCACAGTGTCGTGTTTTGGACTCGTTCAATCTGCCAACAAAGTTACAACACATGAATCATTCTCACTGTATTGACTGCATGGGTTTTTTAAATTTGCTTGTGTTTTCTTTTAGTGTAACCCATTTGTTTTTTCCAAGTAGTGAAAATATCCCTTTATTTGTTTTTCTGAAGTTGCAAAGCATATCAGAAACTGAACATACACTGATGATGTTTGCAGCGAGACCGGTCTTTGTTAGCTCCGTCTCCACATCGTTGTATTCCTTGGATCCTGGAGTCAGAGGAACCCGTTTGAGGAGGTCGCCTTTCATGTCATCCCAATTTGATGGCAGAGCGGCGTCATCTGCAAAAAAAATCATAAGAGTGTTTTTTAAGGTAAGATACACTTTTACACAACCTTTGTCTTATATTTTCATGGTTTCCATTCATATCACTGTTTAGATATTGTATAATAAAGTGGATCTCTGAGGTTTTTTCCATGTGAAGAGCTGCTTGTGTTTCTATTATGATAGGTTTTCTAATCAGCTCAGTGTGAAACTGGACATTTTTTAGGAAAATGGAGGAAGTAAAACCCTCACCTTTCATATCTTTTCTATGTAGCTCCAAGGCTTTACGCGAACTTGCTGACACTGCTTTTCTAAGCATTACTTGAGCATGGTACTTCTCGTTGTTGATCTTGATCGTCACACTTTGTTGTTTCTTTTCCAGTGCCTCTTCCAGCTGGAAGTTGGTGTAAATGTCAAAGGGTACCATCACCCCGGTGCTGATCTCAAACTGCCACTCTACCAGTCCACTCAGCAGCAAGGCCTTGCTCTTCAAGTTCTCCGACCTCTCCACCTTGCGGATGATGTCCCTGATGGTCAGAATAAAAGGCATATGCTAACATTTGGTACTCTGGACTGAAGCTTTGTTGCATATTGGTTCTCCTCCATGAATTGATTTGCTGACCTGACTGCAGACTCAGCGGTGTAGACGTCTCTGGTCAGACCCTCCAGCTGGATGGTGGACTCCTGGTCCCCCATCCCTCGGTTCAAACTGATGCTAACCGTCAGTTTCCGCTGCAGGGAATTTAGCTTGTCCAAGTCGGCCTGCGACAGCTTACTGATGTACTGGTCTTTGATGGTTCTCTCCGCCTGCTCGGCCACAATCAGCTCCTTAACCCTTTTCTTAGCCTGACTCACAGCCTGCAGTGGTGGGGTAACAGTTGTGGAGTTCGGTTACAAACCAGCATCGCTACAAGAACATTTTCATATTGTTATACTAAACTTCTCTTGTGTTTTTTGCTTGTATGAGTGAGTGACTGACTGGCCTCAATAATCAAGAGATCTTTTCAAAGCAAAGAGCTAAACCTAAGTGAATAATTGCATGTTCACCATGTCGTTGTCGGCACACAGCTGAAACACTGTGGGCTCAAACTCCTCTCTCTCCAGACACAAGTCATCAGTGCTGGGTCGCTCCTCCCCAAGTCCCGTAAAAAACGAAGTGACAGTGTCTGAAACAACATAAAACAACATAACAGTATGTGAGACATGTTTGTATGGCAGAGATTACAAATTCACAACAAACTCAGGGTTTTTACTAGGGTGTGTGACGTATTAAGAGATTTAAAGGATGATAAGATTTTGTTTTGTTCTTATAGTCAAAAAGTTAATTTTAATACTAATTAATTCTATTTTTACTTTTAATAGTTATTTGAATACACAAAGTACTTGCTCTTGTGTGTGTGTCACAGCCTGATATATCTTCTTCCTCTGTGAATGAGTGACATGTTCCTTCATTACCATGAACACACACTTTAGTTCATTTTTGACTAAACCCCACATACACTGCCACAAATACTCACTAGAGCACTGAATGTGGATTAATCCACCGCTGAAAATGGTCACCAACAAAGACTCTATTTCCTCCGGTTTGTTTGATAACCAGAGTTGTCAAGTTACAAAGTACAAATACTTTGTTACCTTACTTTATTTTAGGTATCTATACTTTACTGGAGTAATTATTTTACAGCAGACTTTTTACTTCTACTCCTAACATTTTCACGCAATTATCTGTACTTTCTACTCCTTACATTTTAAAAATAGGCTTGTTACTCCTATTTCAGTTCGGCTTGTTTTAATTCCGGCTTGTCATCGTTCAATGAATTCATAAGATTTATGGGACAGATCAGATGGCCAGACTTGAGACTTGACTTGGACTTGTGGCAAAAGACTTGAGACTTGACTTGAAATTGCCCCTCAAAGACTTGAGACTCGACTTGGACTTCCAAAAAATGACTTTTGAACACCTCTGTGAGAGTCACAGACAGGTAGTCAGATAGTATTGAGAGGTGGACTGACATGTTGATGATTTGAGTCTGCACAGGAGATTGTGACAATCAAAAAGACAGACTAAATACCAGAATTAACCTCTGAGAAAGAAATAACAGAATAATGCCTCAGAGCAAACTTGATTAAAACAAACCGGAAGAAAAGATAAAAATAATCACAAATCTACAGTAGGTGGAGTTTACTAAATACCTTTGATCTTGGTGAAGACGCTCTTGGCCTCCACCTGCTCTCCCTCTCTCCTCTTCATGCTCCTGTGAAACTCCGCCATCATGACCGTCTGGAAGATCAGGATCTTTATGCTGCAAACAAACCTCGGGTGCTTCTTCCTCACAAAGTCCACCACCCCATCCACCATGGCGTCTGCCACCGCCGACGGGTTGACCCCTCCCTGACCTAACGGGCAGACAAGGACCGGTGATGATGATGCTGATGATGCGAGGATTGGCATAGTCTGTGAAAACTTTTTTTTAAGATTATTTTTTGGGGCTTTTCTGCCTTTAATGGACAGAACAGCTAGGTGAGAAAAGGGGAAGACATGCGGGACATAAGTCGGACTCGAACCCTGGACCTCTGCGTCGAGGTATAAATCTCTATGTATACGTGTGCCTGCTCTACCAACTGATCCAACCCGGTCCCCGGTATTGGTACTTTTACTTCAGTAAAGAGAGTAGAAGAGTACTTCTTCTGCCACTGACATTAGGATTCATCCTCTTGGGATCATGAATGTCCACAGTACAGTACAATAACAGCTGCTTAATTTTAATATTTGATGGTTGATGTGACACAAACTCTGTGCAGACAGAATGTACTGTACCTGCATCACATCACATCAAATGTATCTTCTGTCAGCTTTAATACAGCGAGATGAGTGAATATCAATAGTGAAATTAAAGACTGTAAATCCAAACAACATGGCTGCCCAGGGAACTGAGAAGACTTCTCTTTGAAATAGTAAAAGTAAAAGCTTCAAATAATAACTGATGTGTATACTGTATAGTTTCTGCTTGCACAGACCTGTTCCCAGGGCCGGGAAGGAGACAGATCTGAGCTTGTTCTCCTCGCAGAACTTCAGCACTGTGTAAACCACATCCTTAATATTTGCAGGATCATTCTGGCCAACAACGTGGATAATGTGTGTGCTGGGCAGCTGGCCGGCCGACGTCAGGATAAACAGACCAGGCTGGTAATTCGGAGAATTTACTACAGAGAGGAACCAAACAACACTCATTACACAGCCTGGTAAAACAATCAATCCCTGAAATCTGGTTTTTGTGCACAATTTTACAAATATTTACCTAGGCCTATACTTAGACTCAAGTTAAAATAGTTACCTAAAATGTATGGATAAACAAATTAAACATCTAAAAGTAATAGATAATGGTAGTAGTCTAAAGGATAACAAACTTGGCCAAACCAACCTAAACATTGAGAATTACTTTGCATTTGTAATGTTACTTAACTTCACCTTAAAATCAATTCACATAAACTAGAACCCGACCGCTAAAGGATTTTTAAGGCCGATATTGATACAAATATTTGGTGATTTAAAAATCCGATATTCCGATATATTGGCCGATATATATTTTTAAAAAAAATTCACAAACGCCTAACAAAACATAAACAGATTTCCCTAACATTAGTTATTTGTAGTTATTTATGACTGCTCACTAAAATAATATGATAATGCAGTTTAAAAATAAACAGGAACATCAAAATATATGAAAGTTCTGATAAATAAAATTTATAAAAATTCAAATTTAAGATACGAAACTTAAACGGTTAATTACAAGTGTTGCCAACAGGGACGTTGTAGACAAACTATGCAACGTCAACACTCATAACATGGTTGAAGGTTGTTTCGTCCATTTTTATTTTTTAAATATTAATTTATCAGCCATTATAAATGTCAATACCGATAGTTTGGAAAATGCCTAATATCGGCCGATAATATCGGTCGGGCTCTAAAATAAACACATTTGAAACATCACGTAGCATTTTAAATCATCTGAGAGGTGCATCAGGCAAAAAAGTTTGAGTTTTGCATTAACCCAAATAATACTGCTCTCTATCAGCAGAAGAGCAGTTGTACTGGGACGTTCCCAGGTGTGACTGGGCTGAACTGTGTGAATGTAAAAGAGATGCGGAGATGTAAATGATAAAAAACCAATGTCCAAGATCCAGCACTGTCCAAGCCTTCGACACTCCTGGGGTATTATAGAAGAAGAGTAAGAGTAATAAATGATGCTGCTGTAAGTTATTAAAATTGAAATGCCAAGACATGTTGCGTTTTTTTATTGAGTTACATGTGAGAGAGACTCAGAGACAGAGACTCAAAACATCCTTTGTTTGGTTTTATTTGTGGTCAATGTAATGTTATCGCTGTGTGATATTTACAGTTTATATATATATTTGAACACCCTGCTGTTTTGCAAGTTCTCCCACTTAGAAATCATGGAGGGGTCTGAAATTGTCATCGTAGGTGCATGTCCACTGTGAGAGACATAATCTAAAAAAAAAAATATCCAGAAATCACAATGTATGAATTTTTAAACTATTATTTGTATGATAAAGCTGCAAATAAGTATTTAAACACCTGAGAAAATCAATGTTAATATTTGGTACAGTAGCCTTTGTTTGCAAGTACAGAGGTCAAACGTTTCCTGTAGTTTTTCACCAGGTTTGGACACACTGCAGGAGGGATTTTGGCCCACTCCACACACAGATCTTCTCTAGATCAGTCAGGTTTCTGGGCTGTCGCTGAGAAACACGGAGTTTGAGCTCCCTCCAAAGATTCTCTATTGGGTTTAGGTCTGGAGACTGGCTAGGCCACGCCAGAACCTTGATATGCTTCTTACAGAGCCACTCCTTGGTTATCCTGGCTGTGTGCTTCGGCTCATTGTCATGTTGGAAGACTCAGCCTCGACCTATCTTCAATGCTCTAACTGAGGGAAGGAGGTTGTTCCCCAAAATCTCGCAATACATGGTCCCGGTCATCCTCTCCTTAATACAGTGCAGTCGCCCTGTCCCATGTGCAGAAAAACACCCCCAAAGCATGATGCTACCACCCCCATGCTTCACAGTAGGGATGGTGTTCTTGGGATGGTACTCATCATTCTTCTTCCTCCAAACACGGTTAGTGGAATTATGACCAAAAAGTTCTATTTTGGTCTCATCTGACCACATGACCCATCTGGATCATGCAAATGGTCATTGGCAAACTTAAGACGGGCCTGGACATGTGCTGGTTTAAGCAGGGGACCCTTCCGTGCCATGCATGATTTCAAACCATGACGTCTTAGTGTATTACCAACAGTAACCTTGGAAACGGTGGTCCCAGCTCTTTTCAGGTCATTGACCAGATCCTCCCGTGTAGTTCTGGGCTGATTTCTCACCTTTCTTAGGATCATTGAGACCCCACGAGGTGAGATCTTGCATGGAGCCCCAGTCCGAGGGAGATTGACAGTCATGTTTAGCTTCTTCCATTTTCTAATGATTGCTCCAACAGTGGACCTTTCTTCACCAAGCTGCTTGGCAATTTCCCCGTAGCCCTTTCCAGCCTTGTGGAGGTGTACAATTTTGTCTCTAGTGTCTTTGGACAGCTCTTTGGTCTTGGCCATGTTAGTAGTTGGATTCTTACTGATTGTATGGGTTGGACAGGTGTCTTTATGCAGCTAACGACCTCAAACAGGTACATCTAATTTAGGATAATAAATGGAGTGAAGGTGGACATTTTAAAGGCAGACTAACAGGTCTTTGAGGGTCAGAATTCCAGCTGATAGACAGGTGTTCCAATACTTATTTGCAGCTGTATCATACAAACAAATAGTTAAAAAATCATATATTGTGATTTCTGGATTTTTTTTTTAGATTATGTCTCTCACAGTGGACATGCACCTACGATGACAATTTCAGACCACTCCATGATTTCCAAGTGGGAGAACTTGGAAAACAGCAGGGTGTTCAAATACTTATTTTCCTCACTATAT
The DNA here is from genome assembly GCF_004354835.1 of Perca flavescens. Lineage (NCBI taxonomy): Eukaryota > Metazoa > Chordata > Actinopteri > Perciformes > Percidae > Perca > Perca flavescens. Next base: position 13,857,651 of record NC_041335.1, read on the forward strand.
ATATATATATATATATATATATATATTCAAAAGGTCCCCACTGCACTGAAAGAAGACATGATGTTGACTGATGGATTATTTCTGCAAGTTTCAAGTCTCTGCAAGTCAATTTTCATTTAACTTAACTGAAACTAAAGACAGCCTGGTAAAGAAGGTAATACTTTGAAAAAAATGAAAGATTGTGTCATTTGGAAAAAGGTGATGTCAGTGATGTAAAATTAAAATTGTAAAAATAAGATGGTCCTTTATTAAATGTTCTACAAGGTTTGTTCGTTTACACCAACAAGATGACGAGGCAAAATAAAGAGTCACCTGATTTTAGGGTAAAGCCTTGATTGGAGGAGTTGATAATGACATCACAGGCCTCCTTGGTGATGTCTCCAGATGACACCTCGAGGGTGAGCTGACCCATCTGAATCCGATACACACCGAGGGAGGGGGACGACACCTGACTGAAGGAGGCTGACAGAGACACACACAGCTCATCTTAGATTTTTATTATATATATATATATATATATATATATATATATATATATATATATATATATATATATTTTTTTTTTTTTTGTGATCAGAATATTTAGAGTTAAACACTGAACTGCCAAATCTGGTTTGAGCCAGGTGATCTGGAGGCTCAAAAACGTTGTTCTGTCTCTAAAATAATCAAATTAATTACATTCACAGGTTGACGTCTAAAATAATCAATAATCTGACCCTTCACATTCTCACATTCACATTCTGTATTTAAAGATGACTTCTGTTTGATTTGTTTTGTGTTTGCTCTACAGTTTTGTTGTTCATAAAATTTCACATGAAGATAAAATAAATGAAAGGTGTGTAGGCTTCTTACCTGAAGACTGTTGTGACTGGCTGACTGATGGCCTAACTGGTGCCTCGTTAAATTCCTGAGCTTCATTTTGGATATTTCTCTGGCCAGTCTGACCTTTGAACTCCCTGATGAAACACTGACAAACAAGATGTTGGCACATGATTTTAATACAGGTGATTTGATACAGGTTAGCTGTTCAATACCTGCTTGTATGCATCTCTCTGGGTATGAAAGATTTATCATTGTACTTTTCATTTTCAGACTTGTGATAAACAGTTTAAAACAAAGAGGATCAAAATCAATGCAGCAGAACCAGATATGTCCTTTTTTATTCCACACCTTCATCCTCATCAAAACCTGGTGCCTACATTACTCACTAAACAACTTGCAGTTGCATAATAGTAGTGCGTTCCATTTGTACTCGGAAGTCGGATTTTCTGAGGTCAAAGTCGGAAACACCAACATACAAAATCCAACATGGACGCCCCGTGCATCAACAGTTGTGAAAGCTGTAGTAACGTACAGTTATAATCACTTCTGTCTTATTTGTGTTTCACTAAATCAGTCGTACACACAGTCCTGTCCATCTTCTATCTGTGGACATGTTGCTTCGCTGTCTGTTGTGAAAACAAACGTTGTTATAAACTGGCATTGCTAACAATAGCTAACCTGGCTAGAGCTAATGAAAACAATGAAAATCCGACTTGTATATGGAACGCATTTAACTCGGAGTGACGTCATTCCCAGGTTTGGTTTCCGAGTTCCGAGGTAAATGGAACACACTATAGATTGTGGTGTTTAATGCTAACAGCAGCTAATGTAGCCTGCAGCAGAGATGAGCAGCGGGCTACCAGAGATCTCACTTCACTCTAATTTCACACCTCAAGATTTTTTTTACTTTAATACTTAAACATGCTGTCTTTAACAAAATGAAACTCACATCCACCGTTTGGTTGTCACTCGGGTGAACAACAATGGCCACCTCTCTCAGATAGCGAGGGGTTTTCCTGCGGCTGTACGAGTGGATCTCCTGCAGCAGGACTCTGGATACCACGTCTCTGGGGAAGCTCAGGTTTCCTGTGCCGATGGCCGGGAAGGACAACGACGCCATCCGACTTTTCTCAGCAATCTCCAGACAATATCTGATGATGGATATTAACTCCTGAGACAAAAAGACAACACACAGAACAAGTAAGGTTGGACCACAAAGACTGTGGAAACTTATACATGGAGCCTCTTAGGTCCAATATGTACATTTATGCAGGTACTGTACATAAGTGGACATTTGAGGTACTTTACTTAAGTATTTTCATTTAATGCTATTTTATACTTCTACTCAGCTCTAGAGTATTTAAGGAGAGACACCCCAAGTCCTTATTAATATATTAAAAGTGCAATGTCTAATATATATTTCCTACGTGCAATACTGTGAATTCAACCGTTCAGTCTGTCTACTTACTATATCTTGCTTTATGTTATTGCTGTAACACTGCAAATCTGTCCACTGTGGGACTAATAAAGGAATATCTTAAATGTGGAAAAACCAGGTGTGATAGGACTTAATTGCCAAGGTTAAAAGTGAAATAAAAAAAGGAGTATAGGCTACTCACAAAAGTGAAAGGAAATGGTTGTCACATTGAGAATCGTTGCTAACGCTCATTCTCCTGTCCCCTCATATTGATCCACATGAATCCCAATTGTATGATTGTATGAAAATAATAATGTTATGCAAGATAGCCATAAAGGCCAAATGGTGCGTCGCTTTAAATGAATTGTGGGATGGCATTATCTCCTTTCCTTTGGTAAAGGATGGTCCAGTGTACTCTATGCTAAAGGTAATGACAAAGGAAGCATTGAAGTACCTTTCCTTAGCATTTAGAGAATTCCACCAGCTCTTATAATGGCTGCCCCTTAGGCTACATTTATATTGCAACATTTTGGTTAAAAAAACAAATATCTTTTGCTACGTTTACACCTCACAGTCACACTGCTCTGGCGTTTCAGAGCCCCAGAGCCAGAACAATTTGAAAACACTTCTGATCCGTTTGGTTTGGAATCTGCTGGGTTGTGTTGCAGTCTCAACGGCCGCAAACGGAGACCTTTGGAAACACTGACGCCCATGTTTCGCCACCTGATTGGATCATGACGTCTCATTCTCTGAGACTAAGCTACTAACATTACCATGGCAACTACCAACAATGGGCTATACATGCAACTATACATATTGCCTCCTGTTTACCCGGCACGCGCATGCCCAGTATTCGAGAATGTTGATATGTGGTTTGGGGTGTTAGTTTGAACAGAGATTAGTTCTATTACTGGAGCTAAAAACACTTGTGTGCACGGATGTTGTTTTTGGCTCAAAAATGCTTAAAAACCAAAACATAGCAATCTAAAGGTAGCCTTACGTATGTCCAGATTGTTTCACTCAGTTAGGAACCTTCCTAAGAAAAAAAAGACTATTCGCCAGCAGCCATGTAAACCTGTGACATTTAAAAATATCAATAAAGGTTGCTAAAAACTGAAATATTGAATAAACAACAATTATTATTACCAACCTTAACAAAACATAAGGATTGAAACACACAACATACTGTTAATAAGGGGACGTTTCTAGTTATATGTAGTATTTTTTATAAAGAGGTTTTATTACTTCTAGAACAGAATCTAGAAGTTGTGGTTTCACTTTGGCTCTTTATTAGACTACAGTTGCAGTCCTCTGATGCTCAAAACATAATTTTTCAGTGGAATATCTCTTCAGGTTTATCCTATCAGTGCACTCACCTTACATCAAATGTCTCTGGAGAGTATGACCCAGCTGCCTAAAATTAAATTCCTTTGACTGAAAACCCTCACCTCCTTGCCGGCTCCGTTGTTCCAAAACGGGCAAACAGCATGATAGACTTTCCGACACTTGAGGTTGAAGCTGTCGGTGATGACGACATCGCCATACAGCAGTGTGCTTGCCCTGTCTTCGGACCGAACCGCCGACTGCAGGCCGTGCCCAGCCGCCTGCAGGATCGCTTTGGAAACAGCTCCCTGGTTCAGGTTCATGTCCTCTGAGATGGTGTTGACAATGACGTCAGTCTGTGGACCAAAAACAACAGTATCGTACACAAGTTTACGGCTACAACTGAAAGGATAAGAAGATTCATTTTAGACAACCAATTTTTCTTTTAAGTAATTTCTCAAGTAGAAATACAATAACATTTCAAGAGTACAGCTTCAAAATTATCAGAGGAGTTTGTTGTTGAGGCACACGTTCAGTAAAGGTCTGTGCAGCAGGAAACCTATTCACTGACTATGTCTAATAAGGCAGGCTTGGTACTTGGGATGCACACTCTAATCTTCTATCTGTATGGAAAACCATGCAAATCAAGTCACACACAGCACCAGCTCTCCTAAAGTACTGAAAGACAAGCAGAGATTCAACCATGTTTGGAGTATGCAGTGCCTTCAGACTTGGCAAATAACGATATAAAGTAGACTAGACTTAGTTAAGTGGTTTCGAAAATCTAGAGAATCTGTTTGTTTCCAGTCTGTCAGCAATTACCTTGATGAGTACAACAATATCATAAGCAATAGAAATAATGGACAAAAGGAAAATAAGATCAAAGTTTAACGAGTGCAATTGTCCTTGAAGCCAGAGTTGCATTCACAGGAACTTGTCAGAGAGAATTATTGCCATCTGGTGGATATTTGTATCTAAACCCCGCACTTGTCAGAATCATGTATCATGAGTTAACCCTTTATAGGGCACTCATTGAAATCTTTGGAAATTCTAAATTGTAACCTCAAAAAGGTAATGTGGGATGGTACAGGACATTTAAAAAAAAAAAAAGTTATCAATATTTTTCATGTTTGCATTGCAAATCAAGGTCAATGAAGTTACCATATATGAGCACTTGCCCGTCTAGGGTGAACAAAAATAACCCAGAGTGAATTTTAAAAATTATGTGAAAAACACACACAACCTGCAAGGAACATTTATTTAACTCACAAATTATTTGGTTGAGTGTTAAAAATCTGAGATTGTTGTTATTTGCATAGCATTTCTAAAAATCTGAATTGGCCTAATATTGACTAAAAGCATATTCCTTTTGCAGCTGTCTGCTCGGCTCTTTTATGGGGAGAGGGATACCGTTCTTGTTCCTGTAAACCCTGCCAGAGATAATGATAGCTCAGAGGAAGAAGACAACGATGTGGCAGATCCTGACTTCCTTCCACGCACCCACAACCTGGACATTGATGGCCCTTCTGCCAAAAGAAAGTGTGTGCGGCCTGCAGTGGAGGTGCTTGTAGATGAGGACCTGGGCAAAAATGATGACAATCAAGAGCCGGCACCAACAGCAAAGAGGCTCACCAACAAAAGGGAGCCAGAACCCCGGGAACCCTCTAGAAGAAGGTTGACCTGGACAACCCACCCCTGACTTCATCCAAAGTCCATTTGATTATTTCAGCAGGTACTTCAGTCGTGAAGTAATCTTGCACATAACTTATCAAACCAACTTATATGCAACCCAGATGAACATCAACACCACCTTTGCCACCACTGATGATGAAATTATGAACTTTGTGGCTCATAATTTCTAACTCTAGAGGGTTCCCGGGGGGTTCTGGCTTCCTTTTGTTAGTGGGCCTTTTTGCTGTTGGTTGCTCTTGATTGTCATCATTTTTGCCCAGGTCCTCATCTACAAGCACCTCCACTGCAGGCCCCACGCACTTCCTTTTGGCAGAAGGGCCATCAATGTCCAGGTTGTGGGTGCGAGGAAGGAAGTCAGGATCTGCCACATCGTTGTCTTCTTCCTCTAAACTATCATCATCTCTGGCAGGGTTTACAGGAACAACAACGGTATCCCTCTCCCCATAAAAGAGCAGACAGCTGCAAAAGGAATATGCTTTTAAGTCAATATTAAGCCAAAGGAAAACAGTAACAGTGTAATTTAGATCTACTGGAAAAAAAAAAACAGAGTATTGACATAGAAAATATAAAAACAGAAAAATCAATTATAATTACTGGTAGCACCACTTATATTTACTCATAGTTGTGTTTTATCACAAACCAGTATTGAGTAATTGAAATTAATTCACACAGTACTAGGCCTCACACTAACAATAAGCACCTATGTATGCCATTTAACTATAATAAAAAACATACATTCATAGACATATGTCTAAAAATGGACACTTGTGCCACTCATGCTAGTCTTAGGTGAACGGGGCATATGATCAAATATGGTGCATTTAGATTTCAGCCCAACATTAAGCTAATTTTTAGAAATGCTGTGCAAATAACAACAATCTCAATCTTTAACACAACTATTCAACCAAATAATTTGTGAGTTACATCAACTTACCATGTTTAGTTATGATGTTATTACCATAGCTGTGGGAGAAACCAGGTTCAAAAAAGCAATATTTATGATTTCTGCAAGATGGCTGTGTTTGAGGTGCTCCAGGCCACTGCTGATTGTTCAGATGCCTTGATGTCAATATTTGTCAGATAGCTTGATCTCCCCTGATTGGCTGAGAGAAAACCACATGACTCCACAACTCCAAATGGAGGCAGGGGGAGGGCATTTTGTGTGTGTGCGGAAGTGACTATATATGGTTACTTGCCCCGTTTAAGACACAGACATCAAAACAAGTTGGTGCAGTAAACGGTTATTCAAATGATACTTTTCTAAGGCAACACAGCGTCAGTACTCACAGTCTGGTCCTGAATGTTTCCTTTCCACAGAACAATCTTCAGACCTTCAGCTGTGGTCTTCTCCATCCTGCCCGACCTACAGCCAATCACAAGACAGGACTGATGTCACCACAGTGAATGAAGTCACCATTACTGCGTCCAAAGTTTGTTTTTGTGACTCAAAAAGACAAAAATCTGTGAACATGTTGGCGCACTGTACAGGTAATGTGGCTCTCTATTTCTTATTTTTACATGTTGGGGTTTTTCTCGTTAGATTTACATTGGTCTTGAATTTTTTCTGACCCTATGACGGACCGAGGTCTTAAAAACCTTACTGGGGAGCAAAAACTAAATTATGAACAAGACTACAGAAAAGAAAGATAAGAAGAAGAAGGAGCAGAACGTTACCCTCCATGTCCTCCAGGCTGGACGTGTCCCCCGGGAGCTCCCCTGTTACCTTTCTGACCTTTCTGGAATCCAGCTCCTGTCCCCTCAGCCCACTTTCCACGCCCTCCTCCTTTACCAAACCGGCCACCCCTGGGCGAGTGGCTCTGACCTCGACTCACCTGATATCTGCTGGGGGATGAACAATAAAGTTCAGTTAACACACAAAAGCACACCTTCAAACAAGTCTGTCTGATTCAAAGGCTGTTTCAAATGTAGCTTGGCTCTGTCCAAAAGTAACAAAAATCCACCAACTACCACCTCTCAAGCTCTCTCATGTTAAATCTTGTTTGTTTAACATGTACAGAAGGCCATGTGTAAAAGGGACAATTTGTCACTTTACAGGGAAATTAGGTGTCCCACTATTTCTTTGCTGAGAGCATTACTTCCTGGAGTCTCAGAGCCAAGAAATGGTCTGGAACAAAACCACCTGTAAAACATTCAATTGATGTTTTTACACTTTGGATTTTGTACATGTATGAAGATTTCTTTTTTTACATTTCCAGTCTTTATGCTAAGCAAACAGCTGCTAGCTGTAGCTTCATATTTGCCATGCAGATATAAGACATTTCCCAAAATGTTAAACTATCTTTTAAATATGCACCTTTAAATATGCATCTTCAAATCCATGTTCTAATCAACAGTAAAAGTTCATTATGATAAAAAAAGTTTCTTCAATTTACCCTGAAGCCCCCGTGCTTGTTCCTTCTGCCGCATGTGGTACTGTCATAGTAGGTCCGAGGTCCATGAACTCTCTGTTGACAGCTGTGGCCAGGACTCTTACGGTCTTATCATTGTTGTCCACCAGGTGAATCTCTGTCAACGATCTTGGACCTCCTGGATTGTCACAGTACTCCCGCACTGCCTGAGCTATGGTCTCAGCACAGAGCTCAACAGGAAAACCGAACACACCTGAGCTGATCGCTGGCAGTGCAATGGTGGAGCATTTCACTCCCTCTGCTTGTGCCAGACTATTTTTAACAGCAAACTTCAGACGTGACACTGACGTCTTCCTGTCAAAGTCAGAAAAACGTGGGCCGACTGCATGTACGATGTACTTGCAAGGCAGGTTACATGCACCTGTAACGATGGCGTCACCCGGACGTAGTTTTCCATTTTTTTTAACGTGGTCGTTGCTGATTTTCTGCAGCTCGGGTCCCGCAGCATTTAGCAGGGCTAAGGCCAGGCCGCCAATGTGCTGTAATTCCTCATTAGCTGCGTTGACCACTGTGTCCACGTGGAAGCTACAGATGTCTGCCTTGCTGACTGAAATCAGAACTCCACTTGTGGTCTTCACTTTGCAATAACAAAGGACATTGTCTTCCTCATAGTTCTCTTCCTCCTCGTCATCTTGATTCTCTGGACGAAGCATCACCACACAGCTCAGCTCTGTCATTATCGTAGACAGGAACAGGCTTCCTTGAGTCTGGAAGTACTTCTTAGCTCCAGGCTTGTCCACACTGAAATTGTCAGTGGAGAGAGCACTGGTCAGTTTCTGAAAGCAGATTTTGGCTTTCTGGACGTGAAGACGAGCCCCAGCGAGGGTGATTCTTGGCCTCTCTGGATCAAAACGGACTTCTATATCATTATCCTTGGCAATACTGGACCAATCTTGTGATTTTTTCTTGTCAATGAACTGAACAACAGCGCATGACTCGACACGAATGGTTTCTTGAACTCTTGAGTAGTTCACAATGAATTCCTTCAGACTGCTGCTCACCTCTTTCACTGGATTCAGGAAGCCGGCCACGGTTACTTTGTCTCTCCTCTCTGGGTGGATCTGAATGGCCACTGTTTTCTTCTTTAAGGAGTTGCAGGTGTCCAACAGCTGTTGGTTCAGGCTTACCCAGTTTTGAAGTTCAAGAACTTCCTGGTCTTCCACATCCAGAGTCTGTACGTCCAAAACGGTCTTCATCTTATTCTCTGCAACAGCGAGGACACTCTCATTAATCCCCAACAGGAAAACCCCTTTGCTCTCAATGCTGTAGATGGCACTGATGCCTTGAGACGTGAACAGGTCCTGGGACATGTCCATGGGATCCACTGACTTGAGAAAGTCTAGAAGATGTGTGGGGACATTCAGCTGCTTTTTACTCATAGTCATATTCCTCTCCAAGATCCACGACTTAGTCTGGTAAACCTCTGCAGGGAGTCCTGTAATGGTTAACGTCTGGGTGCCTTTATCAAAGGAGAGGTTCATGTCAGGGGAAATGTCCTGGGCAGCTTTCTGCACCCCACCCTGCTGCAGGATGTAGAACTCTGCAGGGGACATAACCATTACCTCAGAGACACCCTCTGTCTGCCGTTTCATCTGATTCATGGCTTTAAGAACGATGTTCTCCACTGGAGCCCTGATTTGTTTTATGTCGTTAGCTCGGCCAGCCACGGTCAAAATCCCCCTGGATGCATCCAGCACCAGGACGGCGTCTTCCCTGACAAGTGAACGGACCTCCTTCTCTGCAGCTTTCCATGCACGTGCGTTCGCTGTACATTCAAAGGCCACGTACTGAGACATTTGCTGACGGAAGGCCTCTCGGGCGGTGCTCATCCAGTTATCTACATGTTTGGCCGTCAGACCTTTCTGCCTCAAAAAGCTCGGAAGAGGGCTGAGTTTCACCTCAGGGTTATCCAAGTCCACACTGCAGAAGTACGGACGCATCTGATCGTTGATGGTTTTTAACAGTTTTTTCATCAGGAGGAATTTCCAGATAACATGGTGAACGCTCTCTGTGAAGGGCTCGGGCATCTTCCATGATGGTCGCTCTCTGCCGTACAGGGCGGTGCCCAGGGATTTGTAGTACGGATACACCTTGACAGAGATGGACCGCATCACAACGTCTTGTTTTAGGCAAATGCTTTCCACAACTGCAGCAACACAGGGAATAATAAGAAAGCTCAGGTAAGTGGTTGTTCTATTTGTAGCTACAAGGCATTTAAATAACACTGAATTCTTTCCAGGTGATAAGACACACAGTATACGGCCAAGGGTATGTAGACACCATTCTTCTTACTTTTTTATTTACTTGCAAGAAATTATATTTTAGATTATAGTGGTCTTTCAAGTTTGGGTTAGTCTCTTTCTTGTTTCAACATGAGAATATCCCCCGCACACAGCCAGCTCCATGGAGAAATGTTTTTCCCAGTTTGGTGTGGAAGAACTGCTGTACAGAGTCCTGACCTCATATACACGTTACATGCCTCACTCTCCATATCATTCACCAAACACACCCTCTCACTTTGGTGGTCTATTTAAGCCACAACATTTACCCATCTCTCCCTCTGCCTTTTCAATGCTGCCACTGCCCTGTATTGCTGCCTGCTCTTTCAGCCCCACTACCACCGCAACATTCACCTGCAGGCTCTTGGGGTGGGGGATCATCCCTCCCCAATATCTCATGTAAACATACCGTATCTGCTTGGGAGTAATGATATCGGAGCCTGAGCGCCAAACAATACGTTCTGCTGTTATAATAAATTTCAAAATGAAATACTTTTGTGGCTGAAAAAGAGCAAACCCCTCCAGCAGGTTCAACATCTGGTGGGAAGCCCAAAACCAGATCAGTTGAGGCTGTTAGAGCAGCACATTAATGCCCATGTCGACCAAATCACAGACTCAACTATCACATATAGGTCTATTCTTCTAGTGTCCACATACTTCCGGCCAAATAGTGTATTTCTATTATATGTATGTACTTCTAGACATTTGTCTTAAAGTTAGAACACACTTTAACTTTTAAAAACAGTGTGTAAAGCATGAGTAGTAATGATTACTGAAAAACCTTTGGGGTTGTTGAAAGTTGCAATAGCAGCCTGTTCACTCGGGATCATGATGATATTTTCTGGCAGTGCCCAGCTCTTCTCAAAATACAGCTCCAACATGTCTGGAAAGAAATCAGATATAAGGAATTTGTGACCCCAGGAGTATAAATGTTGCAGACAGAAAACAGTTATTTAACAGTTTGTGTACCTTTAACCACAGTCGGAGGAAGATTCTCCACTCGGACGCTCTCTGCTGCCTCCAGTGGCCGAGCGCTCAGTCCGCGTTTCTGCAGCTTCTGGCTGGACTCACTGACAGAGAGGAACTTCTCCACATCTGCAAAATACTCCAGATTACTCATTTAAGATTGAAACAGGCTCAGCAAGTGACAACTACAACTGTTGTTAGGAATAAATAAATACATAAATACAACATCATTGATTCAGGGTCTCTAAATTAAATATTCTGTACTTGCTACTTTGTGGATTCAGTTTCTAATTCTTTGGTTTTCCTTCTCAGATTAAAGACATAAAGACATTAAAGACTGACAGCGTAGAGTCTTCTGTTGATGAAAATCATGTTATAATCTCCAGAACAGCTTCTAAATGGACCATGGACTGAGACTGTTTTGTCGTCTTCTGCTTCCAAGGTTAAATCATCCAATTTTAATTTTTACAAGAACTAAAATACCTGTATATGATAATATGGGTTACGTAATAACATATAATCGATGCACTTGGAGATTTGTCTTTAAAAGGTACACTGTGTAGTGTTTTAAGTATTTTATTAGCTAAAATAAATGTCTTCATTCATAAATATGTCCTCATTAGTGTAAAATTACCTCTGCCAATGATCTGACTTATCCTCGTAAGCGAAGAATTTCTTATCTGTATTTACATTGGACAGGTAAATCCAAGGAGGCTTCCATGTCGTTCCGCCATTTTGAAAAACTATAATCTAGCACTAGCAACGCTTTTTCAGAGCCAGCGTCGTGACAGAAACCAGATGAAACGGAGAAGGAGATCAGTGAGAGGCGCTTGTCACTGCCCCGGCAAATTTGAAAGCCTGCACTGCACTTTAGTTCATAATGGATGATCATACTTATACCGAGCCACAAGAGAAGGAATCCTCGTCGCCAAAAAAGCGATAAAGGGAACTAAAAAGGCAACGTAACCAGCGAATTCAAAACATGAGGGTAAACATCGGGGAAGCCTTTCCCAGGTGGAAAGAGCTAATGAAGGAGAAAGACTTTCAAAAGGGACGCTGAATTTGCCGGCTTTGTTCTCGACAGGTAAGTCAACGTTACGGTCTAAATTACAAGGGTAATTACTTATACACTCACACTAATGATTCAATGCAGTTTGCAGTTTTTTTTGAAATAACGAACCTCATCACCCAGAAAACCTCGATGAATAGCTTCTTGGTACATAACGGCTACCGTAGTTGCAACACACATTTGAAAAAGTGAGGCGCTAAATATAATTTCACCGCTAGATGGGAGAAATTGCTACACAATGTACCTTTAACATTACAATTTCAGAATAAAGTATTAACACTTGGTTAGTTTTTGTTAAATTTGATTGAATTTAATTCACATAAATGAGTAAATTATTATCTTAATCTTAATGAGAGTGTAAGGTTTTGACTTTATACTCATGTTGCCTTTATTTCACAATAAGAGCACACTGTTTTTTAAAGATAACTTCATCCAAGATTAACAAACCAACCCTCTGACTGTCAAACTGACTGTCAAACTGTTTTAATTTTAGCTGTTCATCATGTTAGCCTGGATTCGTTTAAAAAGACAAACCGTCTGAGCCCTCACTTATCAAACACATAAAAGTTAACTTTTAGTTTTACTGGCAAACTTAATAATTGTTCAAATCACTGGTTATGATGAATAATACGAAAGCTGAGACAACAAAAACAACACATACACATTTTGTCTATTTTCATTTCATTTGAACATTTGAGAGAACTTGTTCTTTTTGTTTGCATTCCTCAGCGGTGCAAACAACACAAATATAGTACTAATTAAATTATCCTTATTGTATACTGATTTCCATGTTTATCTTCCAGCAGCAGCATTTCTTTCCTGCTTTGGGTTTAGTTTTCTTTCTGTTTCCATTTCAGGCAATCTCCTGTTATTTGAAACATATGTATCTATCTATTAGAAATATGTTTGGTGTTAATTCCATATCTTATTTGCCACTGGATTTCACACAATTTCACAAAATAAACTTGAAAATATAACTCAGAAGGCTTCGTGATAGTTTAAAATATGGCTCAGTTTTGTGCTGATGTGGTGAAAGATATGAATCTGTATATTTACTGCAGTCTTGTAGTTCTGACCGGCTCACCGGCCAAAACAAAGCAGGGAGATGCACGTCAAATCTAGTGTTAACCAACTGAGATTTATAACAAGTAAAAGGCAAACATAATGGCAATGAGGTGTGGAAGCCAAGATCAGTGGTGTATGAATGGAACACACACACACACACACACACACACACACACACAGACACACACACACACACACGCAGGCCCTGGGGCCGTCACACCAACCTGCAGGATTGGTAAAGGTGACAACGGCTCTGTTGGTCTCCCAGATGATCTCCAGACTGTAGCAGCTCTCGTCCAAGCCCGAGATGTTCTCCACCAGCATGGACAGTATGTCTGTGGACATGCTGTCTGACACGTTGTCCAACACCACAGCAACGCTCTGAACCGACTCTGAAAGGAGAGAAATAAAAACCTGCTTCACCTCTGCTACCTCATTATTTCCATCTCAGGAATGTATCTGTTTGTTTTGAAATGCAGAAACTGAAAAATCTGACAAAACAAATGGATAAGGAAACAAAATTCTAAAAACAAATGGATATATATATATATATATATATAGGATATTTTAATATTAATATATATATATATATAATATATATATATTTCTTTTTTTTTTTACTGGATTGAACAGTATAATTTGAGAGAAATTATAGGGAAAGTTTAGAGACAGTTCTTACATTTTAGCTTGTTGTATTGAGTTTAAAAGTAGTTGTTGATTTCCTTTCAAACACAAGTCAATTATTATGAATGCTTTGCATATTTTTGCATTCTCAGCTGACCTGCTGGACACTGACTAAAAGACTCTTTTACCCTCTTTGCTCTTTGCAGAAACTACATTTCCAGGTTCATCTTCTGACTTTGGAGTCTTTGAATCGGTCGATGAATCTAAGAAACAAGACAATCAGGTTCTGCACACATTAACTCAATCAGACGTAGCAAAGATCCCAGAGTGTCTAAGAAAGCTAAACAAATAAACTGTGTGCTTAAAAAGATCTAATTCCAAATGAAAGACAATTCTATATGGCATTGTTTTAGACTATATGACTTTAAAAAAGGACCATAAAAACCAGACACAGCAGACAGCTGGCAGTGTTACCTGAGACGTCGTCACTGTTCGTTGGACTCTGAGAAGTGAAAACAAAAACAACACTTTAATCACACAGAATGGAAATATGTCTAAAAATCTGTTTTGTGTGCCGACTGGTAACTGACTCAAGTTCAGGCATTTAAAGATTTTAGTTTGGCTGTGTCACTGGGAAATAAAACTTCACCTACTTCCAATGTGCATATAGATAAACATTATTATTATGGAGAAAAGTATATTAACTTTAAAAAATGCTTTTATGCTCATCTTATTTAAATAGTGTGTTGCTGTTCAATACAAGCTTTTTAACACCCTTGGGATTCATAACAACTACATCTGTACAACAAAACAAATTATTAAAAATTAAATATTAAATAAATGCGCAAAGAAACATAAAACCAACTTCAGGATTTCAGGGTGTTTATCAGTGACTAATATATATATTAAAATGCCAGCATGTCTGAAATATAAGAGCCTGACCCGACACAGGTCAGTTTAACAGCTACTCGGTGTGTAAATGTTTAACTTCACTCTATAAAACTTTGCTGCAGTTAGTTTCAGCGGTGAATAATATTTTGCTCTATTTTAGGACGTCAACTCTGTTTTAAGATGATACTGTATTTAATCTGTTTTATCCTGGATGATGTGTGTTATTGTGTGTTACACCTTCATAAACTCCAGTTGATGTTTAACACAGATTTGTTTTACATTTTCAAAAGTAAAAAAAAAATACCAACTATGTCCAGCTGGAGAAATATACTGTAAGTAAAATCATTTGTACACAAAATACATAGAGCTAAAGGTTTCCTTATTTCACTATGGTGTTAACTGCATATAGCTCCAATTAAGAGATGAAACAACATAATACACAATATTTGTGACATAATAATTATAATAATAATAATAATAATAATAATAATAATAATAATAATAATAATAATAATAATAATGTATTTGATATAGAACCTTTTACAGACAGAGTCACAAAGTGCTTCACACAATAGACATTTGTTAAAATACAGTAGGATCCAAAACAGAAAATAAACAAGCAAAAACAAATACAGTACCAATGAAGATTAAAAGACTAAAACCCCCAAATTACAAACATGGGACAAAAGCGAGTTGAAGCAAGTGCTGCTTTCTAAAAGCGTCACCCGAGACTGCAGAACGTAAGGTAATAGGAAGGGCGTTCCACAGAGTCGGAGCTACCACTTCAAAGGAATGGTAACCTTTAGTTTTTAAATGAGTGTGTGGGACCACCAGTAGTCCCTGGTTAGAAGACCTGAGGGACCTGTTAGTAGTGTACGGATGGAGCAGGTCAGAGATATAAACAGGCGCCTGACCATGCAATGCTGATATGTAAGAACAAAAACTTTAAATTGGATCCTGAACTTGATCAGAAGCTAATGTAACATGAATAAAACAGGAGTGATGTGTGACATCCTGCTGGACCTGGTCAACAGCCTTGCAGCAGAGTTCTGGACCTGTTGTAGACGGTCCTGGGAAGACTTGCTATATAAAACCATGAATGATCATATCAAGTTCACTATAAGACACTATGGAACTTTAAATGTTCATTTAATGGAACAAAGAGGACATTTTAGGGAAAAAGTTTTAGAAGTTAACCTGAAGGAACTTAAAACGGATACTAAGTACTGTCCCTCCAACATGTTATCTCTTTGATTCAGATCATCATTAATCCGAGTACACCCTAACCACAACATTATCAACAGAAGAAGAACAGAGTGTTAAAGTCCAACTTCCTGCTGCCGTCACACATCCAGGAATAGGTTTACATACACATCACAGAAGGAAACAATTTATAACTTTAATGCTATAAAAGGAGCAGTCATACAGACACAATAAGCATTTGTGTTGAAGGACTGGAGGAAAGTTTTTGGGGAGGAGCGCTGAATATTATACTTTATTGTATATATATTATTACAAAAAGCAAGATTCTTTGCAACATTATTCATATTGTATTTGTCTCCCCCTGACGTAGACAAAAAAATGTTCACTGCAGCCTGAAAGCTCCTCCAAGTATCATTTTACAATCAATATATGACTGAAGCATTTATTATAAGAGATAATGACAGGCTGGCCTCTCCATCAGGTCACCTAGAGAAGTCCATTCGCTGATGAAGACTGAGATGCGGTCAAAAGGTGCAGAAACAGCTAGTAAGTGGACCTGGAGTTAAGATTTATTTCTCTTACTAAATTGTCTGCAGGGTCAGACTTGAAAAAAACTGTACTGATGAAAAAGTTGAATAAATAAAAAACATCAAACATCTCTTATATTATCTATTATAAGTGTTAGCAGGAGAAGAACGAAGAATGTAAGTTTTTTCCTGAGGGTGGCCCTACAGGAAAGGTAAAGGTGTAATGAAGGCTTTATCCTCTGAGGTTGATGGGAAACGTAGTTTGATATCTTACAAAATATATTATCTTACGTTCTGTTTAATGCTGTGACAGTTACGTTTAGGCGACTGGTTAAGCTTAAAAGTTAGTGGTTTGGGTTAAATATAGTAGCCTACTTCAGGGACAAGAACACCACCCACAGGTGAAAGTCCTGTGTTTCGGAACCCATCTACCAACCTCCTCCCTATGCAGATTTTGGCGCTCTTATGCTACTTTGTCTGTCATTATTACTACGGACACTAGAGTTTGCTGCCTTACAGCAAATGTCAATGTGGGACATAAAGTAATAAATACGTGGAATACATATGAATTACAGTGCATTACTTTCTGCAGGTATACAACTTGTATGAACAGTTCATGAGGACAGCCTGAACATGATGGTTAAAATTCTTAAAAAGTAAATCTTTAACAGCGTCTCTACTTACTGATGCAGACATCAGACGTAACTTGACAGTTTGATTCTCCAGGGTGATTTCGTGGTTTTGCCGGGCGAGGACTCGCTCTCTCACTGGAATCACATCAAACTCTTCATTATGTATATTCATTACCCAGCAGATAACAGTTTTACAAAGACATCAAGAAGCATTTTAAAGGGTTAGTTAAATTAAAGGAATAGTTATATATTCTCTACTTCTTGCTAAGAGTTAAGGTACTCTCACATTACACCATAAATACTACGAATATTCACTATAGTTTTCCATTCACTTCTGAATGACGGCTGAATTCAAGAGTTCACCTTTGTTCAACTTTGACCCAGCAGCCAAAAGAAACACTGTGGCCCTGTGTTTAGTAATGTAGCAGTGATTATCGGGTTTTCTATCACTATTTCAGTAAATCATCACACTTAAGATGTTCACATTGACTCCACTCTCATGTTAAATAAAATATGAAGCTACAGCCAGCAGCTGGTTAACTTAGCTTAGCATGAAGACTGGAAACAGGGGGAAACTGGTCTAACATTTATCAGGTGGACACAGACTCCTACTGAATCATCATGTTGCTCTATGACTGCTGGATGTGGAAATACACAACTGTTTGAACTAAAACATTGATATGTCATTTTTTGTTCACTATATGTTTTTTAAAAGCTAGGCTACTCTGTTTTGTGTTCCATCACAATGTTCATTTCTTTCACGTGTCAATACATCTTATCCACCTGAGAACCTCCTGCTGGGCAATAAGGAGTGGTTACTGGAGAGGGGAAGTGCATACTGGGAAGTTAGTTGACAATCTCAGAGTGTTTATATTAACCAACTTCAACGGCCAATCTGAGCTGGGATCAATTTTAAAATGTCGATAAATGTCCTCAGTAAAGACATAAATCTTTGAGTCTTTCAGTTACTAATTAAATGTTATTTACTGCACTGTGTATTTACAGTGGCCAGCTTCAGTATGTGTCGCAGTTATACTCACAGGCCTCGTTGTTATTTGTGACTCATCCATCAGGATGACTAGTCGCAGAGAAGTGTTAAAGTAGCCTAACTTTGTTAGAAACTTGAATGTAGCCTACTGAACTTTTCTCGACACCAACCCGAGCAGTGGATGAAACCGAGACTCACCCTCCTCTGATCTGAAGTAAACGGCGGCTCTCGGAGCTCCGTCCTCCGCCTCCACCCGGCAGTCTCCCCCGCTGGACTTCTTCTTGCTCTGGAAGTAAAGTTGCAGTTTGTTCTTCATAGTTTTGGTCTGAGCCGGGCTCCAGTCCCCCTCCACGATCACCGGCGGCGGGCGCTCGGTTCCTTCCATCGTGCCGTCCGGTACAAACAGCCCGACAGACTGACACAAACAGGCGGCGGAGCGTCCTCAGGCTTCTGGCTGCTTTCACTTTCGTTTCTTCACTAAGTGACGGAGAAATGGAACCGAGTTCAACAGCTGACTCACTGGAGCACGTAGAGGGTTCAACGCATTAGCCTATATAAACAAAAATAACTTTATGTTGTTTTTAGATTATTGATTTAGGCTATGTGTAGCTATTTGCACAATACAACAAAGCAGCAGACACACAACAACAAAGTTAAGAAGCAAGTTGTGCAGCAGGTGGGATTTAAAAAAAAAAACAAAAAAAAAACTTAAAGGCTTATAGAAGAAATCTCCCCTAAATAAATACTATAAGCAAATACAAAAGTATTATAATCTACAAAAGAAAAAAACATGGAATCATAAAGCAAACAAAATAACCAATATAGTATATTATTGAGAAATAACAAATAAAACAGTTGTATTCAAATAAAAGGATAACAACTTTTCAGAAGGTTGCTTGGATTTCAGAAACTGTCTGCTGCCCCCACAATGCAACTCGGCCTACTTTTACTCAGTGGTGAACAATGGTGGTGAAGTACTCAGCTCTTTACGGTGTAGAAATACTGTGTGTGTGTGTGTGTGTGTGTGTGTGTGTGTGTGTGTGTGTCTCTCTCTCTCTCTCTCTCTCTCTCTCTCTCTCTCTCTATGTGTATATATATATATCTGCATTGTTATATATTGAACAGTAATAAGTCATCATTTTCCAATAATATTTATGATAAATATATACACTGAGGTCATGTTGCATAAATTGTACTTTTGCTTACTTATATTTTAAGTAATATTTTCTTCCAATTCTTCTGTACTTTTGTACAATTTTGAATGCAGGACTTTAATGGATAATAGAGTCGCTCTGTATGCTATATTAATATTGTGAAATATCTGCAGTTCCCATGACAACTGAGGTGTCTGCTGAGGAAGATCATGTGAAATGATCGAAAGCCTCCAAACAGCTACTAAATGGACCTTGAGGTGAGACTCTTTTGCCAACTGCTGTTTCTAAAGTCAAGAATGAACTTGTGAACTTGTAAAGTAATTCATATGATCTGCAGGTAAATGGTGCATCCTAACATAAATACAGTTCCAATATTATACTAATGAACCCTGTTATACAGACCAACAGCGACGCCCAGTGGAGAAAATGCGAGCCCTCAGTTTGGGATAAACTTCTTTAACTTTATGTGGGTCATTTTTTTCTCAAACTGCTGAATTAAATAGATATATTATAAAAGTGGAAAAACAATATTTGTTTTTGAAAATGGTAAAGCTAAATTAAGTCTTTAAAAAGGCTCTTGGATCAGCTGGAAAAAGCATTGTCACAAAGCTGTTTGTCTGACTCCATGAAGAGTTGACTTTTTAGAGATACGTGGTTCTCACAGGACAGCGACGCTACAAAACATGATCTTAGAAAATAATGCATTGCTGTAGATTAAACTACCCAACACTATAAAGAAGTTAGAATCAGCACAAATTTAAACATCTACAGCAGTAAAATGCAACACATTAATGCAGAAGATATATTAATCCAGAAACATCAGATATAAGACACACTGACAGGGAACATTTTACTGCACAATCAATACTTTTACCTTAAATACTTTAAGTACAGTTTGATGATAATACTCAGTACTCAGTAAGGTTTTGAATGCAGGTCTTTAACTTGAAGTGGAGTATTTCCTAACCTTGAGGTACAGTAAGATGGTTTTGTCAACTGAAGATTTAGAGTAATACACACCGTCATTTCACAAAATAGGAGAAAAACCTTTTATTGACTTAAAATCCTTCTCAAGTAAATGAGCTCCGATATGTTTTTCGCATTAAAATGCAATAACTAAAACACAACAAACACTTGTGCCTCTTAAACTGGAGAAACAGTTTGTATTTTAAGATCTATTATATAAGAATTTTTTTTCTGTTTTGTGAGCCAGTAAAAAACAAAAGACAACATAAAGTTTATTTACTGAGACTTGAACTCTGATGTTAGAAATGAAGGTGATGTGTCTTCAAACTGTTCTGTCCACAATACGAACAAAAAAAAAAGTTTAAAAAAGGCATCAGGCTTCATCGGTTGATTTGTCTTCACCTGCAGATAAAACACAACCAGTGATGAGTGTCAGGATCTTTATATTATATTTATATTTCACAGACAAGAAAACAACTATTTTATACTCTAACAACACATTTAAATGATTTGTGTAATTATTATTTGTAAAGCACCTCAGCCTTTCAACAAGGCAATTTAAAGTGCTTTTCATAAGACAGAAAGGCATTAAGGAAATAAATACAAGACAATATAAAAGACTTAAAACGTATTCGGTTGCAAAATGCTAGAAAGGCTAAGCTACACAAAGCAAGCCTCTCAAAACACTCCCAAGGAACACGCATATCCTGGGTGAAAGTCTTTTGTTTTCCCCGGGAAGCGAATTCCGCTCCCAGGCTTTGTGTCCTGTATGTAAAGGCCCACCCATCCTCCCAGACCACCTTCCTACACAGCCAGTTGCGTTCTTATACAGCAGCAATCAATGTGGTGCACACAGCCAGGGGCGTCAGACTCAGGGGAAAAAGGGGACTGAGTACCCAGGGCCCTCATGTGAGGAGGGCCCAAAAAGATGCTAGAATAAATAACTGTGGATGCGGGGAGGGGCCCACAGAAAAGGCCTTTCTACAGGGCCCAGAATTTTGTGCTACGCCCCTGCACCCAGCAAAAAAAAAAACAACGTGTAAGCTAAATCATAAGAATTACAGTGCTTAATTTTCCGTAGCTTTTCGAACGTATGGTTCATGACAACAGGCTGGTGTGTGTGTGTGTGTGCGTGTGTGTGTGCGTGTGTGTGTGTACGTACAGTCAGGTTTGGTTGGAGGAGGTGGTGGAGGTGGAGGTGGAGGAGGTGGGGGTTTGGCGCAGGTGTAGGACACCTCCAGGTACCGGGTCTGCTCCTTACAGGGATATTCCCCAAACACCAGCTCAGTGACGGGGACCTCACAGGACCTCCTGTTAGCACAGCTGCACACAGAAACAGGTGGATAGGTTTACTGCTAACATGGTTTCCTCTATGTCCATAAAACTCACCAACACTTTCACCTGAAGCCTAAAAGGTTTTACAGCATTTGCTCGTCTACGTCCTGCTGTTAATACAGACATGTCTGACTCGCCTCTTCTTCTGAGCCATAACGTTTGGCAAATCAAATCTTATTAAAAAAAAATGTCTAAACACATAAAGCGAGCCACATGAAAAACAAAAGGTTTTATATTAAAGTTTTTTTGATTTTTATATATTAGCGTAGTTCGAAAAGTAAATGGGCTTCTGAATGAGGTTTCCTTACTTGTGGACCAGAACCTGGAAGTTCTGGTTTTACTTTGGCTATCCAAATGCTCTTTTTTTTACTGTATATTCATCAGTACTTATTTCTGTCATTGTGCTACAGCAACAACCGAATTTCCACTCTGTGATCAATAAAGGTTTATCTTAAGTCATTTTCCTCATAATAACCATGTAATTGATTTCTCCTGGTATTTCCTGTCAGCTTGTTGTGTAGTTCTTCTGCCCTCCAGTGGACATAAAGTAGATAAATAGATTTTTCTTACAGATCCTCCACCACCATTTCAGCCCAGGGGAAGGAGCAGTAGGTGTCCGGCCCGTCATCTGGGTAGGGTTTTCCCTCCCCACACCTCGTCCCTACCCCAACCTTATACAGGATGTGATCCAGCTTTATCTTAGTGCCAACATCTGGGGGAGGAGGAGGGAGGAGTATGAAGTGTTAGAACACCACATTTAAATACACATTTAAATAGTTTTAATGCAAAATATTTGCAGGCGAGTGGGCTATTATTAATTTTCGTGTTGTTTATTCTTCACACCCCTGATGTGTAAAGGCCTTTAGATGTGCAGATTGATACCGCTCTTGTGAAGCTACAGTCAGCAGCCGGTTAGCTTAGCTTAGCAGAAAGACTTGAAACAGGGGTAAACAGCTAGCCTGGCTCCGTCCAAACATAACAACATCCTCCTGCCACTTCCTGAGAAAAGCTCACTGATTAACATGATGTATCTGGTTGGTTTGATCTAAAGAAAAAAGCGTAAAAACAAGAAATTGCTGTTCTTTACGAGGGATTATGTGGCCCAAGCATATGTCCCAAAATGTTGACCTTTTGCTTTAAGGTTAAAGTGAAATTTAGGTTTAAGTCAGTAAGTAAGTAAAAATAAAGTGGTGAGTGACTGAACAGTTCCTATGAGGAGAGAAAGATGAGAGGGTTTCTGTGTTTTCTTACCACATGACATCTTAGCGGTTTCATTGAAACAGGAATAAATGACCTCTCCCTCTGAAACACACACACACACACACACACACACACACACACACACACACACACACACACACACACACACACACACACACACACACACACACACACACACACACACACACACACACACACACACACACAATTACTGCTCAGTGTTTTCTTTAGTCCTGCACTTTGTATTTAGAGTCAAAACAAAAAAATTCTGTTTGGATTTTAAAAGATCTGGGTTGAACAGCATGCAGATTCATTTGAAAACGGTGTGAGAAAGAACATTTATTTAAATATGGACATAACATCATAACATAACCATCAAACTGTAATGTAATATTCATTCTGCACTTACCTGCAGTGCGAGTGAAATACCAAGCGGCAGCCAGCACTGAAAACACAAGACAAGTTCATCTGAGTTACAATTTTCATCAGTTCAACACTATTATTCACAACATGCATGTAATCAGGCATCCCAAAGAACCAGTTTCTAATAAATCATAATTGAAACATTTCTGCATTTGTGACATTTTGAGAAAGAGTCAAAATAACAGCTGTCACTGAGGTAAATTAAAGGAGGTATTTACGTAATATCTTCACTCAAAATATATAAACATTAAATTACCAGCTTTCTAAATACTGAGCATAAAACAACAGACTTTGATTAGAATGGATATGAAATATAAAGATCTGAATGTGACCAGCACAGGTAATGTTTTCAGAAAATCACAATCTGTGATCAGTTCACCTTTAGCTCCTATTTACATGTTTATGAATACATATTCATTAGGAATGTCAATATACATGTAGAAAGTAGCCTAAACAAAAAAAATTAAGTCAAAATTAAATAACTAATAATAATTAATGTTTATGGTCACATTATGGGACAACAGCGTCCAGGGAATGAATCTACATTCTGACATTTACTGTTAACATTTACAACTCTTTCTTTCCAAACTTGAACACCCAGCAGATTAAAAACACAGAGTTAATATTTTATACTCTACATTTGAGAACAAAGTTGCCAGAACATTCAGAATAAAAGCTATAAATTCCACTACTTAAATCCATCCAAACAGGGTTATGAAACGCTGCATGTTTGACTAAAACCGAGAGGGAACTCACCGCCGAAGGCGACCAACCTCAGTGGGACCATGTTCCTCAGCCTCCTCTTCTGTCTTCCACCTGCAGACAGTCTGACAGTGAAAGCAGCCTCTGGACGTCCAGGTATTTATGTGTCCGTCCTGACAGCAGACATGCAGACGCCTGTCCCGCCGCTGCAGGCACGCAGGGCCTCCTGACCCAGATGTGATGAACATGTAAAACCCTGCAGAGCTGCAGGAGAGAGATCTGTAAAATCCACAGGTTCCTGGACCTTTAACACTTTCAATCCCAGCTGCACCTCATTCTCCTCCATGCTTCTCATTAAGAAGCTCAAAGCTTAAAAGAAAAACATCTGGATCTGTTATCCAGGGGTGGCCTGTTACCAAAGTCCAAATTTACAAAACAAGCGTGTTTTGAGGAACTTATATAGCCTAATTTATACTGCAGTACATATACAAGGTGTATATAGGGGACTTTCATCTTTGTGACAGCTTAAAAACAGACTACAGTGATATTTATACAGTGCACAAACAATGACCCCTTTTCTTTAAGCCCTAGCTGATCAGAAGCTCACTCAGAAGCCACATCTCGTAATTTTCAGCAATTCTAAATGATCTATCACTGATGCCTGTCTTTTAAGGTGTAAAACAACCAAGCCAATCAGAACTCTGTAGGTGGAATTTGAAGTTAATAGAAAAATAAGGACAGCAAAATTTCTGTGGCTGAGATGATTGCAGCTGTACAGGTTGTTGTAAGTCGAGTCATAGAAAAAATATCTCTAAAAGGAACATATTAACTTGACATTTTTCTGTGAAAAATGTATCCGCATTGACTCTATTAGATCTGCAAATAACGATCATTTTTATTGTTGATTAATCTACAGATTATTTTCTTGATTGATTGTCTGGTCTATGATTAATGGTAATTATTGCCAATTCACTTTCTGATAATTGACTACTGACAATTGTTCAGTTCTACGCTGAATACTGCATTAAGGGATACATGGCTGGGCTAACATAAGAGAATATATGTCAGATTGTATAATAATTGAAAATGAAATGACAGTTCAGTCTGATTACTATACTACCATGGTGGATTGTAAAAAAATATACTATACTAGTAAATAATATAACTAAAATACCTGCACAAAGCACAACACATTAAACAAAAAATACTGCAGATAATTACATGGTTCTCTTTTTATTTATTTCTAAGAAACAACATTACTTTACCTCATGTATGATTTTGCCTCTAAATTTGGAGGTGGTAGTGCAATGTATATGGTGTGAACACCTAATTTACACAACAAACTACGGCCTCAAATATCAGCACAGCGTTTAATTAACTTCTCTCTGACTCAAGTGTCAGAAACAACTAAATATACTTTTGAACTTAGCACAGTTTAGGGACTTTACAACTATGCACAATAACAAAATCTATTTTTGAAGAAGAAGCCAAAACCAAAAGTCCACAGATAATTACTGCTCCAAGACCAACCAAGACACCAAAAACTCTTAAAAAAAAAAAAATTCCCAGCAGTCATCAGCAGCTTTTGAAGCAGTCCAGATGGCGGCCTCAGGCTCATAAATACCAGAGTCCACTACACCAGCTCAGCAACAGGAGGCCAACGCCATTATGAACTTACATAACTGCCAAGAACTTTTTCACCGACATGCGAGTTCAAATGTTTAATGATTTAAGTTTGAATGACTTATGTCTGGTTGAGACTTGACAGTTGACAAATGTTTGTACTTGTGTCACTTATGGTGTTACACATTTATGAGGTTATCCTGGGTTCAGTTATTGGTGAGTATACATGTTTTTTTTGTTACACAGAATATACACATACATTTGTAATGATCACTGTCGAGGCAGTTTGGAGATTTTAACGATTTCTACAGCAAACAATAAAAACTTAAAGCTGGAGTCGGCAGTTTTCTGGAAAAGGCAAAAAAACACCAGAAGTGTAAAATGCAGCCGTCCTCCTGCAGCTGTCCCCTCTCTGTCCTCAGCGGCTCCCTTCATACAGTAACCTGTACCAGTAGTCATTCATTTCATCCTGATGCTGTTATACAGCAGCAATTCTATAAAGATTACTGTGCTGTTTTCTATGTAAACTGGTGGGCCTGTAAATCCTTAAAGATGACGTTTACTGTGATTCAAGTTCATGTTTATGAATAAAAAGTGCCAACACCGGTGAAGCTTCACCGCCGCCACCAGTGTCTGGGCTCCATCGGGGGGTTATGTTCCTATTCCCTACCCCTCTAAGAAGATTATTTTGATGGAGTCCAATCTCCAAAAGACTTTGTACATTCAATATCACACAGTTGTACAATAAATATCTTTGCATATCTGCAAACGACGTCTCTCCTGATTGAATTAGTAGTAATATTTTCTCTCCATCTCTGAAACTCTCTGCCGGTACTGACACGTGTTTCATTGCGTTTATTGTCAGACTCTCTTTTAGACTATATTTTGTTTAGGTTGCTTTGCAGTAGGCAGTTGTTGCCAATGCTAGAATAGAATTCTTTTCTATAGGATGTTTTTCCATTGAAGCAGTCTTTTACCATCTGGAGGGATGTGCACGCGCATCTTGTTTGTGTATGTTTGCATCAACCCCCACGGCAAATTCCTTGTAAATGTTGTTCACTTGGCAATAAAAGCTTTTCTGATTTCAGATTTTTTTTCTGCTTGACTTCCAGCTGAGTTTGTACTGATATCAGCATTTACCTTTATAACCACGGGTATAAAGATATTTCAGAGTTTTTTTGTATGTGTGTAAGATTACTGTCAATCAATTTAACAAAAACCTAATAGGTGCTAAATATTGGGGGAAAGTATTCTCTTAAATCATTTGGTTTGAGTTTTTTGGTTTGTCATAATATTGGGTTGCCCAACAGTCTCTTTTAGTCAAACTGCAGGTCAAAGGTCTGTTTTGTTGCAGCGTGACAGTGTGTCGCTGCCAAGTTTGGGTGGATCATGAAAGCAGCAAGGGAAAGCTCTAGATCAAGATTTAGCTGCATATCAATAATAATTTTACATGCAATCAAAAACCTTTTAAATGTCTTTTTTCCCCTGCACTCTCTTTCTTTTCTTTGAAAAGTAAAATGCAGAGTGACTGAAGGTCCGCAACCGGACCCTAATTGGCGGTTATACGGTGTGCGTCAGCCACCAAGACACCCTGTAATCCCCCTATGTTTGCTCGGATTTGATTTATGTTGAGATCTATACTGTACCGACTAAAATAACAAACGTTTGTTGTGTAATAACTGCAGAGAAAACCTGTTACAAAGAAAGGAAAAAGACTATTAATTCCAAAAGACTACTGTACACTTCTCAAAAGTTGGACTAGGAATGTTTCTGTATTTTTCTTTGCTGAAGAAATAGCTTGTCTCAGGTACGGATATACGTGCACAATCAGGGCCATAATGAAAGAAGAGGGTGTTTCTTCTAAGCCTTATATGATTATAGTGAGGATCAAAGTCGTATTTGTTCTTTTCCAATCAGATTTCTTGTTTTCCCCTGACACACCTTTGGTCTCCTTTTTACACTCAGCTCTCAGGGAGTCAGTTATCAGTCTGTATATGTCTTTATTGGAGGGAAAATGACACAACAACAATTTCTGGTGAGTTGACTCAAGACAAATGCTAACAAATAAAAATACACACTGAGTGATGAGTTTAAAAGAAACAGATGAACAGTGTTATGTAGTGTATACAAACCATACTAAATTTTCTTTTTAGGTTGAGACCACTACTTTATTTAAAAAAAAAAGGCAAATGGGGGTCCCAAGTGGGGGATCAACTTCAAAAATACAAATCAGTATTTGCAATTCAGGAACTGGCCAATCACACATATAATTTGATTTGGAAAGAGTCAGCAAAAGGTGAGAACTTTTGATATAATATGAAAAGAATGACCTGTATGTAAATTGTTCTTTGTGTGTTTGTGTTAATTGCATGTAGAAGAGTATTGTGGTAGATGTGTGAAAAGTAAAAAAAGAAGAAGGTTTTCTTAAAAGGTGATTGATGCTGCCAAATCAAGTGAAAGAGAATAAAAACAAAGAAACTAAATTAACCTTGGGTTAGGGTTACTTTAATGATAGTTTTACTTTGAGTATTTCATGTAATGTTTGAATTTCGATGCATGATACAGCAGTTGTCATCGTTCTGTTCTCTATAATAGATTATATTTTGTCAGAGATATTCTGTTTCTGGCTCTTTAACTGCCTCTTGTGACTACCTGAGTGTCAGCACCTCTTTTGGGTGTGGTCAGTTGTATGCTGGGGTTAAACTGGGCCATTGCCTTGATTGTCTTGTATAGGTGATTTGCTGTTAGCTCTATGCATACTGTGAGGAAGGCCAATGGCCAAAAGGTGACAGCAAAGATGTTTTAATAAAATATAAAGTTCTACAGCCATTGTTTGCTTGAATGGTGGGCCACCTTTTTTTATACTTTTCAACCAATATTTTACTTGTTTGTACGTTGACTTAATCTATACCTGTAGCCTACTTTAGGTGCTAGTATGAAAAACATGACATTGATTGATTGATTTTGATTTTTGACAGAGGAGGGAAAGTACATGCTTTGTCCTATTCGATTAATAGAGCAGAAGTTGTTTTAGATAAGATTTTGAAATTAGTTTTTCTCAAAGACAACAAGAAGCTGTTAAATTGATTTCTACAATTTTCTAATGTAAAGTGTATGGAGTGTCAAAGCATGTTCAAAAACACTGTAATAAGAATCAATAAGACGTGCCATTATATTTACTGCGATATTGGAAAAAACGCCATCATTCAGTGCCATTCACCTTCATCCTTTATCAAGTACCATACATTATAAATTATATTTTTAAAAGAAAGTTTTCTCTCCTACCCTTACAGTAATGCATATTTGAGTTAATATAGTTGTTTTAATTTGTAATTTGTATTGTTTTTCTCATAACAGTCAGCAGCTCCTCCAGTTGAATGTTTCTCTTGTGAGTGACAGTGTGACAGAATGGCTGAAATGTTTGGTAAGTCCAGTGAAGCTTTATATTACAAATATTTACTGACTCTACAAAATAGAATTTTTTAGATGCACTGTATGTTTGAATTCAACTATTACAGTATGTTTTACAATGACTTTGTTAGTATTGGGTATAGGGTATATATACCTCCTCCAATGAGGTCATGTTCTTGTGTTCTGTTTGTCAGCAGGATTACAAAAAAACTACTGGCCCGATTTTTATAAAACTAGCTGTATGGGTTTAGCATGGGCCAAGGAAGAACCCATTACATTTTGGAGTGGATCCAACTCACGGGGTGTATACACAAACTATTTTCCACTTTCGTTAACATTGTGAGAATGGGGCATTTGTGCTGCATTCATGGGGGAGTCGGAAAAATCGTAAAACTGCGTTCCCGAATGGGAATATTCACACTGCCTTGGCTTACGTCTGCACTCTCCAAGTGCCCTTTTAGTTGCTAAAAATGCATCTGTATTCCCAGTGTTTTAAAAATGTTGGTAGGAAGCTGAATGGGAAACACTGTGCACTTCACCTCTAATGGCTTTCCAGATGCCTTTGAGCAATGCAATGAACCTCTTACTCTTGCATAGTTAAAATAAATGGATAAAATAATCCATTTGCACTGCACAGCTCCCAGATAATAGTGATTGTGTGAAGCTGAATGTAAAGCAGGCCACAGATTAACTTTTTTAAATTTTGTATCATGTTTCAAATATCACCAAAGTTGTGTAATTATTTAGCACTTTTTATAATTATATTAATGTGGTTAATATTTACATTCAGAGTATTCTGAAACAATAGCACATTGATTGTACGGACAGGTTTACAAACAATTGAGGATACAGGTATGGCTCTTGGGTAGAAAAAAAACATTGCCATAACAATAGTTATTACTGTCATAAGCAGGCTTATTATAAAATACATGTGAATGAATTATGAATACATGTATACATTTCTGTCTCCTTACAGTGTCAGATAAAGTGCAGCCTGTGAATCGCAGCAGCAGCTATGAACTCCTGCCACCTTTTAGTAAGTCAAACTGAAGTCAGATTGATTTTGTTTCTTTCATAAGATCTGATTCTCTGGTGTTTGTGGGTACCATCTGTAAGGCCAAACAGTGGAATTACAATTTCAACGTCTGTCATGTGATGCCATAAAAACATTTTTCCAAAGACTTACATGGTAATAGAGACGTCACAACCCCTGCACCATAACTTGTTTCACTATCAGAATTTGATCCATTTGGCCCGATAGAGTTGCTCGATTAAATCATTTAATCCCCATTCAAGTTAGCGAAGCGGCTAACAAAGGTCTCTAGTGCGCCTGCTCTATGGGCTCCAAGTGTCGAAGCAGCGCCAATCATCTGGGTAATTTTATACGCAGCAGTTGAACTTTTTTGGCTTCATGCACCACTAGAACTATCATAGGAAAGATGGGGGCTTCACCTCGAACGCTGTATGCAGATTATTTTTTTTATACATTTATGCCATGTTGCTCCAGTTCTGGCACCTGAAATTCTCCCAGGGTTCCAAAGCTCCTGTGCTAGCAGTGTAAACATCAACACTCCCCCAGTGCTTCGAGGTCCCAGTCCTGACAGTGTAGCCAACTGAGCTAACTAGCTGACGTCAGCAACAGTTATAGTTATAGTTGTATATAAGTCAGAGTAGCATCAAAATGATTTTGAAGCTGTTATTTTAAGGTATACAAAGAAATTGCGTAATGTTGCTTTAAAGGAAGTGACTACATCCCCCCATCTTTAGAGAAAGTCTGAGACTACTAATGACCCAACAAGATGATGTTCTACCAGGGATTCCTTTGATAATCTTTGATGTTTTCTTTTCAGTGTCTGATCTGAGGGTTGTTCTGCTGGGGAACAGCTGGTCTGAGAGGAGTTCAGTGGGGAACTTCATACTGGGAAGGACTGTGTTCAACACTGAGGAAGAACCAGACTGCTGTCAGAGAGTCAGTGGACAGTTAAAGGAAAAAATAATAGATGTCATCAACACTCCAGATCTGCTGCTTCCCAACATCTTCAAACACAAAGTAAAAGAACATGTAGAAAACTGTGTGAGACTCTCTAATCCTGGCCCTCATGTGTTCCTGCTGGTTTTACAGCCTGAAGACTTCACTGAGAAACACAAACAGAGACTCTGGCGAGTCATGAAACTCTTTAGTGATCGAACATTTGATCATTCACTGGTTCTGATTTCAACACCCAGAGAGGAGAGTTCAAGTGTCAGGGAAAACTATATGAGCCATGGCCCCTTAAAAAACACCATCAGAATTTGCAGAGACAAGTTCTTTTGGAAGAAGAGCACTGAACTTCCAGAGCTGCTGGAATGCTTGGACCAAATTGTGAAGGAGAACCGAGGAGACTATGTGAGCTGTGAAGTGTTTGCGGATCCAGCATTGGCTTTACCCATTGATCACCAAAAACTGAAACAACAGGAACCAATCTCTGCCATCTCGGACACTGTTAAAGTTACTGGTAAGTGAGAAGTGATGCATTCTGTTATTCTATGGAAAACCAATTTCAAGAATGTTCACCATAGTCATGGCCAAGGTGGTAATTAATGATGTCAAAGAAATTAATTTAATAACTTAGCATTAATGAAGGAATAAAATCTGAATTAAATTAATTAAGTAAAGATTGAGTTTATAAATAAAGACATAATTTTCCTATCCAGATTAAAAAGTAGTTAACTTCCTAAGGAAGTACACATTTTTCTGTCCCAGGGCATTAAACTTAATGTTTTTATCATAACTGTTTCCAGATACTTATAATGTTCTACAAACTCAATGCAAGTTATTTTGATAAAGGTCTGAGATGGAGGGAGGGATGATTTCCTAAATCGATGACCATATCCTTGGTTTTTTTAGGATTTGATTAGAGACAGGCCTCATCACACTATTTGACAAACTCATCTACAACTGGGCCGTGCTCAGATTCATCTTTATGAAAAAATGAATCTGAGCATGGGCCAGTGGTAGATGAGTTTGTCAAACGGTGCGATGAAGAAGGAAGTAGGGCCTCCTTTTTTTTTACCTTTTTTATCACAAGATGGCCTCTGGTATTAACTTATTTATGATGGTACGTAAGCTTTTACTAGTTGTGAATATCAGTTTCTGTTAGGCTGATACATCTTACGTATTAAGTACTGATTCTAATTACTACATCAATTATTTTCCACACATTCTCTCTCTCTTTGTTGAATTACAGAATCTGCACTCAGGATTGTCCTGTTGGGGAAAAGTGAAGGCAAAAAGACAAGACTTGTAAACTTAATCATTGGTCACAGGGTTCATTTCCAAAAAAAAAAATGAATGTGTGGTTAGCTATGGGGAGTGGAAAGAACAATCTGTGACAGTAGTTAAAACCCCAAACATCTTCAGTCTGCCTATGGAAGCAGTGAAGGAAGAGATGAAGGAAGGTGTGACTCTTTGCCCACCTGGACCAAATGTCCTGCTGCTGTTAGTGAAACCATCTACATTCACAGAGAGGAAGACAGAAAGATTGAAGTTCACTCTGAGTTTGTTTGGTCAAGATGCCTGTAAACACTCAATAGTCATCATGACACATAACAGGATTGAAAGTATGTCTGTGAATCAGCTGCTTCAAGACTGTGGAGGAAGACAGTACAGCATGTTGGAAGATGACCAAAGACAGTTAATGAAGAAGATTGAGAGGATTGTATGTCATAGTAAAGGAACCTTCCTGACCTTCACTGGAGAGACCATCAAACCAAAGTCTGAATATATCAGACCAGCTTTAAACCTGGTTCTGTTTGGGAGGAGAGGAGCAGGGAAGACTTCAGCAGCCAAGGCCATTTTAGGACAGACAGAGCTTCATTCAGTCTCCAACCCATCAGAGTGTGTTAAACATCAGGGAGAGGTGTGTGGACGTCGGGTGTCCCTGGTGGAGCTGCCTGCCTTGTATGGAGAAGGTCAGGAGAAAGTGATGGAGGAATCATTCAGGTGTATCTCCCTCTGTGATCCTGAGGGCGTCCATGCCTTCATCCTGGTCCTACCTGTGGGTCCCCTCACTGATGAAGACAAGGGAGAGTTAGAGACCATCCAGAACACTTTCAGCTCTCGAGTCAATGACTTCACCATGATTCTGTTCACTGTGGAGTCAGATCCTACAGCTCCAGCTGTTGTTAATTTTCTTAAGGAAAACAAGGGCATCCAGGAGCTCTGTCAGAGCTGTGGAGGAAGATATGTTGTTCTCAACATCAAGGACCAGCAGCAGATCCCAGAGCTGTTGGACGCAGTGGAAAGGGTGAGAGCACCTAAGGGTTCTCCTTGTTCCTATACAACAGAAACATTAACATATGCCAAAAAGGAGAAAAACAACACCACGTTTAGCTGTAAGTATACAAAAGTATTTCACCCTGCATTGATGTACAACTCTTTGTTATAAACAATGTTCTATACACTGGGCTCTGGAGCCTTTAACTGTCGCCATTTAAAGTAACTCCATGTTTTTTTATTCCCCAGGTGATGATGAGAAGCAGAGCCCAGAGTGTCTCAGGATTGTGCTGATAGGGAAGACCGGCAGTGGAAAGAGCTCTACAGGAAACACCATTCTAGGAAGTAAAGTGTTCAGAGCCGCATCAAGTCAAAGATCAGTCACCAAAGAGTGTCAGAAAGCAGAGACTGTAGTGAACGGTCGTCCTGTCGCTGTGGTCGACACTCCTGGTCTGTTCGACACAACTTTGTCCCATGAAGAGGTTAATGAGGAGATGGTGAAATGCATCAGTCTTCTGGCTCCAGGACCTCATGTCTTCCTGGTGGTGTTAGGAATTGGCAGACTCACATCAGAGGAAAAGGAGACATTAAAACTCATCAAGCACGTCTTTGGAAAAAAATCTGAAAATTTCACCCTCATTCTTTTCACAAGAGGAGATTCACTGGAACATGAGAAGCAGTGTGTTGAGGAATACATTCAAGAAGAATGTGATGATTCCTTTAAGAAACTGATCGCTGACTGTGGAGAAAGATATCATGTGTTCAATAACTATGATGAACAAAACCAAACGCAAGTTATTGAGCTGATAAACAAGATTGACACCATGGTGGAGAAAAATGGAGGTGGCTGCTACAGCAATGAGAGGCTGCAAGAGGCCGAAGCAGCTATACAGAAAGAAGTGGAGAAGATCCTGAAAAACATGGAAGGAGTGATGCAGAGAGAGCGAGAGGAACTCGAAAGACAACATGGGGAAGAAATGAAAGAAATGGAAAAAAGAATTTCAGCAAAGAGGGCAGCAACTGAACAGGAGAGAGCATTGAGAGTCAGACAGCTTGACGAAATGAAGGAAGAAATTAACAAGGAGCTTGAGAAGAGAAAAAAAGGAGAAGCAAAAAGCAAAGAAGAAGATAGAAAGCAATTACAACAGGAAGAAAATGAACGGGACTGGGAAGAAAAGCTTAACATTTTGCAGGAACAAATAAAAATAAATTCTGCATCAGATGAAGAAAAGAGAACTGAGCTACAGCAGAGCACAGAAGAGATGAGAAAGGAACGAGAAGCTAAGGAGAAAGAACGAAAAGAATATTGGGAAAAACAGCGCAGAGAAAAGGAAGCTAGAGAGCAGGAAAAAACAAGACTCAAACAGCTCAAAATGAAATATGAGCAGGAGAGAGAAAAACATGACAACAAAATAAAAAGTGAAGATCAAAACAGAAGAGAACAGGAGCGAAACGGAATAAAAGAGTTAGAGGAAAAATATACCAAAATAATGGATGATATGCTAGAAAAAAAGCGGAAGCCGTCAACGAATTCAGACAGAAATACATCAGGAATTTCGCAGGTCTGATGGAAGAGCATATGGAAGAAAAGGAGGCACTGAAACAAGAGCACAGCAAGGAGTATAAACTGCTAGACGATCTTTTAAGTCATAAAGAAACAACGCTAAAAGAAGAACTCAGAGAAAAAGAAAGAAAAATCAAAGAAATGGAGACAGCACAAGAACAACTAATAAGTGGTTTAAAAGATAACTATAAAAACAACAAATGCATCATCCTCTGATAACAGCTTCTTGAACAGTCGATGGACATACTAACATGAGACTTATGCTTGCATGCATACAATGTGCAAATTGCTTGCTGTAAGCTGTGCAAAATAGATGTTATTATTGGTTATATTTAACAGATGTATTGTGTTGCTTCCCTGTAATGGGGAAAATCTAAAGTAAAATACAGACGCAATGTAGCTTCAGTCAAGTCCAATGTTGTAATGGACAAGCGTAAGCCCCTATACAGTCCGAATGAGGCATTAGCAATCGAAAACAGATCAACAAATCACAACTAGTACTTAAAACTGTAAACAAAACTTAGGGAAATAAAGAAATAATGCAAAATGTAATTTCAACTGCATTTTCTTAGACTACAGCATTACAAAATCTGTAACAACCCAATGTAATTTTGCTAAGTTAAACCTATTACATTCATTATTCATTTCACTTGTTTCATTTTAAACAAATTGTGTATCCAAATATAACACACATTTTCTATAGGCTCAGTCTGCAACTTGTTTAAAAAACAAGCCCAGTGCTGGTTCCATGGTATCAGAATTTTTAATAGTTGTCATGAAAACATTAATTGGTCATGTGACAAGGGCTGGGAAGATTGACAGAACAGGCAACCAAGTGACAGTACTCTGATCCAATAGAAATCACAATTGTCAGATTGACTGCACTCTAGCCCATGGATTATGAGGGCCAATCATATTTCAGGGTGGGCAGGTGCCACCCCGTGCACCCCTTCTAGCCCTCCCCCTGTTCAGAAATACAGCATCTTTATCACTATTACAATTGCACTTTAGAGTTACAGAGAATATTCAATAAGACACTAACACAATTATAATGACAGATGTACTGTAAAAATATGTTTTGTTCCCCATGTTAGCTTTACATAAGAAAATATTTAATTCTAGAGGACATACCATGCCCTGCATACTCAATATGTATTTGATTTCAACACACTTTTTTGTGAATAAACAGTAGTATGCATCTTGTCGGACGCATTGAGCTGTAATTACCACTACACTTCCCAAAGTGTTTCCTTGTCGTGTCAATCTCAGATCTACTGGCAACGCCCGACAGCTTCAAGTCCACCACCATTGTGCCCCTACTGAAAAAAAAGTACTGTGACCTGCTTAAATGACTTTTGTCCTATGGCACTCAGCCCAATTGTGATGAAGTGCTTTGAAAGGATAGTCCTGTCCCACATCAACAGAACCATCCCAGCCACCCTGGGCCAATAACAATTTGCGTATCGACAGAACCGGTCCACTGACGATGCTGTCAACGCCACCATCACAGCCCTCATGCTTCTTAAAGGCAAAGACGCATATGTGAGAATGCTATTTATTGACTACAGTTGAGCATTTAACACGGTCAAACCATACAGACCTTCTTACAAACAGACCTCAGCCAGTCAGAGTTGGACAAAGGACATCTGACAGAACTGTAAGCACACGGACCCCACAGGGTTGTGTGCTGAGTAGCAACTTCTACATACAGTACAGGCCAAAAGTTTGGACACACATTCTCATTCAATGCGTTTCCTTTTTATTTTCATGACTATTTACATTGTAGATTCTCACTGAAGGCATCAAAACTGTGAATGAACACATATGGAATTATGTACTTAACAAAAAAGTGTGAAATAACTGAAAACATGTCTTATATTTTAGATTCTTCAAAGTAGCCACCCTTTGCTTTTTTATTAATAAGTGAAAAAATGTCCACTAATTAACCCTGACAAAGCACACCTGTGAAGTGAAAACCATTTCAGGTGACTACCTCATGAAGCTCATTGAGAGAACACCAAGGGTTTGCAGAGTTATCAAAAAATTACAACACCGAAAAGAGATTCAACAAAAATATTTTTATATATATTTTTTATTTTTTTTACTAAGTGCTGTAGTATAACTAGCAGGAGACAAGTAATAACTGAGGTAAGTTTGGAGACATTACCTTATTTAATCATTAAATTAATAAATATTTTTGTTGTATCTCTTTTCGGTGTAGTAATTTGTAGATGGTCCCTAAGCACTCAGGTAGTAGCAGCAGCAGCAGCAGCAGCAGCAACAGAGAGCAGAAGAGAGCAGGCAAGTGTTCATAAACTTCTGGTGTACTTACAAACTTTCCAATCCATCGTTTAATGAGTGCATAACCTATTTGTACTAGTGTAGAAGTTTGGTATCATTTTGGGCATTATTAGTGGGGTCATTTACTAGATACAAACGTGGGTCCATTAGCCCCTGCACTAATAAGCTATTCAGCTGCTAACGCTGCTCTACGCTAACTCTCCCAATATTAGACCCAGGTGAAAAAAGCTTCTGGGGGGGTGTTTGGCTCGAGGTCATGGTGCAAAGGACCATAGGGTGAAATTAAATTAAATCTAATACACCTAACAACAAAACTGATTTTAACATTAATATATATATATATAATTCTGTGACAATACCAACTTAACCATACCCATGGCAACTGAGAAAACTCCAACTGCTGATGAAGGCCATGAGATTTGTCTAAGAAGAAACCCAGTAAGGAGACCTTGAGTTGAGAAATTTTGTCAAACGAATATAGTTTTATACAATATATACATATATATAATGCAAATATAATAATAATATATATAATAGAAATTATTAAGTGCATGATTGCAAATTACTGTAATTGCTGTAAAATAGTCTAGCATTTGTAAAGTTAAATTACAGATAATAAACCTTTGTCAAATGTTTCTGAAAATGCTTTTATCTGCAGGTACAACAAAAACAACAGAAATAAATTTAAATATACAACATAGAGCTTATTAATAGTAAATATCAGAAGGTCAAGTTTTAAAAAGTACAAAGCTCTTTACAAATGAGACAATCAAACCAATCTGTCTCTAATCTACACAAATATATCCTACACCTCCAGTAGCGTAGTATAGCTTTAAAAACATTTTTGGCTACTGGTAAACTTTTTTCCCTCCCCACGGACCGTTTTTTACTTTCACTTTTACTCTTGTTTGTGTCGCTGCAAGAAATCCAGCAGGTAAGTAAATTCGACAAAAATTAGATAAACGAATACTAACCGAGTAATTAAAGTAAAAGTATCGGTATGGTTGATGAGTTAATAAAGTTAATAAATAGCAATAATGGATACTGTATATGTGGACGTAATGTAGGTTTACTGTATTAACATGTGATATGTGTAGTATGTTGATTGTGCCCAGCCAAGTTAACGGTAGGCTATTTATGTTTGAATCGGAAATAAACAACACCCAGTCTGTGAGAAAACGGATACCTTCGGTGGTCCGGTTATGATTTCATATGTTTTTTTATCCTCTAAAATCTCTCTGAAATGAGGAGATTTAGTGAGACGACTGTAACAAATGGTTGGAGGATGACTACATGAGGCCAAAGTGAAGTGTCGAGACGCCATTTCAGATAAGACGAGGAAGTCATCCTCTCTTTGTATCTGATCAGTGTTCAGTCCCTCCAGGATGAGATTGTTGCGGCCCAAAATGCCTGATTTCGAATGAGCTTTTGTAAAAAATTGCGATAAAAGTTGCGATGTCTTTTGTATGTTTGTTGCAATGAAGTTGCGGAAGACAGTGAAAGTTGCATTTTTTTGGTATAGTTCTTTAAAAATAAAACTTTTTTTCGGGGAGAATAATGATGATGATCACTGTCAGTGGCTTGTTGATCTTTTTACATTGTTAGTTAATTTCCTATCCTGTCCTGGGACATATTCACACAGTTTGATAAAGTACTTATTGGACTTTAACTTATCATTGCACTTACAATAACAAGCGTAGCTGTCCTCAATTTAGGTCATCCTGTACGTCTCATCCATCCATTGTGTGTGTGTGTGTGTGTGTGTGTGTGTGTGTGTGTGTGTGTGTGTGTGTGTGTGTGTGTGTGTGTGTGTGTGTGTGTGTGTGTGTGTGTGTGTGTGTCCGCCCGCGTCTGTCGCGGGGGGGACGGATCAGCCCCGCCCGCTGCAGAGAGCCGACAGAATTGAAACAGCAGCAGCTTTCAACGAGTTTATGAAAAAACGTTACAGTCTACATTGATGTTAAAAGGTTGGCAGGACGGTCTGAAATGTTTTGCAGGGTCTTTCGCTGTAGTCTGCATTTTGTTGGTAAATGTGAGATGTTCGAGTCACACACGTTTCTCGTCCATGGATGTATATTATTAAGAGAACGGTCTCCTATTCATATCAGAAACAAGGAAATTAATTTGACCCATTCTCACTCCCGCTTGGTCAGTGGCTGGACGTGGGACTGCTGGGATTGTCGCGAGTAGCCTAATGAAAATGATACGAGGCCCTGTCTGTCAATCAATATATTCCAGTCACGCAGGCCATTGATTGGTCTGGGCATAAGCAACCGCGTTGTTACGCGTCAGAATTTAGTCCAGAGTTTTCGTCTTGCATCTAATCTTTGGTTCTTTCTCCTGACCTTCTGTCTCCTCTTTACACTCAGCTGTCAGTGAGTCAGAACTATCAGTCTGTACCAGGCCTGTATGTGTTTTTATTGGAGGGAAAATGAAAAAGTAACAAGTTCTGGTGAGTAGATTCAAGATAAATGTCACAAAAATAAGGTATGAGTTTAATGCAGATAGCTGAACAGTGTTATGTATATAGTAGCCTAAAGTCCTTAAAGTGCTCATATTATGCTCATTTTCAGGTTAATAATTGTATTTAGAGGTTGTACCAGAATAGGTTTATGTGGTTTCATTTTCACAAAACACCATTTTGTTGTACTACATTGCTGCAACTCCTCTTTTCACCCCGTGTGTTGAGCTCTCTGTTAGGGGTGCATGATATAATGACTCAATATCGTTATCACAATATCACGTTGCGCAATATTATATTGAAGGGGGTTGCAATATTTAGTTTTTAATCGTGGAGCGCTGAGTCCCCTCCGTTGGCTGTGTGGCTTAGTTGTGTTTGATTTAGAGCCCGCTTGAAACGCTATAATGATTGGCCAGTTACCGTACAAACATGGAAGAGCGCCACGGGTCCAAAACAAACACCATGTGTGTGCATATTTATATGTAAATAAAGAAATTGATAGAGACAACTAAACGGAACACTAATGAAAAAAAGTTGTGACCTGTTCTCTTTATTTATTTATTTTATTCTGTACAATCAGTAAAACATGTCTTGTTCTGTAGTCATTATTTATTTAAGGGTGAGGCTATTTGCACCCCTGGTACAATTACAGTAGCAGTGTATGCTATTTGTACCCTAGTGCAATTAGAAGTGCTATTTGTACCCTGGTGCAATTCTGGGGCACACAGCAATGTGTTCTATTAATACCCTATCTGGTACAAATATCAATGTATGCTATTTGCACCCCTGTGCATTTACAGTACCTTGGCATATATTTACACACAGTTATCCATACTACTCATGTATTACACCTTTTGGAATATTATATTGACATTCTTACCCTAACCATAACCAATCCCACTCCTTTTGCCTAAACCTAACCAACCCAACCAGAGCAGGCATATTCATGAGTCTTCCCCTACCACCCTGCAAAAAAAAAAAATTTGCGGGTCCTGACTTGCGCAATTGCATGCAAATTATCCAATCCAAATTTTAAAAAATAAGATCACCACACAGAGGAATCTAACTCCAAACTCCAATATCAAAGGTAAGCATACTAACCACTCACCTAGCATTTCTCTCAGGAAGTTGAACAACTGTTTACCACTTGGTTTCTTCAAGCCTCGGTTGCTAGGTAACCATACTGTATACAAAAAAATAGGTACTAGCTAACAAACTAACGGTTGTATGCTTTCACTGAAGACAGCGCAACTGTAGTATCCATTTTCCGCTAGAAATTCAATTGTTATAAACTTTAGAGACAAAACTTCCCTAATATGCCAGTTTCTGCGGTCATGGAAGATGAATGTCCGCCATGATTTGTGACCTTTTTTGTTTTATTTAAATTTAGCTTTTATTCGAGGCTATGTCCAAATAGTTCTCCTTTATTTATTCATGTTGGACTAGTCCAATATGACCGTCAGTTGAAATAAACCTTGTGTTCTAAAACTTGTTATTAATCTATTTTGATGCGTTTTCCCATAATATTTGTCATTTTACATGTTTAAAAATATCTAAATTAATATCTATATCGCATTATTCATAATCAATATCGCAATATCATATTTTGTCAATGTCGTGCAATCCTACTCTCTGTTTTAGCTACAGAGTGAGGCATCCCACTTCTGTTCCATCTTTGTTGGGAGTCGCACATGTGCAGTAGCTAGGTAAGGACTACTAGGTTGTCACAAGGGGGTGATCTTCGCTTCACAACTCAAACCTCCTATGGCGCCATTTTGATGCGATCACCCAACGTTAGCATTCCATTGACTGCCATTCATTTTGACGTCACTTTGACAGCGAATAACTTTACATCTGAAGCGTTTAAAGACTATTTGTGCATTGTTTATTTCTAAAGAAACACAACAGTGATAAAAGGCTCCTGTTGTGTTTTGAGTAGTGATGCTGTGATGCTGTTTGAAGAGGAAATCCGCTTGACACTGTACTTGATCATAAAGGTTTTATTACATCAAGTTTCCAGCATAGCATCAATGACGGGTCCTGCAGAACCTGGAGTGACAAAGCCAATATGCACTCTGACTTGCTGCAGCAAGAACATGGTTTATAAGGGGTACGTTTAGGTAACATGTTAGTAGGCCTGTCACGATAACAAATTTTGCTGGACGATAAATTGTCCCAGAAATTATTGCGATTAACGATAATATTGTCATCAAGAGACCATTTGCCTCTAATATAATGATAATGTCATAATAATAATAATAATAATAATAATAATAATAAAAATAATAATAATACTACAGGTACACCTTTTCAAAGATCAATACACTTTTTATTTCTAAAGAATATTTAACACTGGAACTGGAAGACATTTTAAATATCCAAATATGTCTTTGATCTCCTTTGGTATGTCGTCTTTTGATTACAGTTGTGGAATTGCCGTTTGGACTGAAGTTCTCAGACTAGAGACTCTGTACTACATTTTACAATTATTAAACACTAAATATTACATTTAAAAATATATAATTAATAAATAAAATCTATATTTGGCTATCTGCGTTAAATGTACCAAAATAGTTCTGTTTTTCAGTCTTCATTTTACATGCGGCTTCTGCTCCTCTGCAGGTCATATTTTGTCAACACACAGGCGCCAATCTGACATACTTTCCACACTCTCTGTTCCGCGGACAGCTGTAGGCTTGTACCGTTAATGTTCTGTGCATTGTCGGACACATGCAGCCACTTTCCTGAAACCGTTCCATCTTGTTGGGAGTCTCCACAGTCTCCACCTGCAGGTTGTCAGCTGTGTGGTTTGGAATGAAAGGGAGAAAACTACTAACACGGTGGATATGTCATATTTTTTTTTTTTTTTTTTTGATCGGCGCTTTAACTGCAAACTGCAGGAAACCCCTCC
Source organism: Perca flavescens (assembly GCF_004354835.1). Lineage (NCBI taxonomy): Eukaryota > Metazoa > Chordata > Actinopteri > Perciformes > Percidae > Perca > Perca flavescens. The sequence continues at coordinate 13,899,905 of NC_041335.1, forward strand.
AACTCTCTCGCTCTCGCCATTTGGATGCATACCGCCCAAAAAGACCATCGACTGACAAGAGGGTTACTCCATTCCATTGAACTGCCATTCTCTTTGGTATGTCACTTTGACAGGAAAATAAACAAGCATGCAAATGGAAATTATCGCGCCGGAAAAATTATCGAGCTCATTTTTTTTATCATTGCGATTTTTATTGAATCACAACAATGTTAGATAAAGTAAACAGTTGTGAGTTGGCAAGTAAAGGTTTGAGTCCCTTTGAGGTCAGAGTCTCTTTGGGAGGGCTCCAACACTACGCATACAATCATTGATCTCACTCAGCCACCTAATCACACAATCAAATAGAACATCCTCTTCAACACATCTGCTGAGAGGAAAATCATTGAACTTACATCCCTAACACAGTGCTCATGATTTCTCAGCATATTTGAGCTTTATACAGACTTTAACCTATAGGCCCTCTTCATTACTTTGTATCTCACGTTATGGCTCCGTAGCAGATGTTTTTGTAAAAATAGGCTAATGATTTAGTCATAAACATGTTAGATAAAGGAAAACAGTATAGTACAGGAGAAGTTGCAGACAGGTTTGATTTACATGAGCTGTTTAGGTTTAATTACTAATGTTAACTAGCATTTTAGTTGGCAATAATTAGCCTGTGCCTATGTTACCTCCTTACATATACATAAGCTCTCCGTCTCTGCAAGATTGAGAATGATTGAGATTTCTCTTGGCACAGCTACCAGAAGACTTACAACTTTCAGACACGTTGCTCACATTACATCTATGTTGTCTCTCTCAGTTGGAGGCTGCACAGTAACGCTCAGTGCTCACCGGGGGTCTGTTGGTCCATTATATAATGTCTATGGGTTTATGAGGGTTTAATAGCAGCTAGGCATGTTATAAAGTGTTACAAAGTGACGCACGTTCGTCACAGAAGTAAAGGCTGGACTACAATAGAGCTGTTTGGAGCAGTTTGTGAACAGTGTTTTCTCTTGGAAGATGGTAGGCCTAAGTCCCTTTGGGGTGGACTTTGGGCTTTTTCACTTTGTAAACCTATAACACGCACAAAAAAAGATATATAATAGGATAAAGGAAAGGGAAAAAGCCCAAAAACATAATATGAGCACTTTAATGTTCAGTTTTTGTTGTTTTTACATTGACTTGATTCTATAACTGAACTTTGCGGTGCTGGTATGAAAGTATCAGAAACAGCTGATGAGCTGTACAACTTCAGAGTTGAATCAATACATTTATTTTTAAAGATACAATTCTTACAGGACTAGTGTACAGAAGTTCTTTACAGTGTCTACAATCTTCTTATCCTCCAATTTAGAAATCTTTTTAAAAAGACTTGTCAGAGTGTTTTGAGCTATGGTTGGAAGCGGTCCCGTACGGGAAACAGGAAACATCACTTTCATATCGCAGCCACAAGAAAGTTTTAAAACACTGAGGGTAAAAAAGGAAACACAAGCACTGAACTGCCCGGGAGTTTGAGTAATAGCTGAATGTTTCCTGCGACAACAAAGCCCTTGCTATGTCTCGCTCATCTCTTGTCTTTCTCTTTCTTCCCCTGTGAAATAAGCTGCCTTTAAAGCATCACTATGTAACTTTTAGCTGCAGCTGTAGTTCTAATGAGACAACCTGTAGGGGGACCGAGCGGTAAAAGTTACATAGTGTTGCTTGAAATGCGGTCGGAAACATAAAATCTATAAACGATTTGACGGAAAAAGTAATTGTGAAATATAAAGCATACTTGTGCTTTGTTGGATGGGTTTAAGAACACAACAGGACGTCATCCAAATGGGCAGTTTCATTGACACTCCCCCCGCTGCACCACCCTGCGGCAAATTGGCAGATCACTTGGTGTGAATGCCCACTAAAAGGCCAGACAGTCTATAGAGTACCACAAGGTGGAGCCTGCTGCTCTGGACCAAACAATTCCTAGTTGATGGAGATGGTTTTAACACATGCCTCAAATGAGTTAAAGTTAATATCACAAGGTGAAATTGAAACTACACTTACAATACAGTAAGTAAGTTGTTTAGCAGCCCAGAGCAATATGGCCATTGGTATGGTCAGGTGATAAGAAAACATTTGGTTTCAGCCATGTTTCACATAAACCAATCATATCAACACTATGCTAATCTAATCATTTATCAGTACGGCCCTGGTGTACAGTGATCTAATGTTTAAAAACCAAATTTAAGGGTCTTCTGGTGGCTGAGGTTTCAATAATAGCTCAATAGAACTACAATCTACTAATATTTCTTTTAAAACATTTTGTTGTTAATAAGTGAGATAATTTAAATATAAAATTGTCTTTCTTTAGGTTCTTAATGCAGCAGTTGGTCTTCAGTTGAATGAGTGATGTTCACAGCAGAGCACACTATGGCGACTGCAGCATCAGGTGAGTCCTGTCAGACTTTATAAATCTAGATAAAAGTCTCTCTCTCCGTCTACAGATTATACAGATAACTAAAGGGCTGTGTCCTCAGAACTTAGATGAGATACAACCCACAGCTGGACCATAGTCACTTTTCAATCAACTTTACATCACATTTTATCACTGTTATTTTATTGTATCTCTGTCACATTCAGAAAGAAAATCATGATTTGTTTTTTTTCAATTTATAAAAATCCCTGCCTTTGAAGAAATACTGAAACTTGTCTTTCTTTCAATGGCTGGCATTCTGCCAAGAGATTCCCACTAGGTGGAGACAAAACACAAGTCAGTGTGCTGTTTGAATTTGCTGCCATATCACTTTTTTAAACAGTTTTGTCATAATCAGCTGTATTGCATGCAGTACTTAAATGTGTGATTCTAAAATTATTTAAAGACCATGACTACATGCCTGATCACATGAAATTATAAAAAAGGGAGGGATACAATTTTATATTACCTGATTATTTGGTCTACTGATCAACTTGAGCTGTCAGATTATCAGTCTAATCAGGTAGGGTATTGTATTGCAGCAGGTTTCAGCCCTTTGTTGTCAATATGTCAATGACCTGTCATCATCACCACGGGACACAAATGTGTTGTTTGAGGCAGACGAAGAATGTGAACTGTAGTGCAGGAAAAAATGTGTTGCTGCTCAAGTTCGGTAAAGTCGGTAAAGTATCCCTTTAAGTTGACTGCGTGGGACATTTGAGTGATCAGAATCAGAATTAGTTTTATTGACCAAGTGGGCTTTTGCATAAAGGGAACTTGACTCCAGTTTTCAGCAGCTACTAGTACTTATATATATATCATTCAAAAACAGGAAAAAAATAATATATATAAAATAATTAAAAATAAACAGATGGTGACAGTGTTCGTGCCACATGTGATAAAATAAACAGATGAATCCTCCTATCACAGATGATCTGTATCCTTTGAAGAGTTGGAAGAGCTATGACTGGCTGCCACCTGACAGTGAGTATCTGAGTTTACAATATTTTGTATGCAAAATCTGTAAGTAAGCAACTAAACCCCTTAAGATAAACAGCAATGAAACTATAAATGAATACATGCAAGTCTGCATTTAGTTGGCTTTTCTAAATCTCTGTGTTTCAGTGTCAGAGCTGAGGGTTGTTCTGCTGGGAAACAGCTGGTCTGAGAGGAGGAAAGTGGGGAACTTGATACTGGGAGAGACTGTGTTCAATACTGAGGAAGAACCAGACTGCTGTCTGATATTCAGAGGACAGTTGGAGGAGAAAACAATAGTTTTGATCAACACTCCAGATCTGCTGCACCCCAACATCTCTGAAGAAAAACCTGACAGAACATGTAGAAAACTGTGTGAGACTCTCTGATCCTGGCCCTCATGTGTTCCTGCTGGTTCTACAGCCTGAAGATTTCACTGAGAAACACAAACAGAGGCTACAATCAATCCTTGAAAAGTTCAGTGATCAATCATTTGATCATTCATTGGTTGTTATATCAAGATCAGGTTTAATGGAAACAAACATGGAACACTCTCTATTAAAAGACATGATCATCAAATGTAGATACAGATACTTGAAGCTGAAGGATCTTGAACTTCCAGAGCTGTTAACACGCTTGGGTCAAACTGTAAAGGAGAACAATGGAGAGCATGTGAGCTGTGATGTATTTAAGGACACAACATCTACTTTACCAGGTGATCATCAAAGTCTAAAACAAAAGAAAAAACAGACTTCTTTAACAGATGCTGTTAAAGCTGTTGGTAAGTGCAGAAACATTTCTGACAAGGTGATGAAACCGTAAATAAGAACATTGATCTGCAAATTATTGATGCCATCTTTTCACAGGGCTGCATGTGGTTAACAAATTCCATGAATTCTCAGGGAAACCCCCTGTGTCTCACAGTAAGTAAATTCATCACAACGCTAATCATGTATTTGAATATGGATTTTTATAGACACGGGATGTAGGGCAAATGTCCTCCCCAATATTTAGAAGAGGTAGATTTGTCCCCCTCAAAAAATAGGAAATGTTGGGATCTAAAAACAATCTGACTGAATTGTGTCTACTTGTGCTACCCAAATTGTTGCATAAAAACTCACCAGATTGCAGGAAATCATGTGTTTGATGCCCACACGAAAATGTAATTCTGCCTTTTCTTAAAAATTGAACATTTGCTCTATGCAAATTATAAATGCCATTCATAGTTTATCTTGGTCTCTGTTTTACAGCATTGGCATTCAGGATTGTGCTTCTGGGAAAAAGTGAGGACAAACAGAAAAAGCTTTGTAACTTCATCAGGGACAAAGGTCCTTATCACCAAATAACTTCCCCAACCAGTCAATCTGTGGCCTCCGTTGGAGAGTGGAGAGGAAAACCATTAATAGTAGTAAAAACTCCAAATGTATTCGGTCTGTCTGTGGAGAACGTGAGAAGAGAACTAAAGAGCTGTGTGACTCTCTGTTCACCTGGACCAAATGTCCTGCTGCTGTTAGTAAAGCCTTCTGAGTTCACTGAGGAGAACAGACAAACACTGAAATTCATCCTGAGTTTGTTTGGTCAAGAAGCCTTTCAACACTCAATGGTCATCGTGACACATGAGGAGAATGAAATGAGTGTCTGTGTTAATGAGCTCCTTAAAGACTGTGGAGGAAGACACTATACCATGAAGTCTACACCACAGTCTGAAGTTGACCAAAGATCATTAATGGAGACGATTGAGAGCATTGTGCATGAAAACAAAGGGACCTTCCTCACCTTCACTGAAGAGACCATCAGACCAACATCTGGACACATCAGACCAGCTTTAAACCTGGTTCTGTTTGGGAGGAGAGGAGCAGGGAAGACTTCAGCAGCCAAGGCAATTTTAGGACAGACAGAGTTTCATTCAGTCTCCAACCCATCAGAGTGTGTTAAACATCAGGGAGAGGTGTGTGGACGTCGGGTGTCCCTGGTGGAGCTGCCTGCCTTGTATGGAGAAGGTCAGGAGAAAGTGATGGAGGAATCATTCAGGTGTATCTCCCTCTGTGATCCTGAGGGAGTCCATGCCTTCATCTTGGTCCTACCTGTGGGTCCCCTCACTGATGAAGACAAGGGAGAGTTAGAGACCATCCAGAACACTTTCAGCTCTCGAGTCAATGACTTCACCATGATTCTGTTCACTGAGTCAGATCCTACAGCTCCAGATGTTGTTGATTTTCTTAAGGAAAACAAGGACATCCAGAAGCTCCGTCAGAGCTGTGGAGGACGATATGTTGTTCTCAACATCAAGGACCAGCAGCAGATCCCAGAGCTGTTGGATGCTGTGGAAAAGACGAGAGTTGAAGGATCCAGATGTTTCACAATGAAGATGTTTACCAAGGCTCAGGTAGAGAAGTTTGAAGAGCAGGAGAACACTAATACAAGACTTAAAGCTGAACTGAGGGATTTAAAACATAAAAGTAATATAGGAACTGATGACACCATTCAGAGCAGAGAGTTTCTCAGAATAGTGCTGATTGGAAAAACTGGCAGTGGGAAGAGTGCAACTGGAAACACCATTCTGGGCAAAGAATATTTTACGTCTACTATCAGCTCAAAGTCTGTGACCAAGTTTTGCCAGAAAGCAACAGGAGAGATTGATGGGCGATCTGTTGCTGTGGTCGACACCCCCGGCTTGTTTGACACAACGCTGTCCAATGATGACGTTCAACACGAACTTGTTCAAATGCATCAGCATGTTGTCTCCTGGACCTCATGTGTTCTTACTGGTGCTGCAGATCGGTCGTTTCACACAAGAGGAAAAAGACTCTGTGGAACTGATCAAGAAATATTTTGGCAAGAATTCAGGAGATTTCATCATCATTATATTCACCAGAGGAGATGATCTGAAAAGCAAAACAATTGAGAGTTTCATAGAAGACTCTGAGGACTTTTTGAAAAAACTGATACATGACTGTGGAGGAAGATACCAGGTCTTCAATAACAACAATCAAACAGATCGGAATCAAGTCAGAGAGCTGCTGAAGAAGTCCAACAAAATGCTGAAGGAAAATGGCGGCAACTGCTACACCTCAGAAATGTTCCAAGAGGCCGAGGCAGCAATACAGAAGGAAGTGGACAGGATCATGAAAGAGAAAGAAGAAGAAATGCAGAGAGAGAGGGTGGAGCTCCAGAGAAAACATGAGGAGGAAATGGAAGAAGTGAAGAGAAGGATGAAACAACAGAAAGCAGAAATTGAACAAGAGAGAGCCAAACAACTTAAAGAAATGGAGGAAAACATCAGCAAGGAGCGTGAGGGGAGAAAGAAAGAACAGGAAATGAGAGAAGAAGAGGACAGGAAGAGGAAAAAGCAGGAGGAACATCAACGACAGGACTGGGAGCAAAAACTTGACAGAGAGTTGGAGCAGAGTAAAGAAGAGATGAGAAAGCAAAAAGAGGACTGGGAGAATGAAAGAAAAGAATGGTGGGACAAACAGTATCGAGAAAATGAAAAGAGACGAAATGAGGAGCAAACAAGACTTAAAAAGCTTGAAGAAGAATTCGAACAGGAAAGAGAAAAACATGAAAAGAAAAGAAAAGAAGAAGATCGGAACAGAAGAGAACAGGAGGAGAAGGAGAGGAAAGAATTAGAGGAAAACTATGAGAAAAAACTGGAGGAAATGAAGAAGAAATATGAAGAGGAGGCCAGAAAACAAGCTGAAGAGTTCAATGAGTTCAGAAAGAAATACACCAAGGACTTTACAGCGTTGGTGGAGAAGCACATGGAGGAAATACAGGAAATAAGGCTAAGGCATGTGAGACAGATGCAGGAGAAAGAAGAGAGCCATGGCAAAGAGTACTCTCTGTTACAGAATCTCTCCAGTCACAAAGAAAAAGCACTGAAAGAAGAAACGGAGGACTTGAAGAAAAAGCATGAACAAGAAATAAATGAACTAAAACGGCAATACAAAGATAAATGTATCATCCTCTGACCTTTCCTCTGACTTTTGGATTTGAGCATCACTGGGCTGTATAATGCTCAACAGAGTCCAATTAGACCACAATGTTTGGTACTAATATTTTGACTTTTCTTTTTTATATATTTTTATTAAAGCTAGAGTATGGGACTTTTACAATAAAAAGTGAACGTCTCTCACATTCAAGCCCTTGCCAAAAAAGTTCACACAATGGCCTCTCGTCGTCAGGGAAAGCTCTTTATTTCTCAGTACAACAGAGTGGTGTCTGTGGAAACAACAACAACAAGGATGCGTTTTACATCAACTAGCCAGAGCTAAAGGGGACAGGAAGGGCGGAGAGATATTTAAATGTACCAACAAAAAAGCTGTCAAAACATATAACCTGTGTAATCTTTACAAGACATTTAACGTTTTATTTTTTTAAAGTCTTTTTTATTACAATGTTTAGTTCCCCTGGCGAAGGAGCCCAGCCGAGAGATGGAGCAGCAACTGCGGCTAACTAACTTAAGGTTGGAGTAAATTAACCACATAAGTATACAGATCACTTCCTGGGTGTAGGTATACCTTTAGTTTTACTTGGCGCCTGTCCATTTAGTAAATAAATGTAGTAAGTCAATCCTGTTACTGTAAGTGTGTTCATGTTTCCGACATGTTCCTTCTGTTCTGTTTATTGATTAATTGATAATTACAAACTGTGTCAGGATGAATAACCAATGTATTCTTAAATATCAGTAACCAGCCAGTAACTGTCGCTAGTTACAGTACCTACATTGTATGTGTTATCCTTTGTGTGTTTTAATATAATATCTTAAAATATTTAGAGTGCTTGATGCAACAAGAGGGCTCCCTGTCTATATCCTCAGGCTTTTCTTACAGTCTGTTTCCTGTTCAATGAGCTACAGCCTGATTATTGTCACTGCAGTTTAAATTCACATCATATATAACGACTATTCCTATTATCATTTATATCATTCAGTATCGTGAGCCGTTCTGTTGATCATTGGTTCAGTAATATTTTTTTGCATAATAAACATGTTATTACACTCCATAGTATATACTGTTTTGTGCAGTATTGTTCTGTAACTTCTACACCACCAAGGTCCATGTTGCTGTACTGGAGCTTTCGATCGAATGATCGTCCTCCTTATACTTATTTTTTATTTTAACCTTTTTAATCCTATTTGAATGTGTATTTTTATATTGTCTTGTGATCTTTTCGTAATGTCTTTCTATCTAATGTAAAGCACCTTGTTGTTGAAAGGTGTATACTAATAAATGTACCTTGACATTCATGACTTTGTATGACATATGTATGACACATGTACGTGTATGTGACAATAAATTACCTTTACCAGAGCCGTATATATCTCAACAACTATTGGAGGGATTGTGATGAAATATCATTCATGTTCCCCTCAGGATGAATTGTAAAAACGTTTGTGATCCTCTGACTTTTCATCTAGCGCTATCAACATGTCAATATTTTAACGTGTCAAATACTTTGGTTTATGACCAAATACATGCGTGAACATTCCCATCAGCCTCAGCTGTCTTGTGTTTGTCAAGAATCGTTCAGCGGGTGTTAGCGAAGAAGCCGTCTTCACCTCTACAGAAGCATTTTAACTCTATACTCACCCTTCCTGTCTGATGAGTCAATCATAACTTTCCTGTTGCGGTGGAATCCATGATTTCAGTGAATACCCTGAGGTTTACCCCCCCCCCCCTTGACAGACACCTACTCCAGCCAAGATAACCACCTGCAAGACTCCACCGACAGATACACCTGAGACTCACCTGCACAGGTACGAGCCAGCGCTGCTGCTTTGGTTTTAATTCATGCATGATTCATGACAACTGTTGTCAGGATTTGTGACTTTTTCATTTCCTCTTTAGGCATGATTACAAAATAAATAAATAAATATATATATAGGAGTTTTTAATTATTTCATGTCTACTCCGGTGGGCGGCATGCGTTAGTTTTCAACAGAAGAAATTTGTAGGCAATTTAACAACCAATGAATAAAATGATATATTTTGTGAAAACTAACAAGATTAAAAATATTTATAAAGTAATTAACATTAATATTCACATATTTGAACATATTCTAATGCATTAGCATCCCCAGCTCCCTCTGCATCCTCAGCTCCAGCTCCTACTACAGAGAAGCTATTCCATCTTAGTTTTTATGGTTGGCCAGTGTTTAGCATAAATATATAAGGAAACTGCTTTGGAATAGCTATGCACTGTCGTGACCGCTACACATGAAAGAGTTATTAAGTTGTTTTCTTTGAAACATCTCAAAACTAAACTGCTACTGTTAAGTTTTATTAAAATACACAGATTTATTGATCAAACTCATCAACACTGAATCACTTCAAGTGTGTAACAGGCAGGTGATAACGTGACCTTTGACATTGTAAATGCCTTTTTTTTCTTCAGAAAATTGATTTTTGGCCCAGTTTTGTTTATGTTCTGCCTGAACTTGTTTGAAATGTCCTGAGGTGATGGGACTTAAAAGGTTGGATGACTTGAAGCGTCATTCCAGTGAGGGCTGCAACATTTTTCTTTGTTTTTGTCTCGGAGGGAAATTAACATCAAAAGAAAACCTGCATGCACATATTATTATTATTATTATTATTATTATTATTATTATACACATAGTGTTAAAATCAGTGCCAATAAGTTTGTGCAACCTCAAGACTCTCACCATAACAAGTGACAATAAAGGTGTGTGTGCAGGGTGTGATGGTGGGAATGGGACAGAAGGACAGCTACGTGGGAGACGAGGCCCAGAGCAAGAGAGGCATCCTGACCCTGAAGTACACCGTCCAGTTCTGCATCATCACCAACTGGGATGACATGGACATTGCAGGGTCCAGTACCTTCTTAAAGCGAGAGTAGGTTTACCCCTTCAGTCTGCAGCAGGTCTAACTTAAGGTTTGCTGACTTGGTCTTTAAAGGTTCTACTGCCCCCATGGGTCTGTAAACAGATTGTGCATGTTGGTAAAATGTCTCCATAACTAACATAACAATTAAATCCTTGGAAAAAAAATGTTTTTCCATTTCAAGGTTAACTGGCAGTGACATGTTATAAAACATGAGCAATATGTGTGCATGAATCTAGTCAAATCTTCACGAATCAACATTTTAAGTCCAGAAATATTACTACATCACTGCTCCCCGTCTTAACTGTTCTCTCATCTCCAGATCATCCAGAGAGGAAGTACTCTGTCTGGGTCAGCGGCTCCAAGATAGCAGCTCTCTCTCCACGTGTTTATCCCTTTAATGTTAATGCATTACCACCCCTCACCCGCTCTGATATCAAACGACCATCTGGACCCCCTTCAACCCTCCTCAGGAGCAGCTGATACTATCTAACTGCAATCATCCAGTCTGTTCTCTGCACCTCCATCACTGTGTGGTTTGGATCAGCCACCAAACAGGAACAGACAGTCACGACGACTGCAGAGAAAATCATTGGTGCCAAACTGCCCTTCATCTCCAGGATTAATACTCCTCCTCCAGAGTCAGCAGAAAGCATCAGCGCAGACCTTTCACACCCTGAACTCAACCTGTTTCAGTTTCTGCCCTCTGGTAGGCTCTGCAGAACACTGTTCGCCAAAACAACCAGACACAGTTTCTTTCCACAGGCTTAACACACTTAACTCTAGTCCATAGTGTATTGGACCCATCTTTCAGTAAATTATATATATTAAGTGTTAAAAGCATAATTTCAACATGTAAATATTTGTCAAAAACTCCTTAAATCTCCTGCAAAATGAAACTCTGCCTTCATGTTATGTCTTCCCAAAATGACGCACACCCATCATATGAATGCCCTTTGCATGGTCAGTGCTACCCTTTACTATGTTTGTACATAACAGTGGTCTGTTTTTATAATTAAAAAACACACTGTATACTGTAATATCAACATTTTCTACAGCTATATCTTTACATCCATCTTCCATAGCTTGTAGAAGAGGTAAATGCGTATGGGGAATGCGGTCATAGACGTTACTGTGAAGTCTCTGCCCAGCCTCCCTCATTGTTAGACCAAAGTGGTCTGAATCTCATCAGAGATTACGGCTCATCTTGATCTCACTCTTCCTCTTTCTTGTCCTTCTCTTAGTGTACACTCCTCCTGCCTCTCTCCTATGTTCCAACAGAAGAGCTCTCCTGTGGCCCTTTTATTGCTAAAGCTCAGATTGCTAATGGAACAATTGTGCAACATGTTTTTGCCCATGTGAGGATGACCACGTCATGATGAGTGATGATTGGATACAACAGGATTTTATCTGAAAGGTGCTTTATACGTTTTGCTCACTTATTTTTTGTGAAAATAAAACCTGAGTTTAAGTTTCAGTTTTTGAGATGAAAACAAAGTTAATAGGAAGCTGTTATTTTAAAGACACTTTTACTGCCAACCATTTTACATACATGTTGTAGAATTCTGATTGTTTCTTCCTTTTATAAAGCCATTAGTTTTAACTCATACCCATGTAAATCAGCTTGTAGAGACTTGAAAGCTGCCAGTCAGTCAACAAGTCCTCATTCCCTCTCAGACTGATTCTCCTCTGCATTACCACAACACTGTGACAAAGATAAAAGGCAGACTGCTGCAGGTTTCAAGTCTCTGCATGTTGATTTTTATCTACTTATAAAAAAGCAATTTTTTCACAGAAGGAGGATTCCCGTCCAGCCGGGAAGTTTCTTCTTTGTTTTGGTCTTTGTGTTGTTGCATGTTTCTGACCGACTGACTGACTCCTCCGGCTCCCCAAACAGGCCTGAACCAGCCGGAGAATGTGGACAATGTCGGCGCTGTGACTTCACTGCAGTAAATCCTGAATATTTAGTATTCTCAAGCAGGACAACGACGTGTACGCATTTAAAACTGCTGCATTCAGGATTTCACTTTGGTTAGCAAAACAAGAACTGACAGTAAAATTCTGTCATTTTCATTGTGAATAATGACTTTTACTCACAAGTGTTGAGCAGTATTGCAATTTAATAATTGATTTTTAGTTTATATTAAATACAGTACACTACCTTTATAGTGCCTCCAAATCCCCAAACCTCCTCCCACCTCGTAATATGTTAAGATTTGGGCATTGCATATTTTAAGAGGTTGAAGAAGTACTCAGATACTCAAGTAAAAGCAGCAATATCACAGTGCTAAATGTACTCAAAAGTTAAAGTACGATGAGGATTTGGTTGTATACAGTAAATTAAGGCATAACATTTATTAATATTACACCATTTTTTTAACAGCTCAAGATAATGTAACTATACGTATCTGTATTTATAGTATGTATGATGTTTTTGTTTTACTGCTGCAACAACCAAATTTTCCCGCTGGGGATTAAAAAAGGTGTATCTTATTTTATCGTAATCTATAAGAATATATCATATCCGATAAATTCAACATTTAAACTTTAATATGCAAAGTAACTTCCGCTGTCAGATAAATGTAGTGGCATAAAAACATAAATATCTGAAATGTAGAGTAGAAAGGAGCAGAAAATAAAGCAAGTCTTGTATTGTACTTGAGTAAAGGCACTGTTTATCTTTGATGCATTATTGGCATCATGCATTATTTTATGAGCGTATTTTTATTTTGCAAGTCAAATCAGAATCTGCATCCTTCGGGTAAATGTTGTGGAAATATCAGTATAAATTGTGTGTACACATGAAGCACAGCAGGAGGGCATGTCATGTGGTGGAATTTCAGCTGCACTTATGTCCATATAAGGAAAGCAGCAGCACAATGCCTTTGCCAAACTACCCAATTACAAGTAACTCTTTTTTTCAGTTTTGTAGGAGCAAAACAAGAACAGTAGAAGTAGAAATATTCATTGTGAAGAATGGCTTTCATTCAGCGTGTTAAAGTATTCCTGAGCTCACTAAAGTATTTTAATCTTATATACTTTTTTTTAAAGTTTAAATAAACACTTCCTCATATAGTTGCATATAACACCCAAACAGAGTTTAGCTGGACTTCAGTGAATCTAACTTCCCCTCTGCAGCAGCAGGTGTGTCATTTAGTGGATCTTCAGCTGCAGTCAAGTCCTTACAAGGACACGATGGGAAGAAGCTTTGGTCCGATACGCAGGGGGAGGGGTCACACCTAGCGAGGACCGCCCCAAAACCCCCCACCTCCTCACCCTGAAATCTGAAAAACAGTGTCAAGTAACATGAGTTAGATCTTTAAAAAAGCAAAAAAGGGTTTTGAAGTTTTTGCCTGCAAAAAAGAACATTGTTAATGCTTCACAAGAGCATAATTCTATGAAAGAGGTCTCTGCAGGTTCATGATGACAAAATAACAGGAACACCCCTGCAGTATAAAGCTGCAGTCAGCTGTGTTATAAAGCATCATAGAGATAGTGATACTACTGCACTGTCAAAATAATGTAACATGTCATGCAAATAAACCAAACAATAGATACAAGGTATATATTTGAGCAGTAAATGAGGACGACAACAGTGAGAAAATAAAGGAATAGACCAATAGGGTCGGATGAAACTGTTAGGGGGCCCAATGACTTGTGCGTAAGGTCACTGACATTAGGCACATCCTGAACAATCCCTGAAGGGGAATGTCGTAGATATACAGTAGACTATACATACAGTAGACTATACAGCATCTAATCAACAGTAAAAATGGGAAAAAATAGACTGTATCCTGTCTTGCACGATTGGTTCTGTTTCAGTCTTAGATGTTACTTTAAGGCTTCTCAAGTTTGGTTGTACTCTCTGCCCTTGAATGCAGGATATTTAGTAAGTATGTAGAGAAGGAGGAAGAGGAGGAGGATGAAGGACTCCAAGCAGTCAGCTGAGGGGTTGGGGATAAAGTAGAGGCTTCCAGTGAACAGGTGGCAATTGCTTTGAATTCACAGCGACACAAAACGGTCACCTTTCAAGTTTTTTTAATTACACTAGAGACTAAAAACTGAAGCCATGTTCACACTGAGGCAGAGAAATCTGAAATCGATCTTGATTTTTTGAGAAATCGAACTCCAAACACTATATTTCATAGGGCACAAGAAGCCAGTTAACACTAAATGAAATACAGTCTAAAACTGTGAAATCATGTATTTATTGGCATTTTATGTGTTTATTCAGGCTGTTCTCATTCACGGTTACTACTAACGCGGAGAGGAGGTCGGGGGTGGCTGGAGCACAGACCCCCACCCAGGAGATTAGGGATTGTGTCATGTGTGAAACCAAAAGTCAACATTGACTTAATTTAACTTACTTTTCTTCCTTTCTTCATACTAAACCAACACCACACGTAAGTAACGTAAAAAATAAGCTCATCATCAAGGGCTGCTCACTACACATTCAACATGTTTAAGAAAGACACATTTCATGTGATTCATTACTAACCACTTTGCAGTCCCATGTGGGTCAATAATGACACGTACATGTGCATCCAAACATTCGTCAAACTCACACAACCTCATTTCAAAACGTCTAGTGGAGACTCCAGAGATTCCAAAGATCCCAAACAAGCTATAAATTTGGGATGATATGTGTCAAATTGTGCACAAGACAAGACTTCAAGACTTGTTCAATAAAGAAGAGAAGACAACAGAGGAGCATGAATATTGTAAGGAGTCAAACTCTAAACTCACATTGACAGTCCTGATTTGCAGGATTTTTCTTGCAGCTTGAAACCATAACAAAATAACCAACATTCACACTGGAGTTTCTGTCCCTACCCTTTTGTATGAACATCAGATAACATCGTCTCTGGCAGAGTTAAGAACCTGAAAAACAAAACATGTACATGAAATTAAAGAGCTGACAGTCAAATCTCTTCACACTCTTCATAGTGAGCGATACATTGTGTAAATGTGTGTCAAAGGAAATGCATTGGATGTGAAACTGTACATTGAAAACTCTAGCACTCAAATACCATGACCTGAAGTAAATACTGTTGCAAACAAGCTTAAGATGTATTATTATAGATGAATAACATTTGAATAAATCTCAATAAATGAAAGCTTTATTTAAAATGATGTTTGATATTAATATTTAATCAAATGTTGTCCCATTATGCAGCTTTCAGACACTTTGAGCTTCTTGTTTGTTTCCTCCACTGACAAAACTAAATGGTGTCCCTTTAGTGTAAAACCCTGTGCAGGAGTTACTTCAAGCTAACAGCAGTTATAAAGAGTCACTCAGACTCCTGGGGGGCCTTGTTGTTTAAGATGCTGACTGTGTTATCACTATTTGAGTCTGGCTGCATTAGGAGCTTTCATATCACCTCTCTACTGTCAATGTGATGAGAAGGCGTATAAAAAGCATGATACTTTTAAGGACATTTTGCATGTCAAGTCGACGCATTTTAAGCTTTTTGCGTATCATTAAACGACCACACAGACACACACACACACACACACACACACACACACACACACACACACACACACACACACACACACACACACACACACACAAACAATTCAACCAACAATCCAAAACACAAACATATTCAGTCTACAAAGTTTTTTAACAGAGAAAGCAGCAAATCCTCACATTAGATTTAGGAGCAACTGTCTTTCTGATTTTAAGTTAAAAGCAGCTTTGTTTTTAAATGGTGTCACAAAAAGTTTGGACACAAAAAAAAAAAAGCTAAAAGAATAAGAACAAAACAAAACTAGGCAAATTCTTCATGGCTGCCAAGAACTTAAATCAAAACAGAAGTAGCCTAAAAGTGTATTGGTGCTAAGAAATGGTAATTATAACAAAAAGAAGAAAAAGAATTGTAAAAACGTAAAATGTCTTAAATGTTTTTCCTTAGTTGCACGGCAGGTGCAATGTTCTTTTAAATAATAGTGAAATTAAGTTTCTACAACCCTGATAGCAGCTAAAATCACTACTTTGTATAATATCAATGTATGAAATAAATGTGAAAAGTTTCACTGGATGAACATCGATGAACCAGAGAATAATCAGCTGAATCTGCAGCTTCCCTGAAGCTTTATAGTGAGTTTCAGCTCATTGTTTATCTGTCCGGTCCAGCCACAACTTTACTGTTCTGTTTCACTCTCAGCGCTCAAAAAACAAATGCACACCCCTGTTCAGCAGCAAACAGACACAGTTAGAGACGAGCAAGTGAACATAGTGACACATTTAGCAGATATATAGACACATATTTCTTCAGGACTTGGTCTAGACCACATGTGTCAAACTCAAATCCGGCCCCTTGCAAATTTTGATCCGGCCCGCATATCAATTTAGGTTCACAGCAAATTTTGGCCCGACTAGTTGTGCACCACACCAAAGAAATGAGGAAACTGTTTTTCATACTGTAATTATGCGACACTGCCATGCAGAATTTCACAGATTTGTTGACTTTGAGACTTCCCCACAGAAGCAGAGTTTTTTTAATATTCAGGCTGCGAAACAGGTTGTGGTGAGTCGGCTGGGTTTTTCATGACTTGCTAAATTCTACGATGGCTGAGAAACTTTTTTGCTGACTTTTACTAACTGTATGGGAGAAAGCTAAATGAGACATGCAATAATACAAAGTTAACTGATTTTTTTTGTTAAATAAAAGCATGTCAATAAACTCAACATGTCTGGCCCTTATTGTGATCGTCATTTCCAGTGTGGCCCTTAGTGAAATTGAGTTTGACACCCCTGGTCTAGACCAAAACCAGCTAAAAGAGAGAGAATATTGTTGACTATCCTTCATCAGGTGGACACTAACACAATACTTCTAATTAATTAATCCTAATGGGGTTTGCTAGCAACAACTGATGTTGGTTTTCACAACTTGTTCCTGCTGAAAAGAAGTGGATAAAAACAGAAGTTACTGCTGGTTTAATTTAAAAGTGGACTGGGGATCTTTTGCAACAATTAAATTGACTTGAAAATGAGCTTCAGGGGGTTTAAGTTTAAAGTGAAGGAGTTATCTTTATTTGTGAAAGAAGCTATTTTATATAAACATGTTCTGCAAGTTCTCTCTTCTGGCAGCAAACATAGCATATTTGTACAAAGAAGTATTCATTTGGTTGAGAGTAGCTTGTTGGTTTCTGAGAAACCGTCACCTCCACTACTCACCCTTCCGGTCTGGCGGGCCAATCATAGCTGGCCGGCTCTGGTGGAAACCCTGAGTGTTTCCTGAGTTTTTTTTTTGTTTTTGTTTTCCCTGACAGATGCCTGCTCCAGCCAATCACGACGCGAGCTGAGAGAATCTGAGGGATCTTTTTCACCTGGACCAATGAGAGCGCCAGCTGAGAGAAGGTGACCTTTTATGGACAACGCGAGCAGTCCCGCGTGCGCGAATAAAAACCGGCGCTGTTTGGCTCGAGATGCAGCATTCTCCAGCACAGCTGTGACAGATAAACACCCGCAAGACTTCACCGCCAGACACACCCGAGACTCACCTGCACAGGTAAGCGCTGTTTCTGACAGGTTTAAAGTTAAGTTTTTTTTTTTGTTTTTTTTAGTGAAACATCTCTAAACTAAACTGCTACAGTTGGGTCTTATTAAAAGATGTGTTGATCAAGACTCAACACACAATCACTTCAGGTGTGGGACAGGCAGGTGATGACCAGCATCGCGGACATTTTAAACTCCTTTTACTCTGCTTTAGAAATGAAGTTGTCAGTTTTATCCAGCCCTCTGAACTAAGTTCTCATCCGTTAGTTATTTTTCAGTGTTAATTGGGCTTTCTGACCGGGTCAAAATACTGCAAGTACTTCTCTAAGGTATCTGGACACAAACTGCCCTGGTTCCGTTAAAGAGAATTTAATCTAATGTGGATGCCATCAGCGTGTCATTGACAAGATCTCTGCAAGTTGTTGACTCTCAGTCAGAATTTCCCGGCAGCTAAAACTGCAGTTTAAAAAGACCATTAATAAAATAAAAGTTAATTACGAACTGTGGAGCATGTAGGCTAAGTGTAACTGGAGACCGATGAGCAGTAACCAAAGAAACTTAAACACTTTAAGGATAGTTCTTCCTTTTTTGAAGTTACTTTGTTTTTAAAAACATTTAGTTTAAAAAGCGGAAAGTCATTGTATAGTCTACTTTTTTTTTCTTTTATTAGTTATTAGTATTTTAAAATTTTAGTTATGTAACTTTCAGTAGATCTATAAGTTGTATGTCCAAATAAGCGTTTCTCCTTTCTGCATCTCACACTTCCTGTTATAGACTCAAAACAAAACCTCCTGAATTATAATTAATGTATTTATTGCTCAGTAACCGCCTGTGTGCTGTCATTTACTTTGACTCCTCTCACATGCGGTCATTAAAGGGTGCAGTTAAAGTATAAAGGCCTAATATACAGAATATTGCCTCAAAGAGTGTCTGGAGTTTTCTATGTTCTGCCTGAACTTGTTTAAAATGTCCTAAAGTGATGGGACAAAAGGTCAAGAGTTTATCAGGTTGGACGACTTAGAGCCCCATGTCTAAAACATGAGTCATTCTAATGAGGGACGGCTGTAAAATCTTACATTTTTGTCTGAGGCAATTTAACCTCAAGAGGTACCCTGCAGTGAATCCACCTATTACACAAACAAATCTGTGCTGAAAAGTTTATGCAACTTCTTTACTCACCATGCCGGCAGGTGTTTCATCACTAAGATGCGCGCCTGATTTTGTAACCGTGGACAAGTTTCAAAAGTGAGTGAGCTGGCAGGAAGAGATGAAATAACCTTGCAGCTAATTTCGGACACTTTCTCAAAACTTTACTGATAAAATGGTTTACGGACACCGCAAAAAAAAAAAAAAAAAAAAAAAGCCAAAGCTATTGTGTTATGAGAGAAAACAAGCAGCAGGTTTCATTAATCTAAATGTTTCATTTTCAGCCATGGAAGACGACGTTGCAGCCCTCGTTGTTGACAATGGCTCCGGCATGTGTAAGGCCGGTTTCGCCGGAGACGATGCTCCTCGCGCCGTCTTCCCCTCAATCGTCGGTCGCCCTAGACATCAGGTAGGCCTACCAACATCGCATGAACATCACCTGTGTGTCATGACTATACAATCTAATCAGCAGGTGAATGCAGTGTAACAAGTGACAGTAACTGGGTGTTTGTGTATGTGTGCAGGGTGTGATGGTGGGAATGGGACAGAAGGACAGCTACGTGGGAGACGAGGCCCAGAGCAAGAGAGGCATCCTGACCCTGAAGTACCCCATCGAGCACGGCATCGTCACCAACTGGGATGACATGGAGAAGGTGAGATCATGTTTACTAGAGTTTCACATCTGGAGCTCAGATCAACATCGGTCATTGGAGGTTCAGACAGTCTTGTTACTGTTTGGCCTCTTGTCTGTGCTGCTGTTCAAACTAAAACCACTGCACAGAAAATTGCATGTGAAATTAGTAGGACATCCTTTTTTTTTATTTATTTTTTTAGAATCGGTATCCTTTTTTGCAGGACTTTCATAGGTATTATGTAGCAAGTATCAAAAGTTATAGTAATGCTGATATTGAATTAGGTGCAATTTTCTGCTGGATATATTAATCTATAATCAATTATTTCCATTAATCAAACAAACATGTGGTGGAGTAATATGTACAGTATCTCTTCCTACACTGTAGGATATTGTATCATTCAATGGAATTATTAGTAAATTAAGTACCTCAAAATGTATTTGGGGGGGGAAAAAAAATCACAAAGTGGAAGCTGCCCTCAGCCACAGTTTTGACTCATCCTGGTTTTTATTTGAACACTTGTTATACAGTAATGCAACAAGCTTTTATAATTGTCTGTCAAACTAAGCCGCTGTTCTGTCCAAACAGATCTGGCATCACACCTTCTACAACGAGCTCCGTGTTGCCCCAGAGGAGCATCCCGTCCTGCTGACCGAAGCTCCACTCAACCCCAAGGCCAACAGGGAGAAGATGACCCAGGTGTGTTCATGTGCTCTTTAAAATCCGTTGAGACTCTGAACGTATTCTGAGACTATCGTACTGGGGAATGAGCTACAGGGTTTTTGTTCTTCAGTTGTCCTGGCTTGACAGTGACACCTGTTGTCTTTTCTCTTTGGTCCAGATCATGTTCGAGACGTTCAACTGTCCTGCCATGTATGTGGCCATCCAGGCCGTCCTATCACTTTACGCCTCCGGTCGTACCACAGGTGAGAACTCAGATGCAAGCATGTCTCTCTAAGCTAACCTGGAACATCCTAAAACCTTTAATGTCTCAAAATGACAGGACAGTGGGTTTAGTAGTTAATTTTCTTGGAATATCTGTTTTCCATGAGAGGAAAAAACATAGTATTGGACAAGGTTGCTGATAAGTGACTTAAAAAGTTTCTTTTTTTGTGTTTTCTATCTTGCAGGTATTGTGATGGACTCCGGTGACGGTGTCAGCCACACTGTGCCCATCTATGAGGGTTATGCTCTGCCTCACGCCATCCTGCGTCTGGACCTGGCTGGCAGAGATCTGACCGACTATCTGATGAAGATCCTCACAGAGCGAGGCTACAGCTTCACCACCACCGGTATGGGTTTCGCTCAAATTGTATAGACTAAATTTGTAATTTAACTTTCTTTACAAAAACAAAGTGTAACCTCAGAAGATTCTACTTTCATTTTGTAACCCAAAATATTTTCACTCTTGAACTCCAGCCGAGCGTGAGATCGTGCGTGACATCAAGGAGAAGCTGTGCTACGTGGCTCTGGACTTTGAGCAGGAGATGCAGACCGCTTCAGCCTCTTCCACCCTGGAGAAGAGCTACGAGCTTCCTGACGGACAGGTCATCACTATCGGCAACGAGAGGTTCCGTTGCCCCGAGACGCTCTTCCAGCCTTCATTTATCGGTGGGTATTGAGTTTTAACAATCGGACCGTATCTCTACAGAAAATGATAAAAAAATAAAAAACTCATACTGACTAGTGCTTGGAAAATGACCCTTTATCACAAAGTATGTTTGCAAAAATTCATAATATCAGGAGGGACACTTGCCTCCTGATATTGCTTCCTTGAGTTCTTGGTCAATCTTGAGGAATATTTATCTTTAATTCTTTCCTTCTTGAAGCAAATTCGATCAACATCAGATTCACAAAGTCCCATCAGACAGTCAAATATCTTGTTCTGATAAATCTGAGCCTTAGGACTTAATATTTTGACCAATCACTATGATCTTTTACAGAATTTCTGAGCACTTCTCAGGAAGTTAATGATCTCCGCTGCCATCAGGTGCCGTCCGTATTGGTTTGGTTCGTTTCTGGTCTTGTAGGAGCATCAACATTATAGTTTAATTGGTCACTAACTCTTGTTCTGTCCATGTGTTCAGGAATGGAGTCTGCCGGCATCCACGAGACGACCTACAACAGCATCATGAAGTGCGACGTGGACATCCGTAAGGACCTGTATGCGAACACCGTGCTCTCCGGTGGCACCACCATGTACCCTGGCATCGCTGACCGCATGCAGAAGGAGATCTCTGCCCTGGCCCCACCCACTATGAAAATCAAGGTATAGTTACAATATCAAATAAATCTCGGGAATATTCTATTTTCCATGGGTTATATGGCTGCATCTATAATAAAACCTTTGCAATGTTCAGTCCCAAAATATATTACTCCATCACTCCCTGTCTTACCTGTTCTCTCCCCTCCAGATCATCGCTCCCCCAGAGAGGAAGTACTCGGTCTGGATCGGCGGCTCCATCCTGGCCTCCCTCTCCACCTTCCAGCAGATGTGGATCAGCAAGCAGGAGTACGATGAGTCTGGCCCCTCCATCGTCCACCGCAAGTGCTTCTAGAAAGATCCCGGTCCTCCTCTGCCCTGGCAAAACCGTTCCATCCAACTAGAACTGTCTCTGGTTAAACGTGTTAACAGACTGAAAGATGCCACACAAGATGAATCAAGCGACTGCAACTGTACACTTTTAATGTCTCGGCTCGGCAGATCCTCAGCAACTCTCAGAACCTCCTACAAACAGTTTCTGAACATGTTCCTTAAACTCCACTCGCAGCTTTCACTCTGCTGGTGTTAACTACTGATGGTCAAAACAACAGTATTATCACTGAACCTCTTTTTCTACCCGTGTTGAGCTGTATCTATGTTCAACAGCAATGTTTACGGAGCAATAAAATGCCGTTGTTTATGTTTACAGCTTCTCTAATGTCATTGAGTTCACACATTTTAAATGGTTTTGTGCAAGTTCCTGATCACTAGATGCTTTACATCAAAGCACGTGAGGATTTTTACACAAGTGACATGTCCCCTCACGTTTACACCTCTGTTAGATTTACATACTAACAGCTTCTCATTGTCCAGCTGCAATGAAATGAGAGGAGGTGATTAATGTCATACTTATCTGGATCACTTTCAGTTATTTGTACATTCACAACTTTTTTTTTTTTTTTTTTTTTTTTTTTTTTTTTTAAGAGCAGCAATGAGTGTGGACTTTCTTTATCCAGGGTTTCATATCTCAGAGCTACAAAGAGGCAAATCCCCTCTAATATTTGTACCTGCAGACACATCATACTTAAGTTTCTAAAGGACATTTGCTAAGAGGACATGGTTTTTAGTGATATTCTCCTAAAATATGGTGGACCAAAATAGAATGCAAGGACAGCACTTGTAAAGAGGCATACACAATTATATGCATATAGTATAATCAACTGTTTTACAACATTCCTAGCAATTTAGTTGCATGGTAAAGTATTGAATCTTGGTATAATAACCAAATGTGATTTAGTTAATACAATGTACATTAATTTGGAAAGCCTGACAACTGGCTCCATAACATAAATGCAGGAAATTTTGGCAAAGCTATACCATTTTGTTTTCACAATAAATGGTAACATTTAAAGTAAATATAATTGTGAGACATTAAAGTAAGTTGCTGTAGTTTGTGTGAATAGTGCCACCATGTAGCAATTTACAAATGTTCCTTCAGTCCTGATCTAGTGTAAAAGCAATTTTATATTTTCCTTCCTGTGCTCCAAATACAGCATCTATGAATTTGGTCACAACCTTTTCCCCCTGCATACTTTGATATTTTGATGTATTTTGCCATTTCTAAAGATTTTTTAATCACTTATTTGTCTAACCATGCCCCAGAGCCAAGAGGGTTATAATGTAAGACATGTTACTGCAACATCCCTGATTTAACTCCAGCGGATGCTTCTTGATGCAAGGCTCCTAACAAAAAATGCAACAAATACCTAAAGAAAACATTAAAATAGAAATGTCATACCTGAAGTAATTAATTCAATTATTGTAATAGAGCATGATTACCCATGAACCATCAAAATAAGTTTTTGGTCTTTAAGGACAAAACCAGTTCTTCCATTAAGGATAACGGTAGCAGAAACATAATTTCATGTAATCTTTTTATGTGTGAAGTCATATGATCATCTGGACCGACACCTGCATAAAGACAGTGAGGCAGCTTTACACCAACTAATGGACTGCAGGAGTTGTGCCAAAATACTCCGGCCTGCCAATGGAGCAGTTGTAAATTGGCAGCCATGCTGCACATCACACTAATTATTTTAAAAATTCCAGTTGTTCTTGCTAAACCTGCAATAAATGTAGTATTGACCTGAAATGTCAAAACTTCAAATAACTTTATGTATTAGTGCACTCTAATTCACACCTGAAACATATTTAATGAACACAGACAGAAGACAGATCCATAGAAACATCTAGTTGCTCTTTAAAAATTTTGGGACAGAGCCAACAAGTTGCTTAAAAATAGATAGTTTCAAGTGAATGTCTTCAGCAAACTGATCTGTTCAGTCCTCCTCTTCTTCATCACCACCACCATCTGGTTTGCATTTGTCTGAATGAAACTCACCTATTCTCATGTTAAGCTGCACAATGTGGGCCCAGGACATCGGTGTTAACCTGCTGCCTTCACTAATGCTAATCACAATCCTGACGTCAAACCCGACTGTCCACATTCTAGACAATCCGACTGGAGCTGAGTGTAAGAAAAAAACTCAAATAAGGAAAAACAACATTCAATTCTGTTATTTTCACAGGATAACAACTGACTACTTCCACTACTCGCAATGTCTCTTATTGACTTAAAATATGGATGTGTTGCACATTTCCTTTTTCACAATAACAAGGACTATGTGAACATGTAGATTTATTTTGATGTGAATAGTTGGTCAATATTTATATTTAATTATACACACATTTCACCTAGAAAAAAATTATACAAAGTGCATTTTATCAGAACTGTGAAGGTGTCAAATATAAGAGCTCATTATAGAACAGTGACACAACTTTTTGAATGACAAAATTGCAAAAAAACAATTACTATACAATGGGATATGCATATTTTTCCCTTTTTAACCAGAACATATAGAAGATCAACTTTGACTCAAATAACCACTCGTTACAACCAAGGTGTGCAGCAAAGCATTTGTGACACCACAACACGCACAACCTTGAGGCAGATGGGCTACACCAGCAGAAGACCCCACCGGGTACCACTCATCTCCACTAAAAATAGGAAAATGAGGCTACAATTTGCATGAGCTCACCAAAATTGGACAGTTGAAGACTATAAAAATGTTGCCTGGTCTGATGAGTCTCAATTTCTGTTGAGACATTCAGATGGTAGAGTTAGAATTTGGTGTAAAAAGAATGAGAACATGGATCTGTCATGCCTTGTTACCACTGTGCAGGCTGGTGGTGGTGGCGTAATGGTGTGGGGGATGTTTTCTTGGTACACTTTAGGCCCCTTAGTTCCAATTGGGCATCGTTTAAATGCCACAGCCTACCTGAGCATTGTTTCTGACCATGACCACCACGTACCATCCTCTGATGGCTACTTCCAGCAGGATAATGCACTATGTCACAAAGCTTGATTCATTTCAAATTGGTTTCTTGAACATGACAATGAGTTCACTGTCCTAAAATGGCCCCCACAGTCACCAGATCTCAACCCAATAGAACATCTTTGTGATGTGGTGGAACGGGAGCTTTGTGCGCTGGATGTGCATCCCACAAATCTCCATCAACTGCAAGATGCTATCCTATCAATATGGGCCAACATTTCTAAAGAATGCTTCCAGCACCTTGTTGAATCAATGCCACAAAGAATTAAGGCAGTTCTGAAGGCGAAAGGGGCTCAAACACTGCATTACTAAGGTGTTCCTAATAATCCTTTAGGTGAGTAATACTTGTGCTGTACAAAACAGGTAAGAACATAGATTACTTCCAGCAACACAAATGTCTCCAAACAACCCCTGAGATGTTTTACTAACATGCAGCCCAGAGAAGCATCTTCCAGCTTTAAACAAGTATTACTATTAAAGGTGACAATATCTATAAATATAGGAGTTTGTAAATGAATGTGTTTAAAAGGAACAATCAAAGATGAGTAACAATAAAACAGACTTAATAAATAATACACAGTGGATTAGCCAAACGTTTAACAACTCACTTAGGAGGACTTCTTTGACATTTTAGTAAATTATCTTATTTGCACAGCTTTCAATTCTAATTACAGTCTGTTCAATACAGATCTATTTTAGCGATACGATAGTTAGCTTAACACAAAGACTGGAAGCAAGGGGAAACTGTTAGCCTAGCTCCATCAAATAACTTTAAAACTCTAATTTATGCATATGTAGTATGCAGACATAGAAAATAAAACAGCAGTAGCTGACAATTTTAAAATATTTACTGACCAACAAAAGCTGCATATTAAGAGTCCTGTCTTTAAACTGGACTATTCGGCTTCGCCATGTTTCGTAATTTAAAACAAGTCCACCTTACATTTGGATGGCTTGTGACTAGCTTGGTAGCTAACTAGCTAAAAAGACAGTCTGTAGTATCTTGAGGGAGTGTTTTTTTGAGTTTTGATTACAGCCAGTGCTTCCGGTCTTTCTAAGCTAAAGCTAAACACGCATAGAGATAAAAAGGTATATAGATTTTCTCATCGAACTCTGAATTCCCCACATCTGTTTTAGTGTCAGTCATGATACAGAGTCAAAACTTAAGGTGTCTTTATAAACCACAACAGTTATTTTTAGTAAATATACACATATTAATAGTAAGCCCCTTTCACACATGCACTGCAACCCTGAACTTATCTAGACACTACCCGGAGGAGCTGTAAGCCCATGTGAAAATGCAAATGTCCGAATCAGTTTGACCAGACATTAAACAGACTTTACCATGCAGCCAGGGACGGACTGACAATCTGTGCGTTCTGGAAAAGTCCAGACATCCAGACGGCACAAAACAAGTCTAATAAAGCGATATTAACAGCCAATAGCAGGGGGCGCTAATACGATCACTTACTGTAGGCTATATGCTACGTGTAAAAGAAACTGAGGAAGAAGAGTAGGCCTACTAGTCTGGCTATCACCATTGACAGTCTGGTCATGATGAGGGACAGGAAGCAGAGTTAATTTCACATCAGCAAGAGGTACTGGTAAGTGCTAGGAGCAGGACACATTATAATAGCTGGCTGCCTTTATCCCTAGCTTAGCGAATTGCATAGTCAGCTATCAAAATGGGTGTGCATCATGATTATGAAAATTATAGTGCCATTTAGTGCTGTCAAACTTAAAGTGTTGAATAATTTCTGTTAGGTTACTTTGAAACATTAAACGCGTTAGAAATAAATCGCGGGTTGACCGCGATTTCACTCCGTTGTATATGAGAGGTTGTAGTGAGCTCACTTTTGCTGCCAGGCTGAAGACTGCCAGGCTGAAGACTATGGTATTGTATAATAAGAATATGTTCTTAAAATTGTACAATCCTCCCAAATTATAGTCCCAGTTTACTGGACAACACAAATTGTGTGCTAAGAATGCCAAATACAATGCAAACATGATCTGTATTGTTAAAGAATATAAAAAAACCTAAACTAAAATAAATCAAGGTGCATTGGTCAACTATAGAAATGTACAGCATTGTATGTATTGCCCTTAGTAACAGACTTCATTTAAAACACATTTGAAATTTTATCAGCCTTTTCTTATCATCTCAACAGCTGCCGTAATATATCCATCAAACTTCTAACAACAATATGAACAGCAGTACATACAGCAGTATAACAGTAACAATGACTGTCACATGAATAATTATTAAAAAAATAATAATGGTCATAACTTTAAATAATAAAAGTACTGGTACAGCATGCACCTGTTGTATTTTAATCCAGGCTGATAACAATAGGGTAAAACCACTGCTGAGTGATCAGAAATTAGGATTAAATAAATCCTGGCTGTTAGACTGGTCAGGAGCAGGCTAGCTGCACAGAATAAATCTCCATGGTGATTTATGTGCCTCCATTTTCGTGAAACCGAGTCAAGGCTAAATTCATCCAGGATAACTGGAATATCCTGGCTTAATCCCTTATCTTGGTTTTGTGAAACAAACAAAGATGATGTTTCTATGATGGGGCTGGCGCATTATTGGAAAAATATAAACATCTGAGGGCAGGGTTCAAAATTAACTTTTCGTCCACCAGTCAAATGGCTAGTGAATTTTTAAATTTGACCAGCCACTCAATAGACTACCATTGTTTTTTTTGGCTAGTAAGTGAAGCAAATCTACCAACCACCAGCATTTGGTGTGTAGATCGGGCTAATTTTGAACCCTGTCTGTGAAGAATGAGAGTGATTTACATGAAGACGCCAATGTGAATGTCTTAATGGAGAGACAACAAGATTCGGGAAGTTCTGTCGGTAAGGGCGGACACCACAATTGTCAAAAAATGTAAGGAACGGAACTAGCCAGGTGCCACCCCTGGACTAGATCAAACAGATTATTTACAGTAAGTAAGAATGCGCCTCAAAGGAAAAATCTCCTGTTGGGTGCTACATGTGTAAAAGGAAAACTCAAGACATTGTCCAGAGTTCATTTGAGACAACGGCTTTACAGTCACATAG
Source organism: Perca flavescens (assembly GCF_004354835.1). Lineage (NCBI taxonomy): Eukaryota > Metazoa > Chordata > Actinopteri > Perciformes > Percidae > Perca > Perca flavescens. The sequence goes on from NC_041335.1 coordinate 13,928,105, forward strand.
TGAACTGGGGTTTGAGAAAACCTACATAACATCCAGAGAACTGAATTAGTAGCCATATCATTTGATTTTTAGTCAGAACTTCCCATTTCTACACACTTCAACGGACAATTTTTTTTTGTGTGTGTATGAGTCATATGGCTGTATTAATGTCTTTTCCCTGTGTGTCGATTAAATTTTTTTCTGAATAACGTTGTGTAATCTGAAGATGGAGACACTGATCTGTAATGTAGTCAATAAATGTAAACCTGCCACCTTTGTCGTAGGGCTGTCTGCAGTTTGTGAATTTCTAACTCAGAAATATATAACATAATAGAAACAACAGAAACAACAGCAGCACAACCACAGCAAATGTCCATTTTCTTCTCTTATGATGGTACTCTTCTTGGAGCTTCCGGAGGCTGGTTTTCCCCTCCTCTAGGCTTTGTTTATCCTCTTGACGTATTCGTTCCCAGGTCTCCTTTCTTTCCTTATCCCAGGCATCTCGATCTCTCTTTGTCTCTTTTCTAAACTGGTCCAGCTTCCTCTCAGCGTTTTCCTTTAGCTCTCTTTCTAACTGAACGGTTTTCTCTGAAGCTTCCAATTTTCTTCTCCATTCCTGTCGCATAGTTTCTTCTTGCTTTTTGCGTCTCCTCTCCTCTTCCTCCCGTTCTTTCTTTCTCTTCTCACGCTCCTTGTTGATGCATTCGTCTTTTTCCTGTAGCTGTTTTTCTCTCAGTTTCCTCTCCTCTTCTTTGATTTTGCTTTTCTGTGTTTTCAAGTCTTCCGCGTGTTTTCTCCGGAGGTCCTCATCCTTTCTCTTCATCTCTTCTTCCTTCTCTTTCAAGATCTTCTGCACTTGCATTTGTATGCATCCCTCTGTGTCGTCAGACATCTCATTGTTGTAGCAGCCGCCATTTTCCTTCACCATGGTCTCGATATTGGTCAGCAGCTCTCTGACTTGTGTGCGGTTTGTGTCATCTTTGTTGTTGAAGACCTGGTATCTCCCTCCACAGTCATTGATGAGTTTTTTGACAAAGCCATCACAGTTTTCGACATAACTCTCAAATAACTGATCCTCCAGATCATCTCCTCTGGTGAATATAATGATGATGAAATCTTCAGACTTCTTGCCAAAATATTTCTTGATCAGTTCCACAGAGTCTTTTTCCTCTTGTGTGAAGTTCCCGATCTGCAGCACCAGTAAGAACACATGAGGTCCGGGAGACAACATGCTGATGCATTTTTGAATCTCCTGCTGACCTTCATCATCAGACAAAGTCTTATCAAACAAGTCGGGGGTGTTCACGACAACAACTGGCCGTCCATCAATCTCTCCCGTTGCTTTCTTACAAGACTTGGTTGCTGGCTTCGGTGTGATTCTGGGTTTGAAGTGCTTTTTGCCCAAAATGGTGTTTGCTGTTGCACTCTTCCCACTGCCAGTCTTCCCAATCAGCACCATTCTGAGACACTCTCTGCTCTGACTCTCACCATCACCTCCTATGGCCGTCTTTTGTTTCACATCCTGCAGCTCAGCTTCAAGTCTTGAAACCTTCTCCATCTGAGCCTTGGTGAATATGTCCTTTGTGAAGCATTGGGATCCTTCAACTCTCGTCTTTTCCACAGCATCCAACAGCTCTGGGATCTGCTGCTGGTCCTTGATGTTGAGAACAACATATCTTCCTCCACAGCTCTGACAGAGCTCCTGGATGCCATTGTCTTTCTTTAGAAACTTAACAACAGCTGGAGCTTTAGGATCTGACTCCACAGTGAACAGAATCATGGTGAAGTCATTGACTCGAGAGCTGAAAGTGTTCTGGATGGTCTCTAACTCTCCCTTGTCTTCATCAGTGAGGGGACCCACAGGTAGGACCAGGATGAAGGCATGGACACCCTCAGGATCACAGAGGGAGATACACCTGAATGATTCCTCCATCACTTTCTCCTGACCTTCTCCATACAAGGCAGGCAGCTCCACCAGGGACACCCGACGTCCACACACCTCTCCCTGATGTTTAACACACTCTGATGGGTTGGAGACTGAATGAAGCTCTGTCTGTCCTAAAATGGCCTTGGCTGCTGAAGTCTTCCCTGCTCCTCTCCTCCCACACAGAACCAGGTTTAAAGCTGGTCTGATGTGTCCAGATGTTGGTGTCATGATCAAACCTGCATCCTCAAATACATCACAGCTCACATGCGCTCCTTTGTATTCCGTTGCAGTTTGATTTAAACGTGTTAACAGCTCTGAAAGTTCAAGGTTGTTCTGGTTCAAGTATCTGTATCTACACATTTTGATCATGTCTTTTAATGACTGGTCTGGTTCATCTTTGTCTTTGAAAGCTGCGCTATCCTCTCTGGGTGTTGATATCAGTATCAATGAATGGTCAAATGATTGATTGATGATTGATAAGAGTTTCAAGACTCGGCAGAGCTTCACTTTGTGTTTCTCAGTGAAGTCTTCAGGCTGTAGAACCAGCAGGAACACATGAGGGCCAGGATCAGAGAGTCTCACACAGTTTTCTACATGTTCTGTCAGTTTGTTTTCAGAGATGTTGGTGTGCAGCAGATCTGGAGTGTTGATCAGAACGATCCCTTTCTCCTTTAACCGTCCTCTTTCTCTCAGACAGCAGTCCGGTTCTTCCTCAGTGTTGAACACAGTCTCTCCCAGTATGAAGTTCCCCACTGAACTCCTCTCAGACCAGCTGTTCCCCAGCAGAACAACCCTCAGCTCAGACACTGAAAAGAAAACACTGAATTAGAATGATGAACTAGCACTGAACCTGATACAAGACCAATCTAACAGGATTATGATGAAACATAACTCTAACTGGTGGACCAGCAAAAAAACTGTCAGCCATCTAGACCTTGGACTCAACGCTGAGCTGTGTTGTCAAACAGAAGTCTCTACCCTTACATTACAGGCCTATCTCCAAGTTACTTATAGCAACAGCCAAAGTTATAGAAAGGAGTTGCTAAGCAGCATAAAACTGTATTCAACAAGCATATAATTTTGGACAGGTTTCAGTCTGGCTTCCATAGGAGGACTCAAAAGTCTCAAATTATATTTTTGACACATGGTGATGCAGGAGAGTATTTTCTGTTTGGTACTGTTGCATCTCAGTGCAGCTTTTGCCGCTGTGAACCACAGTTTCCTAATCAACAGATGTAGGCAGTGGGTGCGTATCTCTGGGTCAGTCCTGCAGTGGTCCTCCTCCTACCTCTCTGATAGGAGTGGATGTTGGCAATAATGCCTCTTCATCTGAAACCTTTTGTGTTGTTCCCCAAAATCCTGTCCCTGGGCCCTTTTGTTTGCCTTGTGTATGCATCCCCTTGGCGAGATAATAAGACACTTTAAAATGTATCTGCTACCACTGCTACACAGATGATATTCAACTATACACCATCTCATTTAATCCTCCAAATGTAGCAAAATTGTCAGTTTTAAATAACTGCCTAAACTTTGACACTCACTTGGATTGTAGATAATTCCCTACTTACTACTTGGTCTCGGCCCTCTTCCGTTAATTCTTTCCTACGAAATTAAGTGTCACTATGGACCAGGCTCTGACTGATGATTTTCTGCATGTCTCTCTCTTTCTCACCTACCTGTCCTGTCCATTAAAGGCGGAAAAGCCTTTAAATATATCTTAAAAAAATAAATAATAATAAATAAACATTTTCTAGTCCCATTGGTTAAACTAAATGTTTGTGTGTTTTCAACCACACAAAAAATGTGTTGATTTTATTTTATTTATGTTATTTTTTTAAAGAACAGATTTGATTACAATGCATAGCCGATTTCATACGTGGTTAAAAAACATTTATTGTCCATAGTGATTTATGGGCACTAAAAAATGTGTCATTTGTATCTGAAAGTGAGCTCATTTATGGGCTTCACCTGCAAATATGCTGCAGTTTTGTGGGTTTAGTAGCACAGCTGCTGAAGTAGTTGCTGCTCTGACAACAGCTCCAGACAAACTGAAGAATAACTACCATAACACTTAACAAGTCCGATCAGTTTTTACTCACTGGAAGGGGGAAGAATGGGACAGCTGCTGCTGTGGCTCAGACATCTCACAAACTTTCCTTCTGTAAGAAACCAGAAAAATAACATTTCAGAAAATCAAACCTCAGTCAACTCAACAGTTCAGATTTCTTTTTAATGTTGAATCAGTAGGAAAAATGACAGACAGTTGCAATATTATTATTGATATTCAAATGATGTTCAATGTATTAAACATGTATTGTGTTTGTCATATTAAAAAAGGCATGTGATACAGTTTGACTTTGTGCCACAACAAACATTATATTCTTTCAATTCTGTGCCCAATGTCCAAACTCTTCCACTGATGTGTAAATAACAGTAGGTTAACTATGATCTGCATTATTTATCTTAGCTGTTAGCATTTGTAGAATTTGTTTGCACTTTAAGTTAAACCATATGGTTAATATTAACACCACAGAGGTACGACCATAGCAATGGAATAAACATACATACATTTTATTTCTATGGGTAGGACATTATGATCATCGTCTAACTTTCCACCAGAAAATGTCTAAGTATCCTTAAATATATTTCTCACATATTTGTATATTAAAAGAGTTATTTGTGGCTATTATCATTGCTGCTGTCCACAGGTTGTGATGCTAGCCCTTCCTAACATGACTACACTGTGAAAGATGGAGGATAGTAGGGGTAGTAGAATTAACTAAAACAAACTACCAGCTGCAGTTTTGTTGAACGTACCTATTCAATACTCTTTATTATTATTTTCAAAAATACTCATCTTGACAATAAATAGTGGGAGTTTGTCATTACAATGATAGGTTGTCCATTTTAGCTACATCACATCTCACTGTTCTGTAATCTGATGGAACCCAAATGATCCCGCTGACAGTTTTCAGTCTCCATTTGGCTGCTAAGCTAACGTTAGCTAAGGTTAAAGTTAAAAAGACTTCCAGACTATTAACGCTCTGGAGGTCCAGATTCACAGCTATTAATAGACACTGTAAGATAGATACTAGATACTGTTAGTTAGATAGACATATAGTTCCAAATTCACAGCTATTAACATGAGAGAAAGATAGATACTGTAGATACTGTTAGATAGAGTTTGTGTTCCCATAGATGACCCAAAAGAAAAAATACTGACACCTACTTGCCTCTAACACTGCAAGTTAGTAATTATTATTAGTGACATTAATTCAATATTGTACTGGATGTTGGATTGCTTTATTTAAGATTGTAAAGTAGGTTACAACCTGAAAGCAGTGACAGAAATGGATTAAGACATATCATCAAATATTTAATCCTGTGTCTCCATCTAGTGTTATAGATGTGATGCTAATACTGACATATGAGACAGAAACTTTTGCCTGCTAAAAGGGATTTAACATAAAATATAGTAGCTCTGAAGAAATGAATAGAGTCAATGCATATTTCTGCTGTAAATCTGACTGTACTCACCAGATGCTGCGGAAGCTGCCATACTGTCACTATGCTGGAAACAATAGAAGAAGCTCAGCTCGAGACCAACAGTTGGTTTTACAGTGGTGTGAAAAAGTGTTTGCCCCCTTCCTCATTTCCTGTTCCTTTGCATGTTTGTCACACTTAAGTGTTTCGGAACATCAAACCAATTTAAACAAAAGTCAAGGACAACACAAGTAAACACAAAATGCAATTTGTAAATGAAGGTGTTTATTATTAAAGGAGAAAAAAAATCCAAACCATCATGGCCCTGTGTGAAAAAGTGATTGCCCCCCTTGTTAAAACATACTATAACTGTGGTTGTCCACACCTGAGTTCAATTTCTCTAGCCACACCCAGGCCTGATTATTGCCACACCTGTTCACAATCAAGGCATCACTTAAATAGGAGCTGCTTGACACAGTAAGGTCCACCAGAAGATCCTTAAAAGCTACACATCATGCCGAGACAAAGAAATTCAGGAACAATTGAGAAAGAAAGTAATTGAGATCTATCAGTCTGGAAAGGGTTATAAAGCCATTTCCAAAGCTTTGGGAATCCAGGAACCACAGTGAGAGCCATTATCCACAAATGGCGAAGACATGGAACAGTGGTGAACCTTCCCAGGAGTGGCCGTCCCAAAATTACCCCAAGAGCGCAGCGACGACTCATCCAAGAGGTCACAAAAGACCCCCAACAACGTCCAAAGAACTGCAGGCCTCACTTGCCTCAGTTAAGGTCAGCGTTCATGCCTCCACCATCAGGAAAAGACTGGGCAAAAATGGCCTGCATGGCAGAGTTCCAAGGAGAAAACCACTGCTGAGCAAAAAGAACATCAAAGCTCGCCTCAATTTCTCCAGAACACATCTTGATGATCCCCAAGACTTTTGGGACAACATTCTGTTTGGAACTCTTTTGGGTGTGTGTCCAAGTATATCTGGCGTAGAAGGAACACTGCATTTCATAAAAAGAACATTATACCAACTGTAAAATATGGTGGTGGCAGTGTGATGGTCTGGGGCTGTTTTGCTGCTTCAGGACCTGGAAGACTTGCCGTGATAAAAGGAACTATGAATTCTGCTGTCTACCAAGAGATCCTGAAGGAGAATGTCCGACCATCTGTTCGTGTACTCAAGCTGAAACGAACTTGGGTTCTGCAGCAGGACAATGATCCTAAACACACCAGCAAGTCCACCACCGAATGGCTGAAGAAAAACAAAATGAAGACTTTGGAGTTAGCCAAAGTCCTGACCTGAATCTATTGAGATGTTGTGGTATGACCTTAAAAAGGCCGTTCATGCTCGAAAACCCTCTAATGTAACTGAATTAGGACAATTCTGCAAAGATTGGGCCAAAAACTGTAAAAGCCTCATTGCACGTTATCGCAAACGCTTGGTTGCAGTTGTTGCTGCTAAGGGTGGCCCAGGTTTAGGGGCAATCACTTTTTCACACAGGGCCATGATGGTTTGGATTTTTTTTCACCTTTAATGATAAACACCTTCATTTACAAATTGCATTTTGTGTTTACTTGTGTTGTCCTTGACTATTGTTTAAATTGGTTTGATGTTCCGAAACACTTAAGTGTGACAAACATGCAAAGGAACAGGAAATGAGGAAGGGGGCAAACACTTTTTCACACCACTGTATAACCCTTCAAACACAAAATAACAAAATGGTTAAAAAAGAAACCTGTCTCTAGGACACTTTTAACACGTTTGTGCTTGTTTCAGGTAGTAACATGGGTTATCTATGTTGCTATTATGTTATCTATTTACTACTGATTGACTGTGGCCTTTAGGTGTCTTAACTTTATAGTCCAATATCAGTTTTTGTTGCACAATCCTAGCCCCAGGTGTGACAGACTTTGAACGTTATCAGGCTACAATATAAATCTAGACTTGACTTCCTCCATATTCTTTTGTACAGGGAGAAACCCTAATGGGCTGCTTTCATTGTGACATGCAGGAGAAGATGTATTTGAATTATAAGTATTTACAGGGTATATTATTTCTCTGGTGTGTTATTTTTTAATGTTTCAATTTGTATGTTTCTTTTTGTGCCCATACAACAAATCAGTTGTCCCTTGATGATAGTACAGATTCTTTGATGAATCCTGTAAGGATTGATGAGGCCTGTAAGATAACTTTCCTTCAATCACTTCTGTGTTTTTAAAATCTTTGCAGGGCTTGGGGAGTAATCATCAATAATCAGTAAAACAAACAAATACATGCATGCTGCACACTTTTTACATTCTATAATAGACATAACTGACAACATTTCAACCACAGATGTTCTTCATCAAGAGAAGAAGAGTGTGAGTACATGTATAGAGAGTATATAGACAATATATGATCTCAGGATTAGACAATTAATAAATAAACTCTGAGGAATAGGCCCAGTCCTCGAATGATCTGATGATTTCTAAAGTAATAGAATCAGTATTATATTTTAAAATTTTTTCATCTTTAACATGACTTGTTTAGCTGTGTCAGTCTTATGGTATCACTTAGGCTAGCAGCAGTAATATTAAAGAATATTTTTCTCCCTCGTTTGTTTTCTCTGCGGTGGAGGTCACTTTATAGTAAAACAGAGCTTTATTGAAATGCTGTAGACTTTTAAAATCACAAACTGACCAAATGTTCAGACATATCGGTTATTCTAAAAAAAAAATTGTAAATAAAATAAGCAGATTCAGTCTGCACGTCATTTATTTCCGGTTTAAGTTTTTCCACATTGATCCGAAACATCTGTCAGTCTACCCTGCTATGTAGCCTACGAATATAATGTTAGGGATATTAATTCAGTGCTTTCTTTTTTAATTATGATTTTGTAACCGCTTTTACCGCTGTTTTACAAGCTGTCCTGTAAGAGGCCCACCCTTCCTTCACCCTACAGTAAGATGTCTGACATTCATCAACAACCAGATGAATTACTTTGTAGACGCTTGATATTATAATAATTACCTTTTTTTTTCTAATTACCAACACGGAGTGTTTGTATTTAGTTTGGTATTTACTCACCAGCGGATTGCTGCTGCGTCGTGACTCCACTCTGACGAAAGTGAAAGTAAAGAAAGTTCACAACTAAAAAGGTTTTACAACATTTAACCCCCTAACCCTTTCAACTATTCATATGTAGGCCTACTTCAAAATACTCAAAATTAGCTCAAAACATGCGCGTTTAAAAACAAAAATGAAGGGAGTCTATTTCAACCAAATCGTATCTTGATTTTGATTTCATACCTTTACTTATACAGGGATCTAAGGTTAATCCGGCTTCAATAGTTGGTGTTAGAGCTCCACCTGCTGGACAACACCGTAAAACTCACAAAAGAGGTGTAAATGTATTCCTAAAAAAGCCATGAACTGAAAGGTGATGATTGTGATGATACAGATGGTGGACAAAAAAACAGAGACACATAAAAATAGAATGACTTTGTAAGGCTGATAATCAAACTTTTCTGTCAGTTGTCGGATCACTGTTTCTTTTGGAGGCTTAGGTTTGCTGTAATGTTAAGTATATCTATCTGAAAACACAGGCTGTTTGGGATGGCTGCAGTTGTTATTAACAGCATAAAGAAACAGACATACTTTTTTAGATGATAAAGATAACATTGACATTTTTTTGTAAGAAAAAGAGAAATGTTTTTGTTGTGTGTTGAAGGTAGATGTAAGAGAGTCGTCGTGAGCAGATACTGACACTCAGGGTAGTCAAAGATGAAGTTTGGAGTGATGGACTTTTATTAATTTCTGTCCAAATTAAGGCCCACAGGCAAAAAAAAAACAATTAATAAAACCAAAATTAAAGAAAAAAAAAAAAGAAAAAAACAAATACTTTCACGAAAAACAAAATAAATTGACGTGAGAGTCAAAACTTATGCAATGATACCAAAAATACAGATACAGCTGTATATAAGTTGACTTGTGAAACTAGTCACTAGAGCCTTACACACACTTACGTCCACCCTCTTCTAGCCCCTTGAGCAACTGAAACTGACAGCCTACATAGGCCTGTAGCACACCCCTGAAATTGGAACATACCAACAACAAATAAAATACAGGGGTGGCTAAGGCGAACAGACAATAAAAGCTACAAACAGCCAACAATAATAGATCTAGTAGACTAGAAATTTACTGAAGATTTATACATGACTCACCAAAACATTTCATTAAGCCACAAAATACTTTAACAGACAAAATAATTAATTACTCAAAATTACAGTCACTTCCTGTTACCCCAGATGTAGTAACGTCATTTAAACTCGCCGATCGCGGCAAACTTTCCTTTATCAACAAAAGAGCAGACGCCGGTAAGCCACAAAGACTACCTGTTATTAGCTGGTGGGCAGATCGAGGCTTCGTGAAACAATGAAACAGTTGAAGCAAATGTGCCATATTGTGTCCATCGAGGCTTCGAAACAATCCGACACCCGTCTCAACGATGACACCTAGTGGTCACTTGCAAGTGTTGATCTGAAACAACCTTGACAACGAGCCATTAAAAAAAAAATGTATTATTGTATTTTTCTAATATGTGAAGCCTGTAGGCTACTCACTGTGCATAATGTTATTTTGGTCATGAAAAATGAATATTAATAAAAAAAATCAAGCCACAATGTCTCACTTTTTTATAGATTTTTATTCAAAAATATTAATTTCTCTGCTGTGGAAGGACTTAGCCTACTTCTTTTTTTATAGATAATTTCTCCAGCCTTTGAAAAAATCCTCTCACAAGGGACACTTGTTGCTGGCATGCAAAGATATCTTTTAGCAAGGACATACAAATGAGGAAAGATTACTGCTCTCTCTTTCCAGTAAGTTAGGGGATCATGAGTTCTGGGCAAAAAATGCATAGTTGAGGTATTTTTTCACTTCCACTGTGGCATCAGCTGTAGCATTGTGTATCATCTGGGTTTTACGGATACGATCATTCCATAAACTGTCTTGTGTTTCTACTGGTGTTGATGTTGATTATGACGGGCCTGATGTTGACATTTGTGGCTCTGAATGAAAATGAAAACGGGGCTTCCATATTTATCTATCTACCTATCTATCTATCTATCTATCTATCTATCTATCTATCTATCTATCTATCTATCTATCTATCTATGTGTCACTGTATGTATACTCTGTCTCTAGCCTATCAGTCAATGTGTAAATTTAAATGTAAGCCTAAATATAACTAAACAAATCGCACTATAAATGTCACTTTATCACCAAAAATCTGCTATCTCAAAATCAAACTCCTCTCACAAAAACCCAAGAGGTCAAGATGTATTGACTTCACTTTTATACAGATGTGTGATTATGTGGTCTGTTCCCTGTCAATCAAACTCTGATTCGGCGGACCATGCCACCTGTCGAAACACTTGTGAAACACTCCGAAGCTTCATTTAGCCGTAGTCACGTGACATGGGTGTTTTGAATCACGCTTCGAATCAGTGTTTCGAAACATCTGCGCTTCGGGATCTCGACAAAGCTTCGGAACGTCAGCTTCGCGTCAGCCATCCCTACCTGTTATACTGTTACTTTTTAAACTAAATAAACCGTAAGTTAACAAAGATGTCAGTGTTGTAAGTGTGATTCTTATAAATGATGTTTGTGACAAACTGTATGGTTTTAAACAGAATATGATGTATTGATGAATATAGCTATAGCCTTTAAATCACCGCAGTATTAGCTGTAAATTTGTGCACAAGAACGCTACTGATTACTGTGTGGAATTAGATAAATGGCAAGTTTAACAGATGATTTGAAACGGAGCATATGATACGTAACAGAGCATGTTGACATGCTAACAAAACATACACAGGCAACATTTACACTCAGTCTTTGTGAGCTAAACTAGCTAGGTAGTGCATCGCTACAGTGACGGCACCTATGCGCCCCGTCACATTGTGGAACTTTTTTTGAACCTTAAATCATACACCATATGTTAGTTTAGACTTAATAATCAGATGATAAAGACAACCCTGTTTGCCTGTTCTGTATTGTTCCATCTTAATAGTCTGTGCTAAGGAGTACAAAGATCAGCTGGAGTCTTCTGACTGTTTGACCTCAATGAGAAGAAGCTAACACTACGGTATAAAACAAATAATCATTCTTGTCGTTTCAGTTTTTAGTTCTGTTTAGTTTATTTATATAATATATAAACAAGAGGATACATTTTCATGTAAAGATCATAACAACCAAGTAAACACCTTGTAAAATCATGTCACTTATCAAAAAGAAATCAAGATGAGAAACATTTACATTTAATGACAAAACTGAATATACAACACACTAATAGATATGTCCAAAAATAAAAATGTATATTCATGCAGAAAAAATGAATTATTAAAAATCAATTAGTCTTTCTTCAAAATCTAACTGGACTTTAAACAATTTAAAATAAGTAAGTTAAATGTACTTTGGAAAACATGTGCTATAATAGTTTGGAGGAGAAAAACATTATCATATTCTGTCCAGTTTGGCTTCCTTTTTTGTTTTTGGATTGTCTTTGTCTATTTTGGAGAAGCTAGCTAACACTAATAATGCTGACAAGTAGCGTAAAAGGATGATAATGTGAGGGAAGGGAAACCTTGATAACTCAAGTGAATTTGTTCTGTGTTATGACCAAGTTATGACAGTAACTAGCCTACTGTGAAAGCTTTAGGCTAAACACAGGCAAAAAGCAGAGGTTCGGACCTGCCCCCACTGCTAAAAAGAATCCTATAGGAAACACTGACTAGGGTTTAAAAAGGCTAATGTAGAAGTTGAAGTATCAACTCAAGCTTTTTACTCAAGTTAAAGTGTCAAATTACTGGTTTCAAAACTACTTAAAGTAAAAGTAATGTAAGGGGAAAAAAATGCCATAAGGACAAAAGCTTAACCCGCCCGACAGGGGCCTATAGTGCACTACCCCACCTCCACAATTTTTTTTTTTTCTAAAGGCCATAATATGAGTAACGAGGCTATTTTTAAAATGTAAGCAGTAGAAAGTACAGATAATTGCATGAAAATGTAAGGAGTAGAAGTAAAAAGTCTGCTGTAAAATAATTACTCCAGTTAAGTATAGATACCCAAAATGTCTACTTAAGTAAGGTAACAAAGTATACTGCGTTACTTGACACCTCTGGCAAAAAGACAACCTAAGAGGCTTCATGCAACAATCCTAAATGAAGCCCTGGTAGTTTATGCAACAGGTCACTGATATTTAAGGGAGCTCTCAAAGAATCACTGCAGCAATGAGGAGTCTACTGGGAGAGCTAATCCCCCCAAGAGCACATTAAAAAAATTACATTCAAATGTACAATACCAGTGAAAAGTTTGGACACGTTTTCTCATTCACTTGAATGGGAAACTACAATAGACTAACTACGTCACGTTTTGCATCACGTGTGTAACTGGAAGTACTGCACCAGTTTCACAATAACTTTACATCTGAAGAGTTTAAAGAGTCTATTCGTCCATTGTTTATTTCTAAAGAAACACGACAATGTATAAAAGGCTCCGTTACCTTGTATCTCACGTTATGGCCCCGTAGCAGCCGTTTTTGTTAAAAATAGGCTAATGATTGTGTCATGACCACGCAACTTTCTGTTGCACAGTAGAGAAATTACTGTATATTCCGGAGAAGCTCGCAGGCAATCGGGGGGACGTGGAGGCATACAGTCAAGGCAGAAGCCCATAGACAGTACATGAAAGCATCGGAACAAAATATTTCAGCAACGTTTTGATGGATTCGAAATACTTTGGAATGATTGAGATTTCTCTTGGCACAGCCACCAGAAGACTTAACAACTTTCAGACAGGTTGCTCACGTCACATCCATTTTGTCGAGCTCAGTTGGAGGCTGCGCAGTAACGCTCAGCCATCACCAGAAAAGTGCTTCTAATAGACTTCACTGGTCTCCGTCGAAGTCTATGACGTTGATTTGTCCATTTCTTTTACTGTCTATATATAGTTAAGAGGATGGAAAAGGCCCCTGTGGGTCGGTTCGGGGGACTTGTTGGAGATGAGAGGTATTACCACAGTGCAGATTGATATTGGCACTGTGTGTGCAATAACTAGTTGGGAATAAAAAAAAACTAAGAACTGTCTTTCCCGCTAACCTTGTGATAGATGAGAAACACCTTTTTGTGTGACCTTCCAAAATAATGAAATTGCTCATGCAATCCAGCACGACTGTTGCCCCTCTGGGCTCAAAACTTTCTCTTTCAACTCATTCATTTCTTTTTCGTGTTTTTTCTGCAGTTCATCCAGGTCTCCATCTTCGGTCATGACTTTCTTTTTCAACTCCTCCATTTCTTGTTTTTGATTCTTCAGCAGTTCATCCATTCGTTCTCTCTCATTTCTTTTATTTTCTTCCAGAAGTTTCAGTTTGAATTCATCCAGTTTTTGTTCATGTTGTTTCTCTAATTTAGCCAATTCTTCCTTCTGATTTTGTTTCTGTTGGCTCAACAATTCCAGTCTCAACTCATTAATTTTCTGCTGATGTTGGAAATACAGTTCTTTCTTTCTGTTGTGATGATCTTCTTTGTTTTGGGTTGAAAGTTCCTTGTCCAAGTCTTTCATTTCTTGCCTGTGTCTTTTATTTTCTTTATCAATTAGTTCCTTCTCTTTTCTTTTGTTTTGCGCTGAAAGATCTTTTCTAATGTTACTAACCTCTTTTTGGTGTGTTTTCTGCATTGTCCTTATTTTTTTCCTGTTTTCTTTCTTTTGGGTCAGAAGAATCAGTACCAAGTTAGTCATTTCTTGCTTATGTTTGTTCTGTACATCATCCATAACTTGCTTTAGACTTTTTTCTTTGTGGGCTGAGAGAACATTCAAGCGGTTATATTCCTCCTGCTTCTCCTGCATGGCTTCCTCTTGCTGTCGCTTCAGCTCCATCACTTCCGCCAGGTTCTTTTCTATCAGAGCTGCAAAGTCCCTTTCCTTGCGCTCTCTGAATTCATTGAACTCTTCAGCTTTCTTTCTGGCCTCCTCATCATACTTCTTCTTCATGCCTTCCAGTTCTGTTTTATGGTTCTCCTCTAACTCTTTCAGCTTCTTCTCCTCTTGTTCCTGTCTGATTCGATCCTCATCGCTTCTTTTCTTTTCATAATTTTCCCTTTCATGATCATAGTTTTCTTGGAGTTTTTTCAGTTTTGTTTGCTCCTCATGTTGTCTCTGTTTATCTTCTTCTTCTCGTTTGTCCCACCATTCTTTTCTTTCCTTCTCCCACTTCTCTTTTTCTTTTCTCATCTCTTCTCTGCTCTCCTCCAGCTTTCTATCAATAGTTTCCTTAGATTCTGACTCTGATCTTATTTTTTGCTCCAAAGCATCAACTTTTTGTTCCCACTCCTGTCGTTGAGTTTCTTCCTGTTGTTTTTTCTTCCTGTCTTCTTCTTCTCTTATTTCCTCATCTTTCCTTCTCTGCTCACGTTCTTTGTTGATGTTCTCCTCCTTTTCATGAAGTTGTTTTTCTCTCAGTTTTCTCTCCTGTTCAATTTCTGCTCTCTGTTCTTCCATTCTTTTTTTCATTGCTTCCATTTCTTCTTGATATTTTCTTCCCAGTTCCTCCCTCTCTCTCTGCATCTCTTCTTCCTTCTCCTTCAGGATCTTCTCCACTTCTTTCTGTATAGCTGCTTCGGCCTCTTGCAGCATCTTATTGGTGAAGCAACTGCCTCCATTTTCCTTCACCATGGTGTCAACCTTGGTTATCAGCTCACTGACTTGTGTGTGGTTGTCTTTAGCATAGTTATTAAACACATGGTATCTTCGTCCACATTTGTCAATCATATTCTTGAATGAATCATCACATTTCTTTTCTATGTACTCGTTAATGTGCTGCTCCTCATGTTCCAGTGAATCTCCTCTTGTGAAAAGAATGATGGTGAACTTTTCAGAATTTTCCCCAAAGATTTTCTTGATGAGTTTTAATGTCTCCTTTTCCTCTGATGTAAGTCTGCCAATTTCTAACACCAACAGGAAGACATGAGGTCCTGGAGCCAGAAGACTGATGCATTTCACCATCTCCTCATTAACCTCTTCATGGGACAAAGTTGTGTCGAACAGACCAGGAGTGTCGACCACAGCGACAGGACGACCGTTCACTACGGTCTCTGCTTTCTGACAACATTTGGTGACTGATTGTTTGGCTTGATTCATCTTTAAACTCCTTTCTTCCTAGAATGGTGTTTCCCGAAGAGCTCTTTCCACTGCCGGTCTTCCCTATCAGCACAATCCTGAGACACTCTGGCCTCTGCTTCTCATCATCACCTGGGAAATAACACATTTCACAAATAAAATAAAAATTAACATAAATCATTTCAGATTGAGTTTTGTGACATTGAACCACACAGGAGATGGCAATGTGCCGCAATTGCTTTTTGGACATTAAAAGTATCATAAAGATTAAACATTAAGGCCATTCCTATACAGTTCTCCAACCATGTATTTTATATGTATATGTAGCTACATACTTCTGAGACATTATACCTCGCCGTAACAAAAACAAACTAGAACTACTGTA
Organism: Perca flavescens; assembly: GCF_004354835.1. Taxonomy (NCBI): domain Eukaryota; kingdom Metazoa; phylum Chordata; class Actinopteri; order Perciformes; family Percidae; genus Perca; species Perca flavescens. Next base: position 13,944,042 of record NC_041335.1, read on the forward strand.
AAAATAAACCTTTATGAAAAACTTGAAACTAAACTAAAACTAAAGTAAAAAATACATAATAAAATAAAAACTTAATAAAAATTCTAAACTATTATAACCTTGGTACTTACAGCTGCTCATGCTTTTTGTTCTCAGGTTGATCAGTTCAGCCTGTAGTGTGCTGATCTTTTCTATTTGGCCAAATGCAAATGTTTTTGTTGTGTAACAGCATGGTTGGTCTTTGTAAGGTCTTAGTCTCATTTTTTCTATTTTGTCCAACAGCTGTGGGATCTGCTGCTGGTCCTTGATGTTGAGAACAACATATCTTCCTCCACAGCTCTGACAGAGCTCCTGGATGCTATTGTCTTTGTTTAGAAAATTAACAAAAGCTGGAGCTGTAGGATCTGACTCCACAGTGAACAGAATCAGGATGAAGTCATTGACTCGAGAGCTGAAAGTGTTCTGGATGGTCTGTAACTCTTTCTTGTCTTCATCAGTGAGGGGACCCACAGGTAGGACCAGGATGAAGGCATGGACGCCCTCAGGATCATAGAGGGAGATACACCTGAATGATTCCTCCATCACTGACTCCTGACCTTCTCCATACAAGGCAGGCAGCTCCACCAGGGACACCCGACGTCCACACACCTCTCCCTGATGTTTAACACACTCTGATGGGTTGGAGACTGAATGAAGCTCTGTCTGTCCTAAAATGGCCTTGGCTGCTGAAGTCTTCCCTGCTCCTCTCCTCCCACACAGAACCAGGTTTAAAGCTGGTCTGATGTGTCCAGATGTTGGTCTGATGGTATCTTCAGTGAAGGTGAGGAAGGTACCTTTGTTTTCATGCACAATCTTCTCAATCTTCTCCATTAACATTGTACAGTTGTTTTCATCCATGTTGTACTTTCTTCCTCCACAGTCTTTAATGAGCTTATTTACACTTTCTACATTCCCCTCATGTGTCATAATGACCATTGAGTGTTGAAAGGCATCTTGACCAAACAAACTCAGGATGAACTTCAGTGTTTGTCTGTTCTCCTCAGTGAACTCAGAAGGTTTCACCAACAGCAGCAGGACATTTGGTCCAGGAGGACAAAGAGTCACACACCTCATCATCGCTTCTCTGACTGCTTCCACAGTCAGACTGAAGATGTTTGGAGTTTTCACAATTGTTAGAGGATTTCCTCTCCACTGTCCACTGGTGACCTCACCTTGCTTCTTCTTGTCTCTTTCAGTGATTAATTTGCATAGTGTTTTCTTTTTGTCCTCACTTCCAAACATCACAATCCTCAGTTCACATGCTATGAAATATCAAAGATATAACTTTAGTTAAAGTATTGTATTGACACATTCTTACTTATCAATTCATCACATTCCCAACATATATGTCAAGAGGGATGCAGACACTAATGAGTGATTGCTTTATATTGTGTACAAAAATCAATGTGTCCTACATATTTGAATTAACCAAAATTCTTTATCTCTTTAATTAACATTAAAAATATTCAGTGACTGATTCACCAAAACAAATTAATACATTTTCTTATAAAGCAAAAACGTTCTACCTATGTCTGACTGATACCACAGATGTCAACACATATTTCTTACATGTTTTATTATGTATTGCTCCTGTATGTATTTGGGTAATAACGTGGTATTTACTTACACTGATGGGACTGGGTATAATCACCGGGAATGCTCACCTCTGTAAAAGACAGAGTCATGTCAAGTACAATAGTATAATTCTACAGTCATTTGTGGTAATTATAAAGGTATCATTAACTTAATTTATGTCTTGCACTTACCAGCAACGTTTTTAGGATCCAAGTTACTGACTGCTTCTGATTTTTTCAGGCTTTCCTGATCAGAACCTGGTGCTGCATCTTCAAATACATCACACCTCACATGCTCTCCATCGTTCTCTTTTACAATTTCACCCAAACGTGTTAACAGCTCTGCATGTTCAAGATTCTTCTGCTTCAAGTATCTGTCTCTACACATCGTGATCATGTCTTTTAATGACTGGTCTAGTTCATCTTTGTCCATGGAAGCTGAACTGTCCTGCCTGGGGGTTGATATCAGAACCAATGTATTAACAAATGATTGATTACTGAACTTTTCAAGGATTGATTGTAGCCTCCTTTTGTGTTTCTCAGTGAAGTCTTCAGGCTGTAGAACCAGCAGGAACACATGAGGTCCAGGATCAGAGAGTTTCACACAGTTTTCTACATGTTTGTTTTCAGAGATGTTGGGATGCAGCAGATCTGGAGTGTTGATCAGAACGATCATTTTCTCCTTTAGCTGTCCTCTTTCTCTCAGACAGCAGTCTGGTTCTTCCTCAGTGTTGAACACAGTCCCTCCCAGTATGAAGTTCCCCACTGAACTCCTCTCAGACCAGCTGTTCCCCAGCAGAACAACCCTCAGCTCTGACACTGCAAAAAAATTTTTTAGCCAGTTAAACAGTCACTTAAACGTACAATATGTAACTTTCTGCCGCTAGGGGTCTCTCAACCAAAACAATGGACGGTAAAACTGGACTTTTGATGACGTTGGGAAGTTGCGTGGAATTATGGGAGTTTTTAGTGTTAAACACCTTCGCCGCCAGTTAGAATGCATCAGTTCACGGACGAGTTTACCCATTCAAGTTTATTCACGTTACATTTATTCATGTTATTGTAATAAAATAGCTGCAGTTTCCCCAACATAATTACATTTTCCTTGATTAGATTTTTATTTGTAGCTGACCAGTTAGCTAGCTAGTGAGCCAGCAAGCTAACAATAGCCAGCAGCTAAAACACAAAATATTTCACATATCAATGTCACCTTTTGGAAGGTTTCAACACCGGGGCGGACAGGGTTTGTTGTAACGCTAGCAAGCTACTAAACGAGGCTGAGAGACGGGTGTGGGTGGGGATTGCCGGGGGAATCTCCGCAACAGCGAACCAGGACATTCGATGCCTGTTGTGCAGCAGCAGAACATCTCTCAGCTGCCCGGAATTATCTTCCCTTCACTTTTCAGTAATCTTAACTTTTCGTTTTGGTTTGTAACACGAGGAGAGCCTGCCAGAGCTTCTTGTATTTGGTCTGAAAGTCCGAACCATCCAAAAAATGCTTTCACATTATAAACGAACCGGACCACCTCTTTTTATCGGACCAAAATTTGGTCTTTTAATCCGGACCGTGGTCCGGGGGAGGTTTCACACCTGTAATTTTGGTTCGGATCAAACTAAAAAGTCCAAAGTCCAGACCAAATAAGGTATGTGTGAAAACGCCCTTAAACACAAAAGCATGGCAAGGTAACAAACTTCCACATCTTGTTAAGAAATTTTGGGGGGCAGGAGCTCAAGTGATTAAAAAGGGCACTTTTATTTTTTATGAAGGTCCCATGGCATGACAATTTCACTTTATGAGGTTTTCATTAATATGCGTTCCCCCAACCTGCCTATGGTCCCCCAGAGGCTAGAAATGGTGATAGGTGTAAACCGAGCCCTGGGTATCCTGCTCTGCCTTTGAGAAAATGAAAGCTCAGATGGGCCGATCTGGAATCTTCTCCTTATGAGGTCATAAGGAGCAAGGTTACCTCCCCTTTCTCTGCTTTGCCCGCCCAGAGAATTTAGCCCACCCATGAGAGAGAGACATCATGGCTTTCAAACCAGCAAAGTGGGAGTTAGTCAAGGCCACACCCTCCACATTGCCGCCCCCTCTCTCCTCCTCAATAGCGTCAGACACAGAAATGGCACATACTAAGGAAAGCTCATTGTGGGACTGGCTCTAGTGGCTGTAATTCTGAACCAAGGCTGAATTTCGGGAAAGAGACTTCAGATACAGTATTAGGGGACCACTAAGGTCTATATAAAAGCATTCAAAGAGCACCATGTCATGGGACCTTTAAACAAAAGGTTAATATATATTAAAGGTGCTCTAAGTGATGTGACGCGTTTTTTAGGCTACAACATTTTTTGTCACATACAGCAAACATCTCCTCTCTATCCGCTAGCTGCCTGTCCCCTGAACACACTGTAAAAAAATGCGGTCTCTGTAGACAGGTCAGGGTCCACAAACGGCAACAAAAACAAACTGCGCCAACCTGCCCCACGAACCATAACAAACAGTGTTCCAGCCAATAACCGACAAGAAGGAGCTGGTTGAGTTATGAATACGCATTGTGGAAGTAGCCTACATGCTAACGCTGCTGCAGTGATGGCTCAACCAGCTCCTCCTTTAACACAACTCTGTCTACCTTACCAATTAATTTGAATCGGAACTCAAAAAAGTCTCTCCCGACCGGATATTTTTATTTTTTATTTAATAACATTTAAGACATTTGATTGACAGGAAAGCTGTGCGCAAACAGGAATATATGTATTGCTTTAATTAAAAAGAAAACTTCACAGAAAAAGAGGGTACCCCCCCCCTCCACATACACACACACACACATACACAGTGTTGCCATTATTAAAAGCTGATGTGGTGATATCAACATGAAATATAATTGACAAAAAGGCTAAACTAAATTGTAGTTAAAATAAATCTCCCCAGCACCAGTAGTAAAACTATTAATACCACAGTACAAGTCCTGCATTCAATAATGTTTACTTTAAGTAAAAAGAGAGACATATCAGCACAAAGTTCTTACATTTACTTAAACTCTGTCCAAGATGGAGGCTTTTAACTCTAATTTGATGCTGGATAGTTTGATGAATAATAATCATATTGTGTGATGTTTTGTGAGTAAATTCTGAATCTGCAACATAACAAGTAACATTTCTCTGTCAGGTAAATGTAGTACAATTTTACCTATGAAGTAGAAGTACACATAAGTCAGTAGTATACAGGGTTGGGTTGCTTTGGGGTCCGACTGTAAGGGCATTTGTCCTATAGGATTACATTGCAGCCTGTTTCAAGGCTGCCGTTTACAGCGTTCTCGTGCAATACTGGACCAATTCTAAAGAATCTTGTTCCATTTAGTCACTTAGACACAAATCCATGGGAAAATAAGGCTAAAAAATACCTAAATTAGCAAGTAGCAGGGAATGCTTCTTGGTCTTTTTGCTTTGGATTTTGCCTGTCAGACACTACTATGGTCTGAAAAACTTTATTTAAACCTCCTCTGCAAGCTGTTGGCATTTCCGTCTTTAAAGCTTTAGTGCGTAACTTTTTGATATTCATGAACAGCCGTTGCATTCAAGCCTTTGCCAAATAAGTTGCTACAAAGCTAATTAAGACTATCAGCTCCACACAACTCTCTCTGTATTTCTCAGTATGGCTGTTTTCAGAAGATTGTGTCGTCCGGTGACTTTCCTGCGCAGACAATCGAGTGGAGATGACCTCTTCTGAAGAGTTCATCATGTTTTTTTAATCCTCCTGTCCTCCTTAGCTGCTAGCAACTGCATAGAGGAGGTCTAATATCTCATGTGGATGCGCTGACAATTGTCATTGTCATTACTTATAATTCCTCATGGGGGAGACAGAAACTACACATTTTAGCTTTAATCACTAGGACAGCATGCAAGGGGAGAGAGGGGGTAAAGACATGCAGGATTCAAACCCTGGGCCTCTGCGTCGGGGGCCCATAATAGAAGCCTGGGAAAACCCTGATGAACTTCCAGTCAAATTTGAGATTTGCGCTGCAAGTCAGTCTGGCCAAGAGCCCATTCAAGCACATTTCCAATTTCTCCAAATCGAGGCACCAATCACAACCGCTGAGGCTTTACACGATGACGATAGTGCAGCAACGGCAAGCAGCTTTTTGTTTACATTCAACATGACAGCCACCGAAAGCGTAGCAACCCATTGATGCCACTGTCGCTGCTACGTCACCCAGATCGTTGGTCTGATTGGTTGAAGTACTATCCAATTGCGCCCAGAGGCATTTGAGCGGTGTCCGTTGGTGACGCCCCTTTAGAAATGGGCTGTGAATGAAGCTTGCCCAGACCCACTCTCAGTTACAACTGAGGAGGGTCTGGTGTCAACCAGGCTACCATAATATAGCATTTTCAAATAAATTTGTATTTATACACCCTTGAAAGGATCTCTCACGAAACACTGCAAAGTCAAATGTAATTAAACACAAGAAAAAAATCAGACTCACTGTCCGGTGGCAGAAACTGAAAGCTCCTGTTGCGCCTAAGGGGCTGAGGTTCATCGGTAACTGTAAGGATACAGAAATATACACATTCATTCATTCATTCATTCATTCATTCATTATCTCTGTTACATGTGATCCCTAAGGGACAATGCTTGGGAATGATTCAAATGTGCAATTACTATGGGGTTTTATATGATACACTGTGATTTACCACTTCCTTTTTCCTCAGAATAGATTCACGTTTATTACACTGATATTACATGATTGGTCTGATTTTCAGCCAGTAGCCTGCTGGCTTAGCCTTTAGACCAGTGGTTCCCAACCTGGGGTCCGGGCACCCCTCAGGGGGGTGGCAAAGATCACAGGGGGTGCGCAAGTCTTTATCTGGTTTGAGGTTGAAGTAAAAAAAAACTATTTGCACATGTTAAACAATATGATAATACACTAGAATATATAATGTATACAAAAGTCAGTAAAAACTATATATTTTTGTTCGCGCTTAAAATTGTAGGCAGGCTACTTAGTAGGTCAAACCTCCGGGACCTCTTAACCTGGGACCCTTGCTGTCATCAGGTCAGCTGCTAGCTGCTATCATCCTCGTCTTTCCTGCCGCCATGGCATCACTATTTTATGAATGAAACATGGCAGAGAAATGTAAAAGTGCTGATAACTGCTCTGTATCAAAAAAGAAAGAAAGGCTCTATCTCGAGAGTTACCTCCACTTCGGTTTCGGGGAGGTTGGGAACCACTGCTTTAGACTGAAAACAGCTAGCCTGGTTCTGTCCAACGGTAATAAAACAGTGAGCTCTTCTAAAACACACTAATTAACATAATACAGTATATACATTGTTGATTACATTCTACAAAAATTGAAGCTTAGAAAAAAACATCACATTGTGACTGTACCAGTGGTAATTTGATTAATTTGATTTGATTGTTCGAATTGATTTGAACAATTAGACCAACTGATACAGATTTGTTCCTGATGTAACTCTAACGTCTGAGATTTAGAGGCAGAAACTTGAAGCTCATTTTTTACTTCATAAAGTAAAACCAATTGAGTATTTCTAACTTTATCCTTGATAGGCCTACATAAGATGTTGTAGAAGAATTCTCAATCAGTTTGACTCACAGTTAGGACGGTCAAACTCAGGGCTGCTGCTGCGCTTCTGGCCATTTAAATCATCATCATCATCTATAAAAATACAGAAAAACATTTGTAGATCAACCAACATATATATTTCAAATATAAATCATTTTAGACTGATAGGTAATATCATGTTCATTCACATGACAGAAACAGTGGTGGTCTTTACTTGAGGTCTGCTTACTGTACCGTCCTGAACTTGACAGGTCTGGACAAAATATCAGATGAGCTTCAATCAGGAGGACTCACAGACCTGAGACCAGCTCTTTGTAATATGGGGACAGTGAGAGAAGACAGTCTGGTATCCAGACTATAAGTGTAACTTGACCTACCAGGTGTTGCACTCGCCATGATGTCACTGTGCTGGAAACATCAGAGACTAATTCATCTGGAAAGAAGAATAAATACAATTGAGGTTCTCTTGCACACTTATTCACTCACACAGCCACAGACTCAGACAGCCATAGTTGAGTAATGAATAATAGTCAAGTTAATATCTATGTCATCAACTGTCCTGCGACATGTCAACATCACAATCATCATCAGACAAGAATAAATAATACAATACAATTTGTACAATAATACAAATACAAGAATAAATCATTAACATACAGTAAGAGTTCTGGGGCCTCATTACAAAAAACTGCTTGTCCTACATTTTAATTTAAATTCCAAAGATTCCTATCTTCCTCTTACAGAATGTGCGCTTCACCCCTCTTACAGTTTAGTGTCCCTTTCCTTATTATTTGCTTTGAGCTGTTGAACCTGAGGAGGCGGGCCAACTAATACTACAGAATCATGGGTGTTTTATGGATGGCTTTGTTTGCAGTGTATATAGATAATTTAGCTCATCTCTATGGGTTAATAGAGACGTATGATCCCACCTTACATCCTATAAGCTCCTGATGCATTTTAAGACTTAAGCAGTAGATAAGTGTGCTGAATCGTTTTCAAACTCTGTAACCAATAGTTGGAGACTTGAGGCATCGGGGGATTGGAGACCTCTGCAGCCTACAGCCAAATCTACAAGCAAACTGGCTTTAAACTGGACTGGACAGTGAACTCAGAGAGAGTCTTTTTGTTTAATGTTTTTTAACTTTTACCCTGTGTTTTAATTATGTTCCCTTGTTATTTAGTTCATAATAAATTAAGTTGTTTTAATTGTAATCTCTAACTGCATGTTATATTGGGTCAGCACAACTCCCCAGTACAAATTATTGGATTTTTAGCTGTAACATACATCTTTAGCTCGTAACATAACATGTTGGCAACCTCATAAAGCCCCATTCGTCTCATTACAAGCTTTAATTTAGAAATATGAACTCGTACTGAATGCTATAAAGTTAATTGTTCCTTTAAAAGTAGTTCTTAACTCTGAACGACATTATAACTTTAATGAGTTCTGCCTGACCCTATTCTTCTTAATGCAGTTTAACGTACATACTGAAATATGAAAGAGTAGCTTTGATGCATGTTGACGAATCCACATTTCCACATAAACATTTCCATAAAGTTTGTCTCAGAAATCCCAGTCTCAGAGTCTTGGACACCACTACAAGTAGATTGTTTTAGATTACATTAGCCCTGACTGAAACAAACTATAATCAATGATACTTAATTACTACTACAAATTATTATACAAGTATCATAATTATTTCTGCTTTTATCTCAGTCTGTGTGAAGGTGTAATATTCAGTTTAATGTGTGAGTGAACAGAAAGCATGCTTCCAGCTCAGTCACTGTGATAATTCAACTTGCTAGAACTTAACCAGAACTGAACAGATAACACAACTCATTTGTAGCCAAGCAGTGCCTAACAGTGCCTAACAGTACCTAACAGTACCTAGCAGTACCGAACAGTGCCTAATAGTGCCTAACAGTACCTAATAGTGCCTAACTAGGCCTAATAGTACCTATAACAGTGATTCTTGTCTTTTAGTGTTTTTTTTTTTAAATTGTTTACAATTGTTTTGTAACTGCTCTTTCATGTTTCTCTCAGTTCTTTAAATTCTTATACTGCACTGTACATTTTATTCTTGACTCTGAATGTTTTTAATTGTTTTCTGACTGCTCTTTCATGTTTTATGTAAAGCACTTTGAATTGACAGCAACAGTATTTTCTTTATTTTGATTTAGCTGAATAAGTTGCCGCACCACCAGTCCAAGCCTTCATATATAAAAGCAGGTAAAAAGGAGTAACTTTTCCCAGCAGTCTGTCGGACTGTGTGTGTGTGTGTGTGTGTGTGTGTGTGTGTGTGTGTGTGTGTGTGTGTGTGTGTGTGTGTGTGTGTGTGTGTGTGTGTGTGTGTGTGTGTGTGTGTGTAGCTGGGTGTGGATTAAAATGGAGGACTATAAAAACATGTAGCCTAAACAATAGGCTAGTTCATGTGAGAAAGAAATAAGCATTAGTTCCTGTAAAAAGAACATGTAAAAACACAAGGATAGCCTATAGGCTAGCTTTGTCAGACTCTTACAGAAGCACTAATGTGTAACGCAGCTTTAACACGAATGAGAAGCCACCTGAATTTACCGTTTCACATCAAAATACGGAAAACCTTCACTTTTATTGCGGACTGTTTGGTCTGTATTTTCACCTCAAACACCTTAATCTGTATCTTAAATAATCAATTCTCCTGATCGATCCGCGTTTACCGACATACCCAACTCATCTAGGCTACTTGCTTTATTTTATTCTCTAGAGCTATTCCAGTAATCTGGTTAAAGTTTGGTTTACTCACCAGCTGAAATGTCTGCCGCGCCATCATTGTAAACAAAAGCGAAAGTTAAAAGTGAGGTCGCCTCATTAGGGCGTGACTGCAATGTTCAGGTTTTTGTTTGAAACTACATTTTTAAAAATCCCTTACTTTTCATTTTAATTGTTAAACAATTGAATTCCTCTCATGTGCAGTTTAATTGAAGTGTTTTGTTAAAATGTAACATATTTAGTTTTATTCTATTAGTATTATTTCATTGCAAAGGTGTTCTTCCTCACATCCAAAATGATCACCATGATGAAAAAAAGCGGATTGTTATTTCGCGCAGATTTTTTCACTCTTTATCATAGCCTACATAAAACGTAAACTTTACATCAGTGAAGTATCTGCAGGTCAGTGTTTATTCAGCTCCCCTACTACCTAATACATATTATAGCTTACAAATTCATGTTTATGATTTGAACACAGGCAGACATTATTTAATTAAAGACAAAACACTGTAGTTAATGTTTGTTCCAACATAGAAGCAGGCAGGTGCAGCCTACCTGATATAAATAAAATCCATATTTTACATCAATATGTGACAAAAAATGTAATTGGTCTAACCACAACCCCAAACCATCGTTACAGGTTCAAATTGTTAAAATGCCACAAGCACGAACAGAAAAGGTAGACAAAATAAAAACTAGCAAATGGAAAAACTGCACCTAGCAGTGTTGTGTGAGGCTCCAATCATCAGTAGTTAATGTTACAGCTCCACCTGCTGGACATGGAGAGACAAACAGACGGAGGCTCCCTGTGCACACATCACCTCAAGACAAAATAATTGTGAGCGCATTTAGAACTCCACCTACTTTCACGCCTGGTCATCATTAGGAGTTGTAGCAAGTTGTAGCAGTCGCTACTTTTTACTGCTTTTACAAAGATACTAAAATTGTGACATTGGAGTGAGTAAAATGGTTTTCTCATCTTTCACTTATTCCTTTCTCCTCCAAGTCCTGTGATTCTGATCACTTTTGGTGTCACATTTCCACTTTAAAGAGTACATACTGGAGAAGGTTGTGTGTATTGAAGTCATATGAGTGATGTTTAATAGAGAAAATAATTATTTCTTCACGACTATAAATATACTATGGATATATTATGGATCCTGGAGAGGAGATAGTTCACCTCTGTGTTTATGCAGTGGTGTTGTATTAGACGGAGCTCCTCTGTTCTACTCACTGAGACTTTTGCAGTCTTGACTTTCTGACTGACCTGGACCAGCTAACATGTGTCCATGAGCCTGAAGATGAAAATGAAACCACCTATTTCACCACAAGGTCTATTCAGTAGCTGTTGTTGGAGCTTTCTGTCATGTCACAGACTTTCCTCAGAAGCACAGTTGTCTTTCAATTGTAGTTTTACATTGTTTTCTGAACACTTTAAAGACTTGTGTGTGTTGTTTAAACAAGTCGCCGTTAATCGATAAAATCAATTTATCGCCCAGCCCTACAACTTTGTAGTATTTGTTAGTTTTGTATTGCCAGACATCAGTAGGCACTGGCTGCTCAAACTTTATTTAATTATATACTCCCAATCATTCTCCCAAAAAATAAAAAGTGGTGAGGAGCTATTTTCATTATTACTCGCTTAAATTTAATAAGAGCTGTCACACTAAAAACTGACTAAAGGCTGTCACAGAACCTAATGGCATCACATTTGCCTTTTATTGTACATTTTATCAGGGTCTATTGTTAAAAGGGTTTCAGATATGGTGATATTTAATTGCTGCCTCTTACTACCAAGTGGGGGGTTAACATAAAGAGTAATCCGATTTTCAAATATACTCTTAATTCAACTAATAGGTACCAAAGAGTAGCCTACCAGAAAATCTGACAACTCTGAAAATCTTCTTGACAAAAAGGATTAATAGTTTAAATAGATGGCTACAGCCGCCTTATTGTGTTCCTCCGTGCGGCCAACAACAACCGCAGCAGCACTGTGTTGGAGTACTTCATGAGTGCAGTGGCCAAGTATGGATCTCCCCTCGAGGGTACGGACAGACCATGGTGGCGAGAACAACGATGTTTGCCTGCCGATGAATGTCTTTAGAGGTTCTGGTAAAGGCAGTGCCATAAGAGGAACAAGTACACACAATCAACGGATTGAAAGACTCTGGGGTGACATGTGGCGTGGAGTAATCAATGTTCACCATGACCTCTTCAGTTTTCTTGAGAGAGAGGGTATAGTGGACCCTGATAATGAAATGCATCTTTGGGCACTGCACTATGTAGGCTACGTATATTTACCAAGGATCAACAGAGACTTCACGAACCAGTGGAACCACCATGGTCTAAGGACAGAGGGGCACCAGTCCCCCTTGCAAATCTTTGTTCGGGGTTGTTAGACAGATAGCACTGCAGGAGCAATGGGTGCTCCAACAGGAGAGGCTGAAGCTGCAAGGACTGGGGACGCGGCTGCTGCAGGAGAGCCCCCTGATATCAGCTGGCCTGAACGAGTGCAAGTGCCTCAAACACGCTTTACTCTGGACACTGTGATGACTCAACAAGTTGAAGAGCAGTTTGACCCTCTTGGAGGCTGCAGAGTGAAACTTGGGATTGAAATCCTCAGAGATGTCATAACTTAATAAATAAATAATATATATATATATATATATATATATATATATATATATATATATATATATATATATATATATATATATAGTACAGGCCAAAAGTTTGGACACACCTTCTCATTCAATGCGTTTCCTTTTTATTTTCATGACGGCAGGCATCAAAAGTATGGATGAACACATATGGAATTATGTACTTAACAAAAAAGTGAGAAATAACTGAAAACATGTCTTATATTTTAGATTCTTCAAAGTAGCCACCCTTTGCTTTTTTATTAATAAGGGAACAAATTCCACTAATTAACCCTGACAAAGCACACCTGTGAAGTGAAAACCATTTCAGGTGACTACCTCATGAAGCTCATTGAGAGAACACCAAGGGTTTGCAGAGTTATCAAAAAAAGCAAAGGGTGGCTACTTTGAAGAATCTAAAATACAAGACATCTTTTCAGTAATTTCACACATTTTTGTTAAGTACATAATTCCATATGTGTTCATTCATAGTTTTGATGCCTTTAGTGAGAATCTACAATGTAAATAGTCATGAAAATAAAGAAACACATTGAATGAGAAGGTGTGTCCAAACTTTTGGCCTGTACTGTATATATATATATATATATATATATATATATATATATATATATATATATATATATATATATATATATATATATATATATACACACCGAGGGTCATTTTTGCTTGCAACTGACTGTGCCAGTGAAGTGACAGAACAAGCAAATTGTTATTTATTTTCATTTTTTCTCTCTTAAATTTATTTTGGTATATCTTTTATTTGTTTTCTGCAACCAGTCTTATTTGTCAATGTGATGTTTGGCCCCCTTTTTATTGCCTAATCTATTTGCAACCTTTACAAATTTTTCATCGCCTTTTCCTGTTCCAGTTCCAGTTTATAAAGGTATGTTTCAATGTTTGTTAAATGTTTTAGAATAAATATTTTCATATTTTGAGTCGATTTTTTTATTTCCATTTATTTTTAGTATACTTAGGAAATTCAATTGCTAAATCAAAATACTACACATTAAGTCAGCATTGAGATGTGTGTTATTCAGACATATTTACACCTGTGCTAGTAATTTGACCACTCTGTTAACATTTGAACTGACACATTTATGACACAGGAGTCAAGATGATGGGGCATTTGTAAGTATTTTATTCTGCAATAGGACCCAACCATTCAGTTCAGGAAGATAAATAGATGGCTTGCTTCCACCACATCATGAAAATCATGTAGGTTACTTTGTTGGATTCAAAAACTTAAAATTGCAGGCTTTAGTTTGTGCTCATTTTGTAATCTTACAATAAAATAAAATTTGAATTGAAATAAAATACAGATTAAAATGACTGTGTACCTTTTACAATAATGCCACAACAACAATGTCTAACAGTTAAACAAAAACTAGAATGGATTCTTTAGAATAGAATAAATCAGATAATCCCATGCTTTACATGACCATAGTTTATTAGAGAGAATAATTTATAATATATTGTCCTCTGCTGCCAGTGCCACCCTCAAGAATTGAAAGTGATATAACTATAGGCTACTCCACATATTTTAATATACAGCCATTTGTTATTCCAGAATAGAGGCCTGTACTACGAATCAAGATCAACATGCCCTGGATTTCTTTCAGCTACCCGGCTTCACTTAACCTAACAACCGCTGTCCTGCCTGTGTCATGACGCTGGTTAACAACTAGTTCAGACAACTCAGGGTTTCCCAATCCAGCGACACGCGCGTTCTCATAAAAGAGGCGGTGGTTTGCACAGCATGACCAATCGCAAACATCTACCAGAGCCGCATATTTTATATAAGAAGAGCAAATTATAATTCTACATAAATATGAAGAACACAGACACGGTTTTGCAGGCAAAACGCAATACAGTCAGTCGCTGCTTCCTAAAACAGGAAGGAAAGCTGGCAAAAAATAGCCGACGCTGTAGATGCGTAAATCACAACGCTATCGGCAGCCTATCACTTCCTCATCAGTCAGGCACAAGATCTGACCATAATTACACTTGTGCTTTCCATAAACTGCTGTTGCTTTAGCTTATTATTTCAATTGCAACCCTGGCAGTGGTAAGCGACCGTGAGAGCAAATAAAAAATATAAAAACATAATTCAAATTCGATGTCCGCATTAGCAACGCATGGCTCAAGAAGCCGACAAATAGCCTATACGTAATTCCCTCCGCCGAAAATCTTTCCTAACAATACCCATCGGGGAATGTTAACGGGGTTGTCTAACATTTGGTACTCTGGACTGAAGCTTTGCTGCATATTTGTTCTCCTCCATGAATTGATTTGCTGACCTGACTGCAGACTCAGCGGTGTAGACGTCTCTGGTCAGACCCAGAGACCAGGGTAAGGTGCACAGTTCTCAGACGCTATATACATATACAAAAAAAATAGAAAGATAAATACGGTTTGTATACAGAGTGATACGCAGTGTGAAGTAATGATATTGCAAAGTAAATAAATTGCACAGAATTGTCAGCATTATCAAAGTATTAAAAATTAAATATTGCACAGTAGGTGGGTAGAAGAAAGTCTTTGACTGTGACGTCAGTGCATGGACTGTGACGTCAGTGCATGTGTGAGTTCAAAGTGGTTATGGCTTTTGGAAAGAAAGAGTTCTTGAATCTGTTAGTCCTTGTTCTGATGCACCTGTAGTGCCTCCCTGAGGGAAACAGGTCCAACAGATCAAAGCCAGGGTGGGAGCTGTCCTTGGTGATGTTTTCTGCTCTGCTGAGGCAGCGGGAAGTGTAAATGTCCGTCAGGGAGGGGAGAGGGCAGCCAATGATCTTCTGTGCTGCCTTTACTAGTCTAGGTTGGTGCTGTTCCTCCTGAAGTCGACAATGATCTCCTTTGTTTTCTTGTTGTTCAGAGCCAGGGTGTTCTCTGAACACCAGGCTGCCAAGTTCAGGACCTCCTCTCTGTTGGCTGCCTCGTCTCCCTTTGAGATGAGTCCGACCACTGTGGTGTCATCAGCAATCTTGACGATGAGGTTGTTGTTGTTGTGGGTCGGACTGCAGTCGTCGGTGTAGAGACAGTATAGGAGGGGGCTCAGCACACAGCCCTGTCTGGAGCCGGTGCTTAGCGTGCGAGTGGAGGAGAGGTGGGGGCCCAGTCACACCGTCTGGGGCCGATTGGTGAGAAAGTCCTTTATTCAGGCACATGTGAGAGGGGGATTCCGAGAGTGACCAGTTTGGTGATGAGAATGTCCGGGATGATTGTATTGAAAGCTGAGCTGTAATCCACAAAGAGCATCCGGACGTAGCTCTGCTGCTGCTCCAGGTGGCTCAGCGCAGAGTGGATATGTTGAAGAACCAGTCTCTCGAAGCACTTCATGATTACCGGGGTGAGGGCCACAGGACGATAATCAGGCTGCCGATGGGAGACTTCTTTGGCACTGGGATGATTGTGGCTGATTTTAGGCAGGATGGGGTGACTGCCTGGGCCAGGAAGAGGTTGAAGATTCTGGTGAAGATGAGGGCGAGCTGGTGGGCGCACTGAGCACCTTGCCAGGGTACTCTGCGCCGGCAGCCTTCCTGGGGTTCGCTGCCAGGAGCACCCGTCCAACGTTGTGCTCCCTCACAGTGAGTGTGGTGGTGCAGTAACCAGGTGGAGATGGGGGAAGGGCTGGGGCAGATGACTGGTGCTGTTGTGATGTCTCAAAGCGAGTAAAGAAGCAAGTTAGCTCCTCTGCCAGAGGTGCACTCAGGTCACCTGTTGTCGCATCACAGCCTCTGTAGTTTGTGATGTCTTGTATGCCCTGCCACACCTCCCGTGTATTGTTGCTGGACAGGTAGGACTCTATGCTCCTCTTATAATCCTTCTGACTCTCTTAATTCCACTTTTCAGGTTGGCCGAGCAGCCCTGTACAGAGCTCTGTCCCCTGACCTGAATGCAGCGTCGCGGGCTCTGAGGAGTGTAGGGGCATGGCTGGTCTTCCAGGGTTTCTGGTTTGGGAAAACCTGAATGTTTTTGTCCACAGTCCCATTTCCAATACAGAACTTGATGTAGTCCAGTACTGTTCCTGTGAATGTTTCCAACTCCTGGTGTGCAAATAAGTCCCGGTCCGTCTGGCTGAAGCAGTCCTGTAGTTTGGAGAGTGCATTTTCAGGCCAGATTGTAACAGTCTTTATGGTGGGCCTGGCACTGTGTCTGAGGGGGGTGTAGGCTGGGGAGAGCAGGAGAGAGAGATGGTCTGACTGGCCTAAGTGGGGGAGGGGTATGGCTCTGTAAGCGTGCTTAATGTTGGAGTAAATATGATCCAGAGTGTTCTCCCCTCTAGGAGGACACTTATTAAAGTCTCCTGCTGGGTCTCTACTTCCGACGTCCCATAAAACATGAAGTGACAGTGTCTGAAACAAGGTAAAACAACATAATAGCAGTATGTGAGACATGTTTGTATGACAGAGATTACGAATTTACAACAAACACAGTGTTTTTACTAGGGTGTGTGACGTATTAAGAGATTTAAAGGATGATGAGATTCTGTTTTGTTCTTATAGTCAACAAGTTCAAGAGTTATTTGAATACACAAAGAAGTACTTGCTCTTGTGTGTGTGTCACAGCCTGATATATCTTCTTCCTCTGTGTTGCACTGACTGACATCTTCCTTCATTACCATAAACACACACTGTAGTTCATTTTTGACTAAACCCCACATACACTGCCACAGATACTCACTAGAGCACTGAATGTGGATTAATCCACCACTGAAAATGGTCACCAACAAAGTCACTATTTCCTCCTGTTTGTTTGATAACAACTACAAAACTGATAACAACTAGCTGATTAGGAAATACTAATGAAACTATACATTTCTATTTGTAAAGATGTACATCTTCAGTAGGAACCAATGGGCTTATAGCTGAGAGCTACAGACAGGAAGTCAGACAGTATTGAGAGGTGGACTGACATGTTGATGATTTGAGTCTGCAAAGGGGATTGTTACAATAAAAAAGACACACCAGAATTAACCTCCGAGAAAGAAATAACAGAATAATGCCTCACAACAAACTTGATTAAAATACAATGGAGCCACATCAAGGGAAAAAAAATGGAGAAAGATTTTTTATTTATTTTGTATTTCGAAATGGCGAGAATAAAGTCAACATGACGAGAATGAAGTTTAAAAATACTTTTTCGAGAATAAAGTCGAAATGTCGAGAATAAAATCAACATGACGAGGATAAAGTTGAAAATACCATTTTGAGAATAAAGTTGACATGTCGAGAAAAAACTTGATATTTACAAGAGTCAAGTCGGGCTTTTGAGAATAAACCAAACTACTAGCTTTACCTATAGTCTTTTACAAAATGCCTTGTGAAGGCCTATATGAACTCGTGAAATTATACTTCAGAATCGGTTTTAATAACGCATAATTAGCGCATAAACACAGTATGGTGATAAGTATTAGAACACACAAACTTGGAAGAGGTGGCTGTATTCCTGCAAACTGAAATAGCTTGTAATGGACGGATGCAAGGGTATCGATGGTTACACCTACGCGCAATACAGAGAGGATATGATGTATCACAAAACACAATAAGACAATTGATCAAATTGTTTGATTCTGAAGGAGTGGAGCTCAGGCGAGTGCAGCACTCCAAGGATGTAACCCATATCTAAGATGTTGCCTACATGGCAGCTGGCAGGGCGGACAGTCGCTCTAATGTGATTAAAGGTCCCATGGCATGAAAATGTCACTTTATGAGGTTTTTTAACATTAATATGAGTTCCCCCAGCCTGCCTATGGTCCCCCAGTGGCTAGAAATGGTGATAGGTGTAAACCGAGCCCTGGGTATCCTGCTCTACCTTTGAGAAAATGAAAGCTCAGATGGGCCGATCTGGAATCTCCTCCTTATGAGGTCATAAGGAGCAAGGTTACCTCCCCTTTCTCTGCTTTGCATGCCCAGAGAATTTAGCCCACCCATGAGAGAGAGAGAGACATCATGGTTTGCAAACAAGCAAAGTGGCAGTTGGTCAAGGCCACACCCCCACCCTGCACCTTGCCCCTCCCTCCCCCCCCCCCGAAATGGTATTTCGACTTTATTCTCGTCATGTTGACTTAATTCTAGACATTTCAACTTTATTTTCGAAATGGTATTTCGACTTTATTCTCGTCAAGTTGACTTTATTCTCAACATTTCAACTTTATTTTCGAAATGGTATTTCGACTTTATTCTCGTCATGTTGACTTAATTCTAGACATTTCGACTTTATTCTCGAAATGCAAAATAAATAAAAAATCTTCCTCCTTAATTTTTTTCCCTTTGATGTGGCCCTAATGCTCCGTCATATTAAAACAACAGGAAGAAATGATAAAAATAATCACACATCTATAGTAGATGGAGTTTACTAAATACCTTTGAACTCGGTGAAGACGCTCTTGACCTCCACCTGCTCTCCCTCTCTCCTCTTCATGCTCCTGTGAAACTCCGGCATCATGACTGTCTGGAAGATCAGGATCTTTACGCTGCAAACAAACCTCGGGTGCTTCTTCCTCACAAAGTCCACCACCCCATCCACCATGGCGTCTGCCACCGCCGACGGGTTGGCCCCTCCCTGACCTAACGGGCAGACAAGGGCCGGTGATGATGATGATGATGATGATGATGAGAGGATTGGCAAAGTCTGTAAAACTTGATGGAGTACACACTACAGACAAACAGTCTAAAGTCCTGCTTCTTTTACTTTTAATACTTTAAGTACATTTTGGTGATAATACTTCTGTACTTTGACTTTGACAAGACAATATATTACTTTAAATTGGTAATGGAGTACTTATAAGTACATCATGGTATTGGTACTTTTACTTCAGTAAAGAGAGTAGAAGAGTACTTCTTCTGCCACTGACATTAGGATTCATCCTTTTGGGATCATGAATGTCCACAGTACAGTACAATAACAGTTGCTTAATTTTAATATTTGATGGTTGATGTGACACAAACTCTGTGCAGATAGAATGTACTGTACCTGCATCACATCACATCAAATGTATCTACTGTCAGCTTTAATACAGCGAGGTGAGTGAATATCAATAGTGAAATTAAAGACTGTAAATCCAAACAACATGGCTGCCCAGGAAACTGAGAAGACTTCTCTTTGAAATAGTAAAAGTAAAAGCTTCAAATAATAACTGATGTGTATACTGTATAGTTTCTGCTTGCACAGACCTGTTCCCAGGGCCGGGAAGGAGACAGAGCTGAGCTTGTTCTCCTCGCAGAACTTCAGCACTGTGTAAACCACATCCTTAATATTTGCAGGATCATTCTTGCCGACAACGTGGATAATGTGTGTGCTGGGCAGCTGGCCGGCCGACGTCAGGATGAACGGAACGGGCTGGTAATTTGGAGAATTTACTACAGAGAGGAACCAAACAACACTCATTACACAGCCTGGTAAAACCATCAGGATAGCAAACCTTTGTGCACGTAAAACTAGTAAATAAGCTAGCAGAGAAGTTGAAATTAACGGGGATGAATTTTACAAATATTTAACTAGGCCTATACTTATATAGTTAAAACAGTTACCTAAAATGTATGAATAAACAAATTAAACAACTAAAAGTAATAGATGAATAATAAAGGATAATAAACTTGGCCAAACCAACCTAAACATTGAGAATTACTTTGCATTTGTAGTGTTACTTAACTCCACCTTAAAATGAATTCAAATAAACACATTTGAAACATTGTGTAGCATTTGAACTCATCTGAGAGGTGCATCAGACAAAAAAGTTTGAGTTTTGCATTAACACAAATAATACTGCTCTCTATCAGCAGAAGAACAGTTGTACTGGGACGTTCCCAGGTGTGACTGGGCTGAACTGTGTGAATGTAAAGCACGGAGATGCTGTAAAAAGAGCAAACCGTGTAAATAAAGGATAAATTCCAGCTCCATACCAATCTGTGAGCATTCCAGCTCAACTGTTAGTCCAGCGCTGTCCAAGATCGCCTTCGACACTCCTGGGGTATTATAGAAGAAGAGTAAGAGTAATGAATGATTCTGTTTTTTATTTTTTTTATTGATTTATATGTGAGAGAGACTCAGAGACAGAGACT